>NC_133373.1:18761613-18787380 GCF_049309525.1 Garra rufa
GTGTTCATGTTCATGTTAATTCACAGTACATAAACTAATGTTAAAAGATACTAATTTACCTTTAAACAATATATGAATACTTTTTTTAGCTTAATATTAATTAACATTAATAAATGCTATTTAATTATTGTTCATGTTAACTAATATAGTTAATGTTAACAAATGAAACTGGATGGCAACATTTTATATATTGTGTGTATGTGTCTGTGTGTTGATTTTAAAGTGTAACCCTTTCAATTCTGTAAACTTTAAATCCAAACTGGCTGAGGGTTACTGTGAATGCATGTGCCAACTGGGCACCGTTTTCCTAATTGATTCTTAGTTATGTAGCGCTTAAAAGTGATGTCTTATTACAGGAGTCACCTGCAAAGCAATATCCACATAAAAATTGTACAGATAGGTAACGATGACATTTAAGCAGAAGTGGTGGACGTAATGCAAGCAATAATAACATTTTGTTATCATCATGAATTGCATGTTCTTATCATCATCATAAGAATATAGGGAAAATGTAGCATATTGGTTCACAGTTGGCATTTATCTGAAGTCCTTGCAGGGGATTAGGTTTATAGCAAACTCCTTCTAGAGATTTAATGAAATCAACATTATATTTGATCAGTCTGTACTAGAGGCCTTAGAGATGTTAAATTGTGAAGATCTTGAGTTTTCATTAAAGGGCGTGTCCGTGGTGGACTGACAAAGTTTGATGTTTCGCCATGGACATAGAAGTTGTTATAACTTAGCCATAAAATGTCCGATCTGCCTCAAACTTCACAGGTTTGGTAAGAGTCCTGGCCTGAAGACAACTAAAGGCCAATATTCAGATATTATCATAGTGCCACCTGTTGGCAGCAGGATATATCATATCTTTCACTAACTCAAACATACCAAGGTCAATCTGCACCAAACTTCATATGTTTGATAATAGTGCTGGCCTGAACACATCTACATGCCAATAATCAGTTATAGGCATAGCGCCACCAGCTGCCAGCGGGAAATTTGGCACATTTAAGTGACTTCCCAGATAGCAGACCAACACTGAATAAACATTGAATCAATGTTAATGCATCAATCATATTATCATTGAATCAATGTTGAATTTTAACATTGTTTTTTTGTCAGTTTTGCACCCTGAAATAATATTATTTCAATGATGAAAAATCAATCAAGATGGTCATTAAATCAACATTTCTTCAACTTAAATTAAATCACTTATTTAACATTGAATTAATATAGAAACATTATCAAATCAATCATGCTTTTTACTTTTTTCCATCAGAGAACATGCATGACTGTAATTAATATGGTTTTGAAACAATAAGTCACTCAAAGTAAACAACATCTTTCAGTTTACATGCAAATGTGTTTATTTTTGCCGCACACTATTTGAACAAGAAAAATAGCATTGAATTTAAACAATTATTTTAAAAAATCCAACAACAACAAAAAACTTTGTGGTAACTTCAAAAAATATAGGCCCTGATTCGCAAACAGGGCTTAGCTTAAATCAGGACTAGACCTTAGTTAAATTAGGCTATTTAAACAGCTTTCATAAAATGCATCTGAGACAAAGCAATGGCAATGACATTTTAAGATTGTCAGAGTAAGTTATTTTCAGTTAAGAGAGCTTAAACATGAGTTTAGTTTGGGACTAGCCTTGTGAAATGGGGGACAAATCTTAAAATACAATGTACATACAGGATATGATAAAATGAATGACAAAGTGGCCTTTAAACATGGAACGGTTAATTCTGAATTTATAAAGCAAATGCCAGGAGAAGAGCCTTTAAAACTGACAACTTATAACAAATACAACCTGCCTCTGCAAAATGGAACAACTTTGAAATTAAAACTCACCATCAAAGCTAGAAACACTAACATACCACAGACTGAGACATTACCAGTTTGCTGTTCAGGTCTTGAAGTTTTTCATGGATTGAAGCTACTTTTCTTATTAAAAAAAGATGTCATGTCTCCTCATTAAACAGATAATCTGATAAACTCAGGGCTTTCCACAATAAGGCAATGTCCCCAAGCCATACAGGGCCACATTGGAGCCAATGTTGCACTGTCACAGCAAAGATGATCTCTGAGGCCTCCTTTTTCTCAGCTTTCACTTGTTGTAAGGCATCTAAAGTATAAAAACAAACATGATGTTAAAACTGCACAGTGGTGTAAAACATTTGATTAGTAGTAGTGTGTAACTGAAAGAAGGTGGGTCCTAAATATTTGGAAATGTGACTTAATGTACTACAAAATTATGTACAAATTGTAATTAGAATTTAATATGGCAGATGAATGTGCCTAAAATAAATATTTCTTTCTGTCTCCAAAGTTAAGATCTATTGAAAACATAATTAAGGCTTTTCTCATTAAAGTTAAGATATTTAAGATTTTTAATGGATTTAAATTGTATCAAACTGAATTTAGGACAAAAGGACCCATGTGGACCCTGACTTACCATGCACATTTTGGAGCCTGGTGTCTGTAAATTGAGTTTTTTTTTGTTCAGGCTAATCTTTCAGTCTCCTACTGCCCAGTTCATCTGAGAAGCCAGCTCACAGCATCCTGACACGTGCCTCAACTGATGCTCCTCCAACAGCAAAACAGCCAACCTAAAAGGGTGTCAGGAACATATTTGCACAAAAAACATGGATAGGTTACAAATAATTGTCATGGGAATGTAGTTTTTTTTTTTAAGTTATAAAACATTAAAAACAGCATTCACTTGGAAAATGCGTATTGAATGAAAAACTTGCTTTTGTCAATAAATAAATAAATAAAATAAAAATAAATTAATCTTAAAATGTAAATTACCATCACACATCTGGCATCTTCACATTAAAGAGTCCACTCTGGTAGCTGCCATCTCTTGAAACCCCAGACACTGGTTCAGCCAGTCTTTCAGCCCTGATGTGAGCAAAAGCTATGAAATGTCCTTCTGATGGGAATACAAAAAGGGAAAAATGGAGGGTGGAAAACACTCTTATTAGGGTAAGCAAATTAGTTTTGTGACATACTGACTTAAGGTGTTAAAAAAGTATTAACGTTATATCAAACTAATATTTAAAAATATATTAAATAAAATAATCAAATATATTAAGCTAATTACATAAAAATTAGAAAATCAAACAATGCAAGGTTTCCCCTATTTATCAGTCAAAGAAGGAGCTGAGAGAAATTAAAATTAGGTCGATAGCACTAATAAGAAATTTGTAAAAATATTTATTACATTAAAATTTTCCATTCATATATTTTTCAGGATAGAATGTCAAAATCACGATCAGTCTGCTTGTGCTGTCACATATATTGTTGAAACACAAACATTTAAACAACACTCTCACTATTGTATCTGGTAGAGTTTGGTGGAAAAACAAACCGAAATGTAATATATTTAATGAAAATCCTTACCTGGCCATTCGTTGGTCCAGACGGCGCGCGTTCATGTGACTCATCGCAGACTCGCAGTTCACTAACGTTACTCGGACTTGTCCAGATAAAAACATACAAGTTGTTAGGAAGATGAATAGTGAAATACACGTGAAATGAAATAAAGTACATGTAAAGCTGTAATATATTATGACGCTAACTTACTTCTTTTCTCTGAGGTGAATCAATAAACATCTGTCAACTGTCGTCAAATAAAGGGAACTCTCTATAACGGAAGTAAATGAAGTTACACGGATTATTTTTATAATTTTTTTCTAAGCGTTATATTTTATGTAAATTTTTAGTGACCTTTTATAACTTACCTCTAATAAAACAGTTTGACGTTGCCTCGTCTGCGTCCGTCCGTTTCGCATTTGAAATCTGTAATGCCGCGCTTTGATTTGATTGGCGGTTGGCAGCCAGCTTTAAGTTGCATTACTGCCACCTAATGGATTGGATTGTGGCGCATAAAAAAACCCACTGAATTCTCTCTATTAACCTGTATTCTTAGGTGATTCATTAAATGTATGCAAATTCTATACGATTTTAATCTCACAATTATAATGAATATATAAATCATAAATAATATGAATAGTTATAATTTAAATGTTTAATTATAATTTTGCTTTAAAAAAAAAAAAAAAAATATATATATATATATATATATATATATATATATATCTGGATGACCACAATAATTATAAAGACATTCATTGGAGCATTTATTCATCAGTCTCTGGCTGAATGTGCTCCTCTAGCTATAGCCAAAAACAGCTAGCTAATGAACACATTATTAGCAGCAGTAATAGTAGCTATGTTTTTAGTAATTAATGATTAAATGCAACTAATACTACTGTTACTGCTGCTA
This sequence comes from Garra rufa, assembly GCF_049309525.1. NCBI lineage: Eukaryota > Metazoa > Chordata > Actinopteri > Cypriniformes > Cyprinidae > Garra > Garra rufa. Next base: position 18,765,911 of record NC_133373.1, read on the forward strand.
ATAATATCCTGCTGGTTTATCTGAGTTCTATCTAATGGTAACAGTTCTATGTTAATCTACACACTCTACAAACTGTTTTATTTGTTTATTTATTGGTGCTGCTAGTGGTGATGAGTGATGACAAAATTAACAGAATTTATTGTTTGATGAGCATGTGCTTAATACATTTCATGAAAATGTGCCATATTTAAGTGTTGAATGAGGGATTGACTGTCTAAATTCCACTAGTGAAATGCTGACCAAAAATCAACATTGATTCAATATTTTTTATTTCAACACAGAAAAATCATTGAATTATCAACATTGATCCAATATTATTTAGCACTGATTTTTCAACCTCAACCAAAATGATGATTCTGATGGAATTTCAACATTGAATCAATGTCACCTTGTTATCTGGGTTTTGACATATTTCTCCTACAGTTACTGTATTAAAAGCATACTGCCCACCGTTTGCCATTTTCCTAAAGCCACCGGTCGGCGGTGAGCCCGGGTGCGAGGGCCCGTTCATCGCTGCTTGCAGCTTTAATTATTATTATTTCACCAATGTTTTTGTTGATTTTGGGGCCCTTATCATACACGAAAACTCTTGAAACTTAGCACACACATTGGAACCTGCGGCCATCAGGGCCAGACAGACTTTGACATGGGGGGGGGTCACCTGGGGGGGGGCGTGGCACAGCGTAAAAAATTGCGACTTTTGAAGGGCTCTGGAGCGCACACCGGTTGACCTACAGTCACCAAAATTCATACACATATAGACCTCATCAGGCCGAACAACTTTCACGCTCACAGTCCATGCTTCCCCAAACAGGAAGTCAGCTACTGAGGGATGTCTAAAAAGCACATGCAATGGAATTTGAAATACTCCTCCTAGGCCTTTCCACCGATGGCCACCAAACTTGGTCAGCATGATCTCAAGACATTGGGGACGCAAAATTGCCAGGGGATTTTTGATATCTCGAACGGTTCGGCCATGGAGGGGCGACAAATTTATGGCGAAAAATGAGAAACAGGAAGTGCCTAATAACTTTGACATACTTTGTCTGATTTTGACCAAACTTCAACAGTTTGTTTGTCGTCTGATGCCGATCACACAGAGATGTGACTATTATGAGTCAAAGTTATAGCGCCACCAACTGGCAGCAGAAAGTGTGACTTTTCGAAATGCTTTAAACTCAGCCTCTTAATTTTACTCAATTTGCTTCAAACTTCATCACAATAATGTCAAAACACGACCGATGAGAATCTGTGAAGGGCGTTTTTGATAACTTTTATCATGTTGTCATGGCAACGTGTCAAACTTTAACTTTAGTTTTTGTGTTTTTGAGCCACTTAAAATGCTTAGAATTTCATGAAACTCAACACACACATCTGTATTAATGACAGTTAAACACTGATAAAAGCCCATAAATGGGCGTGGAGCAGGCACTCCATAGCGCCACCTTTTGACAAAAGTTGGGGGGTTAGTTTGTCCTACAGTCACCAAACTCGGTACATATTTTGGACTTATCAAGCCGGACAACTTTCTAATTTACACCCATTAGGTATGACCAACAGGAAGTCGGTTATTTTTATTTAAATGTGGATTTTTGGAAAAATCAGGCTGTGGAATTTGAAATACTCCTCCTAGGCCTTTCCACCGATGGCCACCAAACTCGGTCAGCATGATCTCAAGACACTGGGGATGCAAAATTGCCAAGGGATTTTTGATATCTCGAACGGTTTGGTCGTGGCAGGGCGACAAATTAAGGCGAGAAATTAGAAACAGGAAGTGTCTAATAACTTTGACACACTTTGTCTGATTTTGACCAAACTTCAGCAGTTTGTTCGTCGTATGATACCGATCACAGAGATGTGACTATTATGAGTCAAAGTTATAGTGCCACCAACTGGCAGCAGGAAGTGTGTTGCTTGCAAAGCGCTTTTAAACAACCTCTTAATTGTACTCAATTTGCTTCAAACTTCATCAGAATAATATCAAAACACGGCCGATGAAAATCTGTGAAGTGGTCTTTGATACATCAAAGATTTTTCATTAGCCAGTTAACTTTCCACTCGCACTCCATTCACGCTTTTAACTCTTGTTTACTATCTTTAGCATTGCGTTAGCCGGTTAGCTTGTCATCTGCGTTCCATTCACGTTTTTTCTCTCGTGTTTAATATCGTTAGTACTCCTTTAGCCGGTTCCGTTCCGTTCCGTTTTTTTTTTTTTTTTTTCAGGAATTCGAACAACAACAGTGGTAAGTTGACAGAGATCAGGTTCCCCCAGCCCTGATCTCATTATCATAACAGTGTCATTCAAAGGCATAGGTGCTAATCCAATCAGTCTGACAGTATTGCCTATACCTTCACATTATCATAGAGACAAAGGCATATGTGCTAATTCAATCAGTCTGACAGTATTGCCCAAACCTTCACATTCAAGGGCATATGTGCTACAGTATTACCCATACCTTCACATTATCATAGAGACAAAGGAATAGCTGTACCTTGAGAACAAAAAGGTTAATGTCTCAGACACCGGGGCTGCCCGATTTGATCTTCTTCGAATGTCATCATCTGTACCTCTAGAAGCTAAATACACTTTAGATTTTTCCTGTGATGCTATGTAAGAATCTAGGTTCAGCATATCGTAAACAGATTCTTAAATTTGTAATCCCACAATAGTAAGAATGTGAGGGCCTTAGATACGGTTTTGGATGCGACTAGCTCAGAAAGCCCTGTACATTGTTTGGTTCCGGTAACAAGGCCCGTGCAGCAGGGCAACTGGGTGACTGTGAGACGGCATAGTCGCGGGTCAAAACACCGCTCTTCCGTTCCGATCAGAACATCAAACAGGTTCTCCCCACTCAGTGAAGCACCCACTGAGAAACCTGATGAAAGTGCTCTAGTAATTGGCGATTCTATTGTATGGAACGTGAAAATAGAGACTCCAGCCACCATAGTCCAGTGTTTACCGGGAGCCAGAGCTCCTGACATCTTGGCAAATTTAAAAGTGCTGGCTAATGCTAAACGTAAATTCAGTAAGATTGTTATTCACGTCGGCACTAATGATGTTCGACTTCGCCAGTCGGAGATCACTAAAAATAATGTTAAAGAGGTGTGTGAACTTGCAAGTATGATGTCAGACACTGTAATATGCTCTGGTCCCCTCCCTGCTTACCGTGGTACAATTGGACGAGTTTCTGGGGCAGACCTGACCTGTTGAAAAGAGATGGTCTTCATCCCTCCGGATGTGGAGCATCTCTCCTATCTAGAAATATGGCACATAGTCTTAGCATTTGCACTTGACTAACTGGGGCCCAGGTCAGGAAGCAGACAGACTGGCTAAACCGACCGTCTGCTAGCCACCTCACGTCACAGAAATCAGTTGATTCTCAGCACATAGAGACCCTTTCACCTAGATATCACACTATAGAGACTGTCTGTTCCCCGAGCAAGAAAATACAAAAAACGCCTGAATCAAATCAAGACTAACAATTTAATTGATGTTCAACAAATAAAAAATATATATAATACAGAGAAACAATTGATAAAGCTTGGCTTATTGAATATCAGGTCCCTTTCTACGAAAGCACTTTTTGTAAATTATATGATCACTGATCATAAGCTAGATGTGCTCTGTTTGACAGAAACCTGGCTAAAACCAGACGATTACATTATTTTAAACGAGTCCACCCCCCAAGATTACTGTTACAAACATGAACCGCGTCTAAAAGGTAAAGGGGGAGGTGTTTCTACTATTTATAGCAATATTCTCAATGTCTCTCAGAGAAAGGGCTTCAAATATAACTCGTTTGAAGTAATGGTGCTTCATATAGCATTATCCAGAGAAACAAGTTCTAATGATAAATCCGCCGTGACGTTTGTACTAGCTACTGTTTACAGGCCACCAGGGCACCATACAGACTTTATTAAAGAATTTGCTGATTTTCTATCCGAGTTGGTGTTTGCCGCAGATAAAGTCTTAATAGTGGGTGATTTTAACATCCATGTTGATAATGAAAAAGATGCACTAGGAACAGCATTTATAGATATTCTGAACTCTATTGGGGTTAGACAACACGTGTCAGGTCCTACTCATTGCCGAAATCATACTCTAGATTTAATACTGTCACATGGAATTGATGTTAATGGTGTTGAAATTCTGCAGCAAAGCGATGATATCTCAGATCATTATCTAGTCTCTTGTATACTCCAGATAGCTAAAACTGTAAATTCAACTCCTTGCTACAAGTACGGTAGAACCATCACTTCTACTACAAAAGACTGCTTTGTAAGTAATCTTCCTGACTTATCTGAATTCCTCAGCATATCCAATAGCTCAGAAAAACTTGATGATGTAATAGAAACTATGGAATCTCTCTTTTCTAGCACTTTAGATACAGTTGCTCCAGTGCGCTTAAAAAAGATTAAGAAAAACAGTGTAACACCGTGGTATAACGATCACACTCGCGCCCTAAAGAGAAAAGCACGAAAAATGGAACGCAGCTAGAGGAAAACAAAACTAGAGGTTTTTCATACTGCTTGGCGTGAATGCAAATTATCTTATAGAAAAGCATTAAAAACTGCCAGACTTTTCGTCTCTCTTAGAAGAAAACAAACATAACCCAAGTTATTTGTTCAATACTGTGGTTAAATTAACGAAAAATATAGCAGAAACAGGTGCAGACATTTCCCAACAGCACAGCAGTAATGACTTTATGAAGTACTTTACCTCCAAGATAGACACTATTAGAGATAAAATTGTAACCATACAGCCGCCCGCTACAGTATCGCATCAGATAATGCGTTGTAGATCTCCTGAGGAACAATTCCACTCATTCTCTATTATAGGAGAGGAAGAATTGTATAAAATTGTTAAATCATCTAAACCTACAACATGCATGATAGACCCTATTCCGTCTAATCTACTAAAGGAGGTACTTCCAGAAGTCATAGATCCTCTTCTGAATATTATTAATTCGTCACTATCATTAGGATATGTCCCCAAAACCTTCAAACTGGCTGTTATTAAGCCACTTATTAAAAAACCACAACTTGACCCCACTGAATTAATTAACTACAGACCAATTTCGAATCTCCCTTTTCTGCAAAGATACTATAAAAGGTAGTATCCTCACAATTATGCTCCTTCTTAGAGAAAAATGGTATTTGTGAGGATTTCCAGTCAGGTTTTAGACCATATCATAGTACCGAGACTGCTCTTATTAGAGTTACAAATGACCTGCTCTTGTCAACCGATCAAGCCGTTTGTGGCAATAAATGAAGAGGTATAATTTAAATCGCAAGTGCAGTATGGAGTACCTCAAGGCTCAGTACTAGGGCCATTACTTTTTACGCTTTACATGTTACCCTTGGGAGATATCATCAGGAAACATGGTGATAGCTTTCATTGTTACGCTGATGATACTCAGCTCTATATTTCTTCGCAGCCTGGCAAAACATATCAATTCGAAAAACTAACAGAATGCATAGCTGATATTAAAAACTGGATGGTGAATAACTTCATACTGTTAAATCCTGAAAAAAGGTGGTGTTAATTATTGGACCTAAAACCTCTACAAGTAATAACCTAAAACACAGTCTAATTCTAGATGGCTGCTCTGTAAATTCGTCGTCATCAGTTAGGAACCTAGGCGTCCTATTCGATAGCAATCTCTCCTTTGAAGGCCACATTTCTAGCATTTGCAAAACCGCATTTTTCCATCTTAAAAATATATCGAAATTACGACCTATGCTATCAATGTCAAATGCTGAAACATTAATTCATGCGCTCATGACCTCAAGGGTAGATTATTGTAATGCTTTATTGGGTGGTTGTTCTGCACGCTTAATAAATAAACTCCAGCTGGTCCAAAATGCAGCAGCTAGAGTTCTTACTAGAACTAGAAAGTATGACCATATTAGCCCGGTTCTGTCAGCACTGCATTGGCTCCCTATAAAACATCGTATAGATTTTAAAATCTTGCTAATTACTTATAAAGCCCTCAATGGTTTAGCTCCTCAGTACTTGAGCGAGCTTCTATCGCATTATAGTCCCTCACGTCCACTGCGTTCTCAAAATTCTGGCAATTTGATAATACCTAGAATATCAAAATCAACTGCCGGCGGCAGATCATTTTCTTATCTAGCGCCTAAACTCTGGAACAATCTACCTAACACTGTTTGGGAGGCGGACACACTCTGTCAGTTTAAATCTAGATTAAAGACACATCTCTTTAACCTGGCTTACACATAAAACATTAACACATTCCTATAAATCAAATCCGTTAAAGGATTGTTAGGCTGCATTAATTAGGTCAGCCGGAACCGAAAACACCTCCCATAACCTCTGATGGACTCGTTGCATCGTAAAAAGAATGGCATCTACGCTAATATTAGTCTGTTTCATTCTTATTCCGAGGTCACTGTAGCCACCAGACCCAGCCTGTATCCGGATCAGATGGTCACTGCAGTCCCCCGGATCCAGTCCGTACCCAGCTTAGTTCATGGATCACCACCTGGAGATGACTTCAATAGCCGTGGATGTCAACCAGATGAGCTCCAGAGACTACAATCGGACATTGGTACAAACTGCTGGTTTCATCTGGCCAGAGGAGAACTGGTCCCCCGACTGAGCTTGGTTTCTCCCAAGGTTTTTTTCTCCATTTCTGTCACCTGTGGAGTTTTGGTTCCTTGCCGCTGTCGCCTCTGGCTTGCTTAGTTGGGGACATTTTCCAGCGATATCGTATACTATTTGAACTGAACTGACGATGATATCACTGAATTCATTGATGAACTGCCTTTAACTGAAAATTTATTATTTACAATAATGCATTACTTACACACTATTGTTCTGTTTAAATACTGTGCAGTTGCTTTGACACAATCTGTATTGTTAAAAGCGCTATATAAATAAAGGTGACTTGACTTGACTTGACTTGACATCAAACGCTGTTGCCGTGGCAACGTGTCAAATTTTAACATTTGTTTCCTGTGTTTTTGAGGCAGATAACATGCTTAGAATTTCATGAAACTCAACACACATCAGAATCAGAATTAATGACAGTTAAACACTGATAAAAGCTCATAAATGGGCGTGGAGGAGGCACTCTATAGTGCCACCTTTTGACAAAAGTTGGGGGGTTAGTTGTAGCTACAGACACCAAGCTTGGTACGTACATTGTTCTCATCAAGCCGGACAACTTTCTTAATTACACTTATTACCTACGATCAACAGGAAGTCAGCTATTTTGATTTGAATGTGGATTTTTGGAAAAATATAGCTGTGAATAAATTCATATCACTCACAGCAGAATCAGACAGTTCACACCAAACTTTGTCAACATGATGCCAAGATACTGAAGATGCTGAATTGTGAACGGCTTTGGGATATCTTGAACGGTGATGATGTGGTGATTTATGAAAGTAACAGTAAAAAAGATTAAGAGTAATTTTCATATATCTTTAAATTGCATTATTCTAACTCATCAAAACTTTTTACATATAAAGAACAAGACATTCTTAGGAAATCTGAGTAGTTTCAAAATGTTATCATGCTCAGAGGCCCCAAAAACATAAAAGTATCATATATGTCTGTCATATTAAGGCTCTAATACCAAGGATGAACACTAGAGGTCCTCATAAGATAAGGAATCGTTTGACCTCTAATGCTATTTAGCTCATTCTCAGTGTATAAGAATGACAATAATGCATAGAATCAGTTGATATGTACTGTACTGTCAGTGTACTTTTACATAATTATTTTATATTAATGCTAAAAGAGCATTAAAATCTTGGTCACACTTTATATTAGGTGGCCTTAACTATTATGTACTTACATCAAAAAAATAAGTACAATGTACTTAATGTGGTCATATTGCATTGCAAAACACTTTTGCTTCTATTAAGGTGGGATATGGGTAAAGTTAGGGACAGGTTTGGTGGTATGGATAGGTTTAAAGGTGGGTTAGAGTGTAAGGGTTAGTTCAACAGTGGTAATTAGAGAAATTAATTTCAAATGTAATTACATATAGGTTTTTTAAAATATATAAATACAATGTAAAAACATATATGTACACAATAAGTGCATTGTACCAAATTATTAATTTAAATGTAAGTACATAGTAGTTAAGACCACCTAATGTAAAGTGGGACCAAAATCTTTTTTTAATCTTTAAAGGAAAAATGATATACATATACACACACTCTCACTGATATGATAAAAAATCTTATAAGTATGACACTTTACTGCTCAGTTCATTTAATTAAAAGAAGAAACAAATACATCAAGTTAATATGTATTTATTTTTAATATATTTGTTTATAATTATTTCACAGATGCTTATAGATCATTAAAATAATATTTTAAAATGGTTGTAGATCATAAAACATGTTGGTAACTATTTAAAATAGGATCTCTTTTGTTAATATTAGTTAATGCATTAACAAACATGAACTAACAATGAACAATACATTTTTACTCGATTTTCTTCAAACGTCATCAGAATAATGTCAAAACACGGCCGATGAGAATCTGTAAAGGTGTCCCTGATGCATCAAATACTATTGCCATGGCACATTTAAAAAACGTACATTAAAATATTTGTTTCCTGTGTTTTTGAAGCAGATAACATGTTTAGAATTTCATTTTCTATTTTCAGTAATTTTGTATCTTTAAAGTGCAGCATCCAAAGTCTTTGAAACTTTTTTCATACAGAGAACTAGTCATTCTGATCAAACACAGTTAATTTCAGGTTTATACAAAACTCTATGAATTAAAGAAAATTAAAAAACAAATCTGATTTCACTCTGCTCTGTACTCTATGTGTGTGTGTGTGTGTGTGTGTGTGTGTGTGTGTGTGTGTGTGTGTGTGTGTGTGTGGTAAGTGGCTGGGTGTGTGTGGGGAGGGGGGATGGGTGGTAGGAGAGAGAGAGTCAGAGAGGAGGAGAGAAGGTTAGGCTTAGGCCAGAGGGTCACTGTGAATGCATGTGCCCACTGGGCACCGTTTTCCTGATGCTGCTGGGATGGCGACTGCATAGAGGGCCCGCCATCGCTGCTTGCAGCTATTTTTTTTTTTTTTTTTCAACCTTCCGGGCACTTTTGGGGGCCTTAACATACTCAAAAACTCTTGAAAATTTGCACACATGTTGGAATCTACGGCCACAAATAATGTAAAATAATGTCAAAACACGGCTGATGAGAATATGTAAAGGGGTCGATGATAAATCAAATGCTGTTGCCATGGCAACGTGTCAAACTTTAAAATTAGGTTCCTGTCTTTTCGAGGCAGATAACATGCTTAGAATTTCATGAAACTCAACACACACATCAATATTAATGATAGTTAGGCACTGGCAAAAGGTCATAAATGGGTGTGGAGCAGGCACTCTATAGCGCCATCTTTTGTCAAAAGTTGGGGGGTTAGTTTTTCCTACAGTCACCAAACTCTATATTGTTCTCATCAATCTGGACAACTTTCTAAATTAAACTCATTAGCTACGACCAACAGGAAGCCGGCTATTTTGATTTGAATGTGGATTTTTGGAAAAATCAGACTGTAAACAGACTGTAATTCATACTCCACGTAAGAGTAACATTCTGTTCACACCAAACTTTATCAACATGAAGAGAAGGTTCTGAAGATGCTAAATTGCGAGCGGATTAAGGATATCTTGAACGGTGTTGTAAGAAAAAGTGATGAGGACATAGAAGATCTCGATGAAGATGTTTATTGCAGCATAGCAGTGACAAAGTACATGTTGTACCTTGGGTTCAACGGAGTCGGAATGAACCCAGAACATCCTTAGCTCAAACTTTTTATAGCATTACAGTTTACTACCCTTAATGTAAATGAAGTTGCTCCTGTCGTAATAGCTGTGGTCTGTATGTTAATTAAGTTCTGACACACCTTTGTCTAAGATGGTAATCAGTGTCTCACACCCGCTCCCATTCTACAATTGGTCACCTTTTGCTCAGGATGAGATTATCCCAAATGGTCTAAACTGTTGACTTTCTTCTTCTCTATAATAATTAAGCCATTTTGGGGAATGAGCGTGATTAAACATATATTGCGGAGTGGAATCTGGGTCGAGGCAGACTATATTTCTAGTCCCCCGTTTGATGCTTTTGGCCCAGAAGAAGCATCACATCCACTCCCTTACACAGATTACACCTCCCTTCCCGGGCAGGTGCCCAGTGGCGGTGAAGCCCTGGCTTAGGTTGTCCTCTTAAATGGCCATCAGAGAATCTTACCCGTCATTGGGTCATCACCTCATGCACACTGGTTATCGCTCCATCCAATTAGGCAAAATTATCATAGAGACCTTTTCTAAAATTTAGCAAAATGACATACAAACATTTTCTTGGGTTTGGGGAAGGAGCACTTGAGAACCATAACAGCAAAATAAATTATCTAAATGTACTAAACATTATGATAATACAAACATAGCCAAGAGCCTAAGGAGCAAAAACATCAATCATTAGCATAAAAAATGTTTGTCTTTTCTTCACATGCGTTCTGTCCCTTTTCTCAATGTGAACATCCTTTGTCCAGGTGTGCATAAAATAGAAATAATAATATATTTTCTGCATATATTTGTGTCTTTCTAGTGTCATGTGCATTGTGTCCGTTTTCTTAGTGTGTGGATATCATTTATCCACATGTGTGCATTCAGTACACAATAATATATTTTCTGCATTCAAGTATGCATATATTTGTGTCTTTCTAGTGTTGTGTGCAGTGAGTCTGTGTCTTTGTACATTTCCTCGAGTGGGTCTGTCCTTTGCCCACTTGTTTTCCATCTTGGTGGAACGATTGCTGTCCATAGTCTCTGAAAAGGTTTGATCTCTCCTTGGTTCTTTTATCTGTTGTCCATTCTTTTCACTATGGATAACAAGTCCTCAGAAAAGAAGCAGTCACTGGTGTTGTTGCTATCCATGCCATTCAATCAGGTCCATCCATCCTATAGTGGGTCTCATGGTTCTTAAATCTTTTAGGCTTGGAGTTCTGGTTCTTGTAGGTTTGGAAATCTCTGGATTTCTGGTTCTGATGATCACTCTGTTCTTTAAGAAGTCCTTTTCCTTGTGGAAGTCCCCTGGCTCCACTGGTTCTGCTTGCCTTCTTGTCTTTCGAATGACTGGATCATTTTTTTATTCCAAGAGTTCACACCTTTCCATCTTGATGCATATACCTGAAATGATCAAAAAGAAGAGATTGCCCCCCTTTCCCCCACAAGAATCTTTTCACATTCAAAACATACAGAAATTTAATCACATAATGCAATTAAAATAATTTCTCATCAATTTTATTTAAATAACAATGTCATTATCACATTTCCAATCATTTATAAAGAATCACCCCCCTTTTGATAGTAAACATATTTTTCTAAAATATGATGCTATCATAAAACAATTCCTTCAGTTCACATCAGCATCTGCTTGTGACTGAGCTACAATCATGTTCTTGCAGTGCTGTGTCTGGCAAGGTGTGAATGGCCTCTTCCTTATTTCCTTTCAACAATGCCAACTGGGTTTCTAAATTGCCTATCTTCTTAAGCAAGTTACGATAGCCCATCTTTCTTTTGTGTGAAAAATGACATTGTCTTGCCTTATGTCCTATCCTTCCACAAGCAAAACAAACAACTTCCTGATCTTTCCTACCTTTCTCCAAACAATGCCTTGCTATGTGACCATCTTTTCCACATGCATAACAGACAAAGCTTTGATGAGGTCTCTCATTCTCTTGACAATGTCTAGCAATGTGACCAGCTTTTCCACACGCATAACAAAGAGTAACACCTTCTGAATTTACTCTTTCAAATCTCCTTGGTCTTGTCTCGTTGGAAATAGGAGGTCTGGGTCCAAATGCAGGTGAGTAGATGTTTTAATGAGAATAATAACAAAACAAACCAAACAAAAAGCCAACACGGCAGACTAAACATAAACTGAAACATAAGCTGAACAAAACAAGAAACACGGTCAAGAGCCAGGATCTGAAACACAAAATACACAGAAGACAATGCAGCCATGAAACAGGAGTGAAAGGTGAGAGTTCTTAAAGACCAGATGATTGTGAACAGATGTGAGTGAAATCAGTGCTAATGACAAAGACAGGTGAATGCAATCAGGAAGTGCAGTGTAGGAACAGCGACCTCAGGAGGCTGAGGGGAGACCCACAGCCCCGATCATGACAGTACCCCCTCCCTACGGAACAGCTCCCAGACGTTCCCAAAGTCTGGAGGGAGGAGGAACGGAGGAAGGCAACTCAGGGGGAGGGATGGCGGGCCAGGCCCGTGCAGCGGAGTCCCATGGACCGGCCTCGCCACCCGAGAAACGCGAGCCGGCCCCGCCTCCGCGTCAGGAACAGAGATAGCGGTCTCCGGCGCGTCAGGCACAAAGACAGCGGTCACTTCCGCGTCAGGAACAGGGAGCGCGGTCACCTCCGCGTCAGGAACCGAGAGCGCAGTCGCCTCCGCGTCAGGAACAGAGAGCGCAGTCGCCTCCGCGTCAGGAACAGAGAGCGCAGTCGCCTCCGCGTCAGGAACAGAGAGCTCAGTCGCCTCCGCGTCAGGAACAGAGAGCGCAGCCGCCTCCGCGTCAGGAACAGAGAGCGCAGTCTCCTCCGCGTCAGGAACAGAGAGCGCAGTCGCCTCCGCGTCAGGAACAGAGAGCGCAGCCGCCTCCGCGTCAGGAACAGAGAGCGCGGTCGCCTCCACGTCAGGAACAGAGAGCGAGGTCGCCTCCGCGTCAGGAACAGAAAGCGCGGTGAGGGCCGCGTCAGGAACAGAAAGCGCGGTGAGGGCCGCGTCAGGAACAGAAACAGCGATCGCCTCCGCGTCAGGAACAGAGACAGCGGTCGCCGCCGCGTCAGGAACAGAGATTGTGGTCTCCGAGGCGTCAGGAACAGAGAGCGCGGCCACAGCCGCTTCCGGAACAGAGAGCGCGGTCACGGCCGCGTCAGGAACGGAGATAGCAGTCGCCGCCCCATCAAAAGGAACGTAAGTGCGCCCCTGCGCGGCTGCCATCCCCCGAAGGAACGTCTCTGCCTTCGCCCTGAGGCGGACGCGCTCCAGCGCAGCCACCGCCTCTTAGGCGTCCATCGCCGCCATATGGGCGTGAATAGCCGCCATCCGATCGGACAGAGTCGTCTCCGAAAAAAAAAAAAAAAAACTCCCCGCTGGACCCATAGTGGATCGCTGCATTCTGTCACGTTGGAAATAGGAGGTCTGGGTCCAAATGCAGGTGAGTAGATGTTAAAAATTACTATTTTTAACTAAATATATTGTAGTAGCCTAAACTTTTGTACAGCGCTTTGCAACGATTCGTATTGTGAAAAGCGCTATACAAATAAACTTGAATTGAATTGAATTGAATAAACAGGTTTTTGTTTAAGTTTGAGTTAAATGCAGGTCAATTATGGGTGAGTACGATCCATTTTTTCTTTTAATAAAGAAAAGGAACTTAATACTGTCTCAGGCCTGTGTGTTGTGTTTTTGCTTCACAGAGAAAAACATGACGAGTCCAAGGCGGATGCTCCCCCTCTGATCCTACGGATTATGGTTACGGCAGTGTTCGTCCTATCCACGCCACAGGTCGTGCGGTAAACCACCCTCTCAGCATATGTTAGACATAGAACTTATGTCCTCTTCAAGGTAAGCTCCCTAAGTTTCTTTCTTAGGATTGCCCTTGGCATGTTTAACATTGTCCTTTGCAGGCCTTTTTCTGAGAATCCCTCTTCCAGACTCTCTCTGTGGACTTTAGATCTTGGAGTGATCTTATCAGCCAAAGGTTCTTTCCAGCACCTCCTGAGTTTTGTCTCCAAGGAGCAATTTCTCAGTTCTCTACAGTAACTAAAGTAGTACTCCCCTTTCCGCGGAAAGGGTTCATTCAGAGTACCGCTTCTCGCTGACAAGCCAGGTTTTCCTCCAGGTTCATCTGGGTTAGGAGCCTGTCCCTCTTGTCCAGACTGATTCTCACTCTTCAGGCTCACACACGAGCTGGGCTCTCCCCTTCCCAAGGGAAGGGTCCCTAATGAGCGCCCCCTCGGCTGGATGGACGTTCCTCCCTGGCCTTCAGGGTTAGGAGTCTGTCCTCATAAGTTCCTGCTCCGGGGGAATTTATGTCCCGTTGAGACAGGAACATAAGTCCACCTAGATTGGGGTCTGTCGATCCCCCTGTTAGCCCGAGGGCAGGGTCAATTTAACCGAGGTAGTACTCCCCTTTCTGCGGAAGGGGTTTATTTAGAGTACTATTGCTCGTTGACAGAGCCAGGTTCTCCTCCCGGTTCATCTGGGTTAGGGGCCTGTCCTTCTTGTCCAGGCTGATTCTCACTCTTCAGGCCTCACGCACGAGCTGGGCTCTCCCCTTTCCGAGGAAAGGGTCCCCAATGAGCGCCCCTCGTCAGGACGGGCGTTCCTCCCTGGCCTTCAGGGTTGGAGTCTGTCCCCATGATTATCCAGGAGCTCCCTTCTCAGGAACTTGAAGTAACTTTAGTAGCTCCCCTTTCCACGGAAAGGGTCCTCTCAGAGCTCTTCAATGACAGCTCACCTTAATTCAAGGTTCGTCAGTAGCATCACTGTCGTATGGACAAATTCCCCTTTGGTTGGGTAGAGTCTGTCATCAGGCTTCCTGAGTCAGGTATGATTGCTCCCCTTTGAGAAAGGGTTCCACTTAAGAGCGCTGCTCCTGGCAGGAGGAGTAAGCTCCCCTTCTGAAGAAGGGTGAAATCCGAGCGCTGCCTCTTGGCAGGCGGGTTTTCCTCTCTGTTAACCAGGGTTAGGAGCCTGTCTGCGCCTGACTTCCGGGTCGAGTTTCACCTCCCCTTCAGGCTTTATGACTAACTAGGAGTTCCCCCTTTTCAGGACCTTGAAATGACTTTGGCTGCTCCCCTTTCTGCGGAAAGGGTCCTACTAGAGCACCACCTTCTCCTAGTAAGCATCCATGTGGACTGGCATTAGTATGCTCCCCTTCACACTAAGGGTCCCTTCAGAGTATAGCCTTTTAAGGACGGATGTTCCTCCCTGCAAGTCGGGGTTAGGGGTCTGTCCGCCGTCTGCGTCCACTATCATGATGGTCAGTAGCTCCATGATTTCATCAGTTGACTAGCAGTTTGAGGACTGTCTGTCCTGAATAGGGTGTAGCATTGCAACCCTCTCTAATACAGGGAGGGTCCTCCCCTATTTTAATTCTTGTCATCCTATGACAATTCTGGAGCTTTAACAATGGAACCCCCAAAATGGGGGAAAACACAGTCTCCAGATCCCATTTTACTAGGGTAAGTGTCCCACGCTAAACCCTGGGCACTTTCTGAATTCCACAATAGTGGTAAGTGTGCACGGAATCCTTGTGCACCTCCTAAAATCCACATAAGTGGTAAGTTCCCACCAAGCTTTTGGTTCTTTCTAAAATCCTATACGGTATGGGTTACGCGGTCCTCGTTCCCATTTTTTGTGTTGGTTTAAAACCCCGGTCTCCCTGGGCCCAACTTCACTCGATATCACCTTAGATATCTCCTGACCATCTGTTATCCAGGGTGCGTTATCTGAGGATAACCCCTGCTAGAACGGTCTCTGTCTTGGGACAGGCCTGTTAGTCGTTATTTCTGAGTCAGTTCACTGAGGGAACTAGACTCAGTAGTACTGGCAGTTCCTGTTCTAGTTAAGTCTAAGTATTAACTTAGCCGTTCCTCCGAAGGAATCTCCGATTCCAACCTGAGCTGTGCTCTGGGTCCTTTGACCCATTCAGGTAAGTGAGTAACAGTTCAGGCTTTGGCCGGGGAGGTTACGTTCTGACAGCTGTCACCTCGTCCTATAGGGATAATTCTTCACAGAATTTACACTTAGTGCTCGCTACTATGCACTCCCCTCAGCATGGAGACGTGGGTATACCGTTCCACAATAGCGACCCCTAGGGGACGCGGTGAGAGTTCCCTCGGAAGGGAACGTCTCTAGGTTACGTATGTAACCATGGTTCCCTGAGAAGGGAACGAGACACCGCGTCCCCTACGCTTTTTACCATGCCTCGGACGAGAAGCTTCAGACAGTGAAGCGGGTGTATGTTTACTTCGGCGACTCTTTATACTGTGTCGCCCGGTAGTGACGCACCAGCAGCGGCGTGCGTGCCGCGGTGACGTCATACGCTGTCGCCGGCCATTTCATGGAGTTTTTCTATATGCATTCTTCAGACACGAGTCACGCTGCAGCGTTCCCCAATAGCAACCCCTAGGGGACGCGGTGTCTCGTTCCCTTCTCAGGGAACCATGGTTACATACGTAACCTAGAGACGATACCTGTTAGTCTAATTATTCACAGCTCCTGTGCTTTGGACGCAAATTAATAAAACAGCCACACTATGTCAGGCTTCTAAACCAAATTTGACCTTTTCGGACATGGCCACACTCCGTCGGGCCTTACACTTCACTACACTAAACTATTAAAAATGTAACACTATCACAGTACGTCGGACAAAAACCACACTACTTCGGGTTTTAGGTTATGTTTTTAAAACAGTTTACTTTCATCAGAATTATCAAAACAACTTGCTCTGTTTCAATTACTTTAGAAACAATAGGCCTAATACAACTCTGCTACCACACTATGTCGGAATAATTCAATTACCTTAGAATCTTAACAAAACTATAACAAATGTCTCACATTTCAGGCAAAACAAGCACTTACAGTTTCAACTTCTGTAACTGTTTAAAAAAAATATAACAATGTTTGTCTCAGTACGTCGGACAAAACCACAGTACGTCGGGTCTTTTCCTTTTTGTTATATTTTGTCAAACAGTATTTTTCTAACCACAGTTTTTTCGGTTCAAATTAATATTTATCTGATTAAAACAGTGCCACAGTACGTCGGGCAAAAACCACACTGCTTCGGGTTACTGCTTTAAACTTAACAGAGTCGCGGGTGCGTCGGACTCACTACACTATAACACAACTATCATGAAATAATTCTGTGATCACACTACATCGGATCAATTCAGTTACTTTAGAATTCAATCAGAATTATAACATCATCTCAGTCAGTTTCAACTACGTTAGAAACTTCGGTATAACTTCAGACACAACAGATCTAATACAACTCTGCCACCACACTGCGTCGGTTTGATTCAATTACTTTAGAATCCTAACAGAATTATAAGAGACCAACAACAAGTTTCAGTTACTTTAGAAACTTTAAACTTAAACGCTTTGCTTCAGTTACTTTAGAAATAATGATTCCAATACAGCTCTGTCACCACACTACGTCGGGTTAATTCAGTTCCGTTAGAATTTTAACCAGAATTCTACAAAATAGGCTTAAGAACTCCTCCTGCTAATACTGACTAAATCAAATTCTCTTCTGTCCTTAAAATTTTCTTTTCTAGATTTTTTTTAAACAAGGGGGTTCCCTGACAAAAAACAGCATAGAAGAAAGAAAGTGCTTTTCTTACCTTTACTTGCTTTTTTTCGGAAATCCTCCTGGCTGGCTCGCCAATGTAAGAAAAAGTGATGAGGACGTAGAAGATCTCGATGAAGATGTTTATTGTAGCATAGCAGTGACAAAGTACATGTTGTACCTTGGGTTCAACGGAGTCGGAATGAACCCAGAACATCCTTAGCTCAAACTTTTTATAGCATTACAGTTTACTACCCTTAATGTAAATGAAGTTGCTCCTGTCGTAATAGCTGTGGTCTGTATGTTAATTAAGTTCTGACACACCTTTGTCTAAGATGGTAATCAGTGTCTCACACCTGCTCCCATTCTACAATTGGTCACCTTTTGCTCAGGATGAGATTATCCCAAATGGTCTAAACTGTTGACTTTCTTCTTCTCTATAATAATTAAGCCATTTTGGGGAATGAGCATGATTAAACATATATTGCGGAGTGGAATCTGGGTCGAGGCAGACTATATTTCTTACAATGTTGACATGGTGATTTTTTTAAAGAGATAGTAAAAAAGATAACCATAATTTTTTTATATCTTTAAAGTGCAGCATCCAAACTCTTTAAAACTTTTTTCACATAGAGAACTAGTTATTCTGAGCAAACACTGTAATTTTCACAAGTATACAAGCTTCTATGAATTAAAGAAAATTAAAAAAAGAAATCAGAAATCTGCTCTCACTCTGCCTGCCTGCCTGTCTGTATTATGTGTGTGTGTTAAATGTTAGAGTGAGAGTAGGGGGAGGGGTGAAAGGGAGAGAGGGTGAGAGAGAGAGTGAAACATGCTCTTTTGCAGACCATCTTTGAGGAAGAAATGCACATTGATGTAGTGTAATCTACATAAATATGTCTGATCTTTGAGAGTCTGATCTTTGAGAAAATATAAAGGGTCACTAACTCTTTCATTGTTTGTATTTTGCAGTTTTTTTTACTGTAAATGAATGAACTGTACCATGAACTTGTGCTATGCAGTCACATAGCAAAAGATTAATAAAAATACAACTTTTTAGCATGAGCGATTTTTCTTCATTGATAGACATTCATTTTCATAGTGTTATTTATTGAATATAAAAAATTATAATTATCAATTTCAAGACAAACATTGACAACAAAACAAACTTTGCTGTTATCTGTTCAAAACATCTGAAAATTATACCATTTTAAGATGAGTTATATATATATATATATATATATATATATATATATATAAAATTATTTTATATTTGTTAAAAATATTCGTATGTTCATGTTAATTCACAGTACATAAACTAATTTTAAAAGATACAAATTTACATTTTAATAATGTATGAATACTTTTTTAGCTTAATATTAATTAACTTTAATAAATGCTATTTAATTACTGTTCATGTTAATTAATATAGTTAACGTTAACAAATTAAACCGGATGGCAAAATTTTATATATTGTATGCGTCTGTGTGTCGATTTTAAAGTGTAACTCTTTCAATTCTGTAAACTTTAAATCCAAACCGGCAGAGGGATACTGTGAATGCATGTGCCCACTGGGCACCATTTTCCTGATGCTATCGGGATGAAGACTGTGCAGATGGCGAGGGCCCGTTCATCGCTGCTTGCAGCTTTAATAACGTTTTCTACTTTGAGTGGTACTGGTAGGAATTTGCGGGAAATTTGAGCATGCCGCTGCGTCATTACCTCACGTCTGTAAAGTGTAAACATAAAGAAGTTGTCCCGGCTAGTAGGCTATATCTACATGAGGATGCTGCAGGTGGCGGATCGTTTATAGCCTTTTCTAGCTAGAATAATTAAACATATCAGTTTGATGATGGATTGTAATCCAGAAAGGATTGTGTGTTTATGAAACACATTGTAACGGTCTGGGTGTCTGTCCCTTTAAGGCTCGGGTTTCAGGGAATTTCCCTTGCACGTGTAACCCCTCCACTCTGGTTCTCATGTTCGACTCTCCCGGAAATGATAACACGCAGACAGTTTGGCGAGTTCAACCATGCCCTGTATTTACTGAAGATAAATGAGAAAACACCAGACAGACATGACTCGTTACTCATCCGGTAACAAAACTGCCATTCATCTCAACAGCTCGTCTTGAACTGAAGAGTTTACAATCAATAAATGACTTTGACGTGATTATGAACTCGGTCTCTTTTTGTTATGCCTTTTGTGAACATGAAAAACATTAAATTAAACAAACAATAATACACCATACCTGAAGATGAATGAGAAAACACCAGACAGACATGACTCGTTACTCATCCGGTAACAAAACTGCCGAAAAAATCATACAAATAGGAATAATCAAAGCAAATACACTGAATTGACAGAGATACAAACGATTCCATATACACATAGTGTGTTCAGTCACATGAGAAATACATGAAACAATTACTCGTCAATTGCGATCCTCACATCGCTCCAATATCAATTGAATGAGTTTTAGATACATTTCCAGATGGATATACTTCATCTTAAAAAAAATATATAAATAATTCAGCAGTTTTAGATTTGAACCGGAGAGACATTTTTTACCTGCCATTCATCTCAACAGCTCGTCTTGAACTGAAGAGAAAATGGCTGACGTAGCTAACCACTAACTCCCACTGCCTGTAGGTATCTCCAAAACATTCTTATCAAGGTGCATTAACAAATTAACAATGAACAGTGAACAATTTTTTCTTTTACAATGGGCATTTTTTGCACAATTCATAATAAATCCCTTTCTTTTTTTTCTCAGTTACACACGGAACTCAAATGTATATGCGGGAGGAATCATCCTCCTAATCGTTTTGTTGTTTCTTCCTTTTAAATAATAACCCCGTTTGTTAATGGTGACCGGCTTCGTGTGGTTATTAACGCACAATAGGTTACAACATGTGACTGAAATTTGATTATATTCCAGTTTTAAACATGCATCTGATTACAGACAGCCTATGTGGGATTACACAAGATTTGTATTTTAAAGAGAACCAGTTTTGAGGAAGAATAATATGCTTTTTGGGTTAAAATAATTTCTTCATATGAAATTCGAATGGTATGACAATTAGAGATTAGACTGTACAGAAATTAAAATCTACACGCTAATACACACTACATACACATAGTCACGCAATGCTGATGTTGTTAACATTAACAATTTGAGAACAAAGTATAACAATAATAATAATTTACACCGTTTGATGTGATATGAGCTAAGCGATCGTAATCGTAATTTATTGTAATGCTTTTTTCCCTCAGTTGGTAAAAACAAAAATGGCAGACTTACTTACTTACTTACTTACTTGTTCAGATGACTATGCAGTGAAAATTCTTATTTGGGTGACATTCCAAGATGTATGCTACAATCTCTAATTCCTAAGTACAATATCCAGCCACACGAAGGCTGTATCCGAAATCGCCCCCTATACAGCCATTTTAAGTGGTGTTCGAAACCATAGTGAACGATGTACGCTCAACAGCTAGAGATAACCCATAATGCACTGTGAGAGTCACGCGCTGACTGAATTCCCGCGTCTCGCCAGACGATGGCGCCCGCAGCTGAATCATCCATCCATTCGCTTGTCCACTGCGTAATACAGCATACAACACGGGTACAAATTTGTTGTAAATTGATTATTAAATTGTTTAACCAGGGTTTATATGTAAACTCCTTGACAGTTCAAGATAAATCCTTTAATCTTACTACTCGAACTGTCTGTTTTAAATGATTGTTAAACAGTAAGCAATACTATGCAAAAGTGGCAGTCCTTCCGGTGCACTCAGTGTCCGAATTCACTCACTCGTTTTCACTTACTCCTTCAAGTGGACTGAATGAGTGGACTAATGTAGGGAATAGTGAATGAGGGTATAGGGGGCGATTTCGGATACAGCCCTACACTTCAAAACATTAGATTCATCTGCGTTAGAGTAGTTCCGGTGCACAACCCCGCAATAACGATAACTCCACAAATAACTGTAGTTGCAGGTTTTAAAACAGAGATGGCGACAAAGAGGCAAGGTTTAGCAGCTTTAATTTAGGATTCGTTGATGAATAAAAAATCTTTCTTTGAAAGAAATTAATGAT
>NC_133373.1:18787880-18921503 GCF_049309525.1 Garra rufa
GAGGAGGTTCAAAGGTGTACCTAGACAAAATCATGTAAACAATAACAATCTAATAATCTGTATCCATGGACTATTGAATGTTAAAAACGTGTTTTGTTTTGTTTTTTTAAATATAATGTTAAATCAGAATGATTATCAGTTTAGTACTGAGGTATCCGTATTGGTATTTGCTATTTACAGAAATGTGCATGGTAACCAGGGTTTCACCAAAATGCCTAACCAGTAAAAAAAATGCCTTTTGTCAGTAACATTTTTAAAAATAAAACATTTTTTCTGGTGAAAGAAGCTTTGTCTGCCAATCACTGATTCTTGAGAAGTGGGACAAAACAAAAATAAAACAAACCAAAAACAAAATATCGAAAAAATAAAAATAAAAATAAAACCTTGTACTTAGACAAAAGAATCTATCTTACATGTACTAAGCTACTGAGCTATGCTTTGATTTAACCTCCCAACTTTTCTTTTTTCTATCAAAATGTGCTTTATATCTTGCCATCACTTATTTTTCAAATTAAGCAATCAAGATGTTAACATTTCAAAACACATTCTCATGTTAGCAGACAGATTACATTTTTACATGTTACCAACAATTCCTCAACAAATAAATAAAATATGATAATGAAAATATTGGTGACATAGACCTGAATTTGTAGTCATTTTAACTGTTAACTACACTACTTTATATTTAATGTAATTAAATGTGACGTGAAAACCACAAAAATATTATGGCTTCATATTGAATTTCAACTCCGTCATTGGCCCATCACCACTGTCAGACAGAAAATCTTAGAGTAATGACCTCTGACGGTGGTGGCAAATTTAGCATTTCTTTCACAAAACAAATGGAGTTCATGTATTTTATTTTCTCTTGTCACGTTTCAGGCAGGAACAGACGAACAATGACGTGGTAAAATGAAACGTATTTAATAAATCCAAAGGGAAAACACAGGAAACTCAGGAAACACAGGAACAACGGGTAGTAACATTAAAGATCGACAAGAACCACAGCAAAGACACAAACTTATAAAGACATAATGATTGGGATACACAGGTGTGGGAAATTAGGCAGGAACCAAAATACACAGAGCAGTGGGGGAGATGGGAGAAACCAAACTAAATTGTCCAGGGGTGTGACATTACCTCCGCCCTCCCGGAAGGCGCGTCCTCGCGTCGACAAACAGGAAGCTGAACAAAGTCTTAGGAGGGGGCTTCGGTGGAGGACGGACTCCCGGAAGGAGGGCAAAATACAGAGTCCAGGGAGGTGTTGACGGAGGGAGGAGCCAAGGAGGTGACAGGAGGGGGCTGGAGCAGGAGGAGCCAGGTGGGACCCAGAACGCAGCCATGATGTAATCCCACGGTGGAGCCGATGGAGGGAGGAGCCATGGTGGAGGGAAGGCTGATGACTCCATGGGGCCGACCGACAGAGGTGGAGCAGGTGGTGGTAGAGCCCGAGGCGGAGACGGGAAGCCGATGGTCATGGGCGACACCGAGGAGGGCCAAGGCGGAACCCAAGGCTCTGGCGACCAAGGCGGAGATGGAGGTCCAGAGGTCCGCGGCGGAGCCGGAGCGACAGAGGACCGAGGCTGTGCCCGCGGGAGGGAGGAGGTCCACAGAGCCGGTGGGACGGAGCGACGAGGCGCAGCCGGAGGAGTAGAGTCCAGAGGCGAAGGTGGGGTGACGACTGACCAGGGCGGAGCCGGAGGGACGATGGAGCCGGGTGGAGCTGGTGGACCGACGACCGACGGCGGAGACGAGGGAGCAGAGAGTCGGGGTGGAGCCGCAGGGTCGGAGGGCCGAGGCGGAGTCCAGGACTCTGAGGCTGGAGGCGGAGAAGAGGGATCCTCCAGCCGAGACGCCGATGTAAGCTGGCAGCCCCGCGGCAAGCCCACTGCACAGGTGGTGGACTGAGGGTGAGCAGGGGGACTGACAGGTGACAGCGGTGATTCTGGAAGGCTGGGCGGAACCAGCGATGACTCTGGACGACTGGACGGGATCAGTGGTGACTCTGGATGACTGGACGGAATCAGTGGAGATTCAGGACGGCTGGATGGGACCAGCAGAGATTCAGGACGGCTGGACGGAACCAGCAGAGACCAGGCAGATCCAGACATCGACAGAAGAGGGAGGGTGGGTGGGAAGTCCAGGCAGACAGGTTGGATATGGCAGGTAGGTAATACAGTATGGAGGTCTATTAAGTCACCAGAGTTATCCATTGAAGCTTCGAAAATGTCTATTAAGTCCCCAGAGTTGTGCTCAAGCTCACCCCCAGTGGTGGTGCAGTGGGCAGGGCACCTGGTCGAAATTTCTGACCCCATCGGCACGCCATAATTCTGTCGCTCCGGGCTCGGGCTTCCCGTCTACGAAGGGCTCGTACTCCGCGGGTCGGGGTGGCTGGCTGGGCTCTGGGTCCGGAGTGGCACTGGCGAGATTATCCACAGAACAGGCGGGGAACGAGGGTCTGTTTCTCGCCAGTGTCCACTCCACAAACGCGGGGAAGTCCGCTCGAGGGCCGTCCGCTCGAGGGCCGTCCTCGGACGACGGCGCTCTGCAAGACGCATTGAGGCTGGCGTCATAGAACGCACAGAGCGCGTCGTCTGGATAGTTGGTGGTATTTGCTACAAGCTGGAACATGATTGTGAAGCCCTCGAGCGGTAATTCCCCCTGCTTCAGCCGTAGGAGGAGGAATTCTGGGCGGAGTAGGGGATCCATGAAGGGGAACACTACGGAAATAAAAGACTGGAAAAAACGAACGGGAAACAAAACGGAGGTGATCACGCAAAAAAAAAAAAAACTGTATCGGTCGGTCTTTTTGTCACGTTTCAGGCAGGAACAGACGAACAATGACGTGGTAAAATGAAACATATTTAATAAATCCAAAGGGAAAACACAGGAAACTCAGGAAACACAGGAACAACGGGTAGTAACATTAAAGACCGACAAGAACCACAGCAAAGACACAAACTTATAAAGACATAATGATTGGGATACATAGGTGTGGGAAATTAGGCAGGAACCAAAATACACAGAGCAGCGGGGGAGATGGGAGAAACCAAACTAAATTGTTCAGGGGTGTGACATCTCTGTTGATGCTAGATGCCAATAGAACTTGCTTCAGAAGAATAAAATGATATAAACATTTTCAATTATAAATTGGAAGATGGTGTTAACATATCATGGTTGTGAAACAGGAAATATTAAGTTATTTAAAATATTTAAAATATTCTAAAACTATACAACTTACCAGAACCTGTCTGACATTGATACTCTGCAGAGGTGGAATGTGGCAAAGGGTTCCATTAGATTGACAGATGCCTCTGATATTCCCTGAATTTTTTTATTATTTCACAATGAATGTCTAACGGCATTGACAAAAAGTGGGGACAAAATTTTGAAACCTTATTGAACATGCATGTGTCCTTGAAAAACTCTTTGATATGAGATATTATTAAGTGTTATTTTTATTCCTTATGAACGATTGAACCGTTCTCTGTGGACATTTCTGTGTGTTTATCGACACTAAAACTTGACAACAATAAGTGTCATAGATTTGATATTATAATGATACAATTAAATTGAAGGGGATAATTGTGTTAAATACATTCTATTATTAACCCATCATAACATTTACAATTGAAAATATTTTCATTTTTAAACCTAATAGTAGTTACAATTGCTAGACATGTTTGTCCCATGTCTCAAGAATCAGTGCTACGTCACAAAAAACTTGTTGACATTTAGTTAATTCTTAACAACTAGTTTAGATAACAGTGTGGCACCAAAAAAGAATCAGTTGCGCTTGAGGATCCACAGCAAATAGAAAGTCAAAAATTTAATTTATTTACAATAATTTATTTCAGACAGCATTTCTCTTTACCTCTAATTCTGTTTTTATTTCTCTCTAGCCCTGTCTGAGGCATCACCATGGAAACTGTACCACTCCCCGTTCTTCAATATCCAGTGGGAAAAGAAATTATTGTTTCAATTTACTGTCTTTAACTATACTATTAAAAAAAGCAAGCAAGATCTCAAGTAAAGTGTTATCTGTGCTCCATTTTTTTTTTTTGCATGAATAACATTGTGTAACTTTACAAATAAGCAAAAAATAAATAAATAAATAAATACTTGTTGACAGATGTGTACTTATGTGTACTTATAATGGGAGATCCATCATTACAAACATTCTGCAAACACAAGGATGTTGCCCTGTACCTTCATAAGCAATGGCATACAGCAAATCTATGATAAAATTACATTATTTTGCTCAATTGATTGATTTCTTACATAGGCCTACTTTTTTACTTTGTTTGTGCTGAAATATTTTCTTTTTATCTTTTTGTCATTTACAAAGTTTAAATGTTAGACTACAGCAAGCCTACAGAGAGTTAGCCTTAGAGATGTATTTTTTAACCAATCGGCAGGCTGCACATTTGACAGTCACATGAATGAGAGCCAAGTGATTGATCCTATTTTCCAGATACAGAAAATATATATGTATCTATCCCACAAAAACTAGAAGTATAAAAAGTTGCTTCATTATGTACAATTTAAGTTTAAATTTTTTTTAATAAAAACTCATTTGTGAGATAAGTTCAACATTCCCGCAACCCCTCATAGCCCTTTAAATTATTATTTTTGTTAAAACTCTCTTTTAAAACTATTATTCTGTTGAGGTTTTTTATATCAACAACAATCTGTCTCTTGCTATTGTTTGCTTTTAGACTTTTAAGACGCGCCCACATTCAGACGGTCGGCTATGATTGGCTGATTTAGATTTAAGTTGCGCCCTCTCTTTCTGAGATTGGGCGACGACGGCTTTGGGTGACGTCATCGGTGGAATGCCCATTCATCGGGGCAGTTGGGCGTTGGATTTCGCATCTTATTAGTAACCAGGGAAATTTCTCCATTTTCTGAGCTGTCTATAGTGTCACGGACACAAATTTGGGATTTAAAAAAAATTACTGTTTTTTTTTTCCAGGGTTTATTTCCTAAAGTTTTCTTCTCAGAGACTGGATTTGATTGCTACTTTTAGTGCGCTCGTTGGCCAGGTGTTTTATTCTAAGGAAGAGGCTTGTTGCTCTTTGTTCTGTATTGGGATCTGTTGAGCTCTTTGTTGGAGTGAAAGCATGGGAGCGCAATTCTCTAAGACCGCTGGAAAAGGAGAAACGGCTGCAGAAAAACCTGGAGAGGCTGCAGCTTCGCCCTCCAAAGCTAACGGACAGGTAAAAAAAACCCGACCATTTAATGATATAAGCAATTCATGTGTAGAGATTGTTATGCGAATACTCAAGCGCAGATCTGCTGCCGCCCGCATCCAGCAACCGCACATATTAAACAATGTTTGCAACCCATAGGCTTTGTCAGTTTTAGGGCGAGTAGATATAATTATCACTGTAAAAATATGTTTAATGTTTATATACTGCTTTAGATCAGAAATCCAAATTTTGGCGTCGTTTTCTTCCCTTTGTCTAGAAATGAGGAGCGTTTGACGTTAGTTGAGAATAAAGATGTGAATTAAAGATTATTAATTTAAACAAACTAAGAGATGTGGAGAATAATTTAGTTTGTATTAGCACTTCTGTTTCTGCCGTCTTGAAAATGATCTTTTTGGGGGAAATGGGGGTTGATTGTTGGAGTAACAATGGCTCGCCACGCCTTTAGTCACAGATGCTCGATACGACGCTTCAGTATCACAATGGAACTCTTCCACTGGCGAAAACCACATAAGAGCAACCCAAACGTTTGTAATCATTAGTACATTAAGTTGTGCTGTAATGGCCATTTATACAGTCTGTGTTTTTACAAATTTTGCGTCGTGTGTGATGAGGTTCAATAATTACGTGCTGATCATTTGGCATTTGCTTTTTTTGGCGCGTCGGTTCTTTCGAAGCGTTAATAGACAAACGGCGCCCACTGGTGGCTTTTGCGAGGAGGCTTCATGTACTAAAATGTCTACCCGTAATGATTTTTTTGATCATATGTGGATAAAATATAAGCAATCCCTTTCAGTGAATAAAATGTTGCCCTGTGTACTGTCTTGGCGGTGCTCACAATAAGCCAGGCCTAATAATGTTTGTGTAATGATAGTCTGTGATTTACCTTAGGAAAATGGCCACGTGAAGGTGAATGGAGATGCATCTCCAGCAGGAGCTGAGGAGAAAGAAGAGGTCCAGGCTAATGGCAGTGTGGCAGCTGAGGAGGGGGAGAAGGCTGAGGCAGCTCCAGCTGAAAAGGAGGCTGTGGAGGGAGATAAAGCAGACACAGATGTGAGTGCACCCACTGAAGAGGAGGCAGCAAAAGCTGAGGATGGTGCAACTCCATCCACAAGCAATGAGACGCCTAAGAAGAAGAAGAAGCGCTTTTCTTTTAAGAAGTCCTTCAAGTTAAGTGGCTTCTCTTTTAAGAAAACCAAGAAGGATACTGGGGATGGAGATGGCAGTGAGGAGGCCAAAACTGAGGGAGCTGAAGCTGTGGAAGGAGGTGTGTCAGAAGAGGCCAAACCAGCAGAGGAGGCAGAATCCAAACCAGAGGAGAAACCAGCAGAGGAGCCCAAGGCTGTCAGTCCTGCCAATGAGGAGTCCAAAGAGGAGGAGAAACCTGCAGAGTCTGCGGCGGAGACAGAGCCTACTCCTTCTAAGGATGAAGCACCTGTAGCAGAGGAATCTACTCCCACTGTTAAGGAAACAGAATCCAGTCCAGAGGTCCATGCAGAATCTGCCACAGAGTAATGTGCACAGTGCAGATCAAAAGAGAAAGAAGAAAAGGGAAAAAAAAAAAGATAATCAAGGCATATTTTCCTGTTGTACAGTGGAGTGGTCCCAGGTTATGAGATGTTGGAGAACTTGCGACAAGGAATATTTTAAAGCTTTTTTGTCTTAACCTTTTTATATTTACCCTCTCCCCAAATCTCACTTTGCCCTTGTGGTTATTCCTAGAGCTGTGAAAACGGGTGGATGAGTTGAATAATACAGAAAATGTAGAATTTGTCTTTCATATATTTTTTGCATCAGTATTAACTGTTTTTATTTGTTTTTGTTTTTATTTTTGCATTTTTATACAAAACAATGTAAACATTTATGAAATTGTATAGACATGCCTGTGGAAGGGATTGGGAATAAGAGTTTTTAAATTTTGGCACCTTGATTACTCAACGTTATACCACAGACTACCATGTAGAAGTACAAAAACAGTATGAC
Source organism: Garra rufa (assembly GCF_049309525.1). Classification (NCBI taxonomy): domain Eukaryota; kingdom Metazoa; phylum Chordata; class Actinopteri; order Cypriniformes; family Cyprinidae; genus Garra; species Garra rufa. Next base: position 18,795,074 of record NC_133373.1, read on the forward strand.
CAACAATTCATCCACTACAGTTTACAACAATAAAGTGTTTTTTTCTAGTAACAAACCAATTTAATTTATAATGCCAAGTTTAAAATAGCAATTTCAAAGGTCCTGGGAACTTCAAACACTTTTTTTTAAGCTGTAACAGTCTGTGAATTCAGTAGGAAAACAATTTGCATATGCTTTATGGTGTACTGCTGGTTCTCTGAGCTTATTAAAGTGTAAGTATGTATAGAAGGGGTGTTTTAACTGTGATTATTGTACAAATGATATCTTGATCTCAAGAAGCACATGCAGCTCTTCTATCACCAAGTCTGTTTTTGTAAGTCATCCTCAGACCATTGGAGCATTTTTTTTTTTAACTCAAACCAAGCTGTGACACATATTCCTGTTTATACTGTGGTTTTTGATTACAACAGATGATGCTTTTTCAGTGGTCTTTTGACAAAATTAAGGAACCTATCAGATGCAATGTTTGTGTAGCATCTTGTCTCTTTCTTTTGTAAATATTGGAGAAGCTTTTACGTTAGAGATTGAATGTAACTTTGCTTACAAAATTGATAATAAACTTCTCTGCTGAAGGTGTTCTAAATTTTGTGAGCACACTAAAAGGAAAATAAATGTGAATGAAATTTGAATTAATTTGTCTTACTTTTCACCAGAAATTAGTGGCCATTATTGATTGTTAATCAGTATGTCTAAAGCTAATAAAATACATATTTACTGAAATGTAACACAACAAACATAAAAGACAGTGGTATGCTACATTGTCATGTGACCTCATCAAGTCTGAGCAAGTGATATCTAGTTATCATGGAAGTAAAACTGGTTGTTTTGAATTTTAATGTGCATTTGTGTACAAAAACAGTCTACTTAGATGAGTCTTGAAGGAGATGTTAAATAACATTAGAAACCAAGCACTGAATGTGCATTACCCATCACATGGCCAGGGAAAATTTATTTCCATTACTGTCCCTGAGGTTGCTAGAAATTAACAGAACACAGAATTCCCTTGAAGTATAGCCTTAGGTTAAGTGCCTTGCTCAAGAAAACAATGCAGTCATGTCTTGCTTCCTGCCAGGATTTAGCACTACACACATGTAACATTTATTTACAATCTATGGTTTTACATCTGCTAACCCACCCAACAGGTTACTTTGGTGTTTGCAAACCCATGAGGTGGGAATGTCTTTTCTAAACCATTGGCTTATTTTATGTACTTTCTTTAGTACAGCCACTTCCTTTAACATTTTAAAGGTAAAATCATTCTTTCATAGGGAGTGTACTCTGAATCAAACCCTGTGACCCAACTGTGCTATTCAATACAACAATAACACCATAAAGCAGTATCTGAATGTATAGCAGCCCCACCCAAAGTTCTCCAAAGATCAAGTTCACACGCATGTATACAGACAAAAAGAAAGCAAAATAAGCTGTTGGGGAACACACCTTGACCCCATAAAGAGACCAATATGCACAGTAAAGATCAGGTTTCAAAGCTGAAGTTTAAATAGAGTTTAATAAAGGAACATTTTTCCACATCTCCAAATGCTGCAAATGCATCCTCAAACACTATTACAACCCCTGGCAAAAATTATGGAATCACTAGAAGATGTTCACCCAAATGTTTTACTTTAAAACTAACACTGGTTATGTGAAACATACCTCAAACAAAATAAAATAGTTGAATTAATGGAAAATTATTAGAGGAAAGTATTATAGAATCATTCAATGTTGAGGAACAAATTACGGAATCGGCTTGTAATTTGTATTTCTTAAACAAATGTCCCCAACAATAAAGCTGTCCGTTGAAATGATGGAAAGGTGTAAGTATAAACAAAATGGAAAGATTATAAAATGAAAACATACAGGCAGATCAAGGAAGACATCAAAGCATCAAGATAGAAAACTCAAAGCAATTCGCCTTGAAAATAGAAAACAAAAACGAAACAAATAAAGAACAAAGGGGTTACCTTATTTTGGTAGGGTTAACCCTAACCTAACTCTAACCTAAGGGAACCCTAACCCTAACCCTAACCTTGTCAGGTTAGAAGATTAGGGGAAATGGCAATACTTACCTCAACAGTAAATTCACAGGTTTACACTGAATCATTTCTCATTCCATCAATAATAGATGCTGGAACATTTGTCTTGTGCTGTTCTAATGAGAGAGAGAACTGCCTGAAGAAAATCAAATTTCCAAACTCATTTATAATATACCCTATATTATAAATGAGTTTGGAAATTTGATTGGGTTAATTTGATAGGGTTAACCCTAACCCTAACCCTTAATTTGGTAGGATTAACCCTAACCCTAACCTTAACCCTAACCTAACCCTAACCCTAACCTTGTCAGGTTAGAAGATTAGGGGAAATGGCAATACTTACCTCAACAGTAAATTCACAGGTTTACACTGAATCATTTCTCATTCCATCAATAATAGATGCTGGAACATTTGTCTTGTGCTGTTCTAATGAGAGAGAGAACTGCCTGAAGAAAATCAAATTTCCAAACTCATTTATAATATACCCTATATTATAAATGAGTTTGGAAATTTGATTGGGTTAATTTGATAGGGTTAACCCTAACCCTAACCCTTAATTTGGTAGGATTAACCCTAACCCTAACCTTAACCCTAACCTAACCCTAACCCTAACCTTGTCAGGTTAGAAGATTAGGGGAAATGGCAATCCTTACCTCAACAGTCAATTCACAGGTTTACACTTAAACTTTTCTCATTCCATCAATAGAAAAAAGTTTGCTGATAATGTTAGTATGATAATGCACCTTGTCACAATGCAAAAGAGTGTTAAAGCTTTTCTTCAGGAAAGGCACATCAACTTCAACTCAATGACTTGGCCAGCACACAGTCCGGATCTCAATCGAATTGAAAATGTATGGTGGAAATTGAAAAACTGGTCCATGACAAGGCTCCATCTTGCAAAGCTGATCTGTTAACCACTATTTTAAGGAAGAAAGTTGGTACCAGCTTGATGAAGAATATTGTTCATTAGTGCATGCCCTAAAGAATTCAGGCCGTTATAAATGCCAAAGGAGGAGCAACGAAGTACTAGTGTTTTTTGGTTGATGATTCAATAATTTTTGTCCTCAACATGAGGATGCTTCCATAATTTTAATATAATTTTTATATAATATGGAAAATAATTTTTCTTTAATTAAAAGAGCTTAATCTTATTTGTTTGATGTATGTTTCACATAATCAGAATGTTGAATAAGTAAATAGTAAATAGTTTTGTGTCATATCTGTGATTTGTTTATTTGCTCTGAAGTAAAAAAAAAAAAATGGCAGAACATTGTCTAAGTGTGGTAATTCCATAATTTTGCCAGGGTTTGTACTTACAGTAGGGATATGTGGATTGTTTCTCAGGGGCAAGGGCCCTATATAAAGTCCATTGGGTGTTGGCCCGTTTGTGTACTTGGACCTCATTTAAAGGAGAGGTTCACTTCCAGAAAAAAATTTACAGATAATTTACTGCTCTAAACATTACTCTAAACTAATGTTTAGAGAGACAAGTTTCTAACCCGAATATCACCAGTTAAATTCCTGTGCCAACTGAAATTCAACATAATTTCTTTACAACAGAAGAAAGAAAGACATGAACATCTTGGATGGCAAGGGGGTGAGTAAATTATCTGTAAATATTTGTTCTAGAAGTGATCTTCTCCTTTAAACAACAACAAACATCCTTAAGAATAAAAATTATATTGTTTGTTTGATGCAAGTATAGCCCAAGTTGCTTGAAGTCCAGCGTTAAGTTTCCACAGTCTGTGATGATTTGGGGTGCAATGTCATCTGTTGGTGTTGGTCCACTGTGTTTTTAGTCACTGCACCCGTTACCAAGAAATTTTAGAGTTCACTTATGTTCAGTTCAATTTATGTATATAGCACATTTAAAAACAACAATGGTTGACCAAAGTGCTTAACAATGTCCATTAAAAAATATACTAATTGTAAACACACTAGAGACGTAACAATGTCTCAGCTCAACTCAAAATAAAAGCTATAGTATACATGTGGATTTATAAGCAATGCTCCAACAGTCTGAGCAGTTCTTATGTGTACAGGTAAGATATTCCATAAATTAAGAGCCACCACTGAAAAAACTTAGTCACCTTTATTTTTTAACCTGGCTCTCGGAACATGCAGGTGCACGTAGGACTTGTAGGACGACCTCAGTGCTTTAACAGGAGCATGGACATGTAAAAGCTCTGACAAATAAGTAGGCACCAACCCATTTAAAATCTTATAAACAAACAATAACACCTTAAAATCAATCCTGAAATGGACAGAAAGCCAGTGAAGTGAAGCTAGGATTGGAGTAATGTGCTCATATTTTTTTGTCCCAGTTAGAAGACGAGCTGCTGCATGGACTAACTGTAAACGTTGAAGAGACGACTGATCCAATTACACTTTCAAACTCCTTACGTGGCAGGTAGGGCTTGACTTTAGGCAACAGTCTCAGTTGAAAGAAACTGGCTTTTACAACTGAACTAATCTGTTTTTCAAATTTAAAAGCACTGTCAAAAATCACAATGAGATTTTTGGTAAAAGGACGAACATACAGTCCTAAATTGCCAAGTGCATCTACACAAGCACTTAAATGCCCAGGACAACCAAACATAACAATCTCAGTCTTATTTTCATTAAGACAGAGAAAGTTCTGTTCCAGCCATATTTCTAAATCTCTCAGGCAATTAAGTAATGACAGACATCAGTTGTTTTTTAACTGGCAAATAAATTTGAACATCATCTGCATAACAATTGAAGGGGATATTGTGTTTTCTAAAAAATATACCCCAAGGGCAACAAATACAAAAAGAACATAGGGCCCAATATTGAACCTTGGGGGACACCACAGAAAAGAGGGGCAGCAGATGAGGAAAATTCACCAAGGTGAACAGAAAAACTTCTATCTATCAAATACGACTGAAACCATTTGAGGGCTATGCCCTTAATGCAGACACACTGTTCACGTCATGCTTCCTTCTGCTGGCCAGCTTTTTAAAGATGCTGATTTCATTTTCCAGAAGGATTTGACACCTGCCTACACTGCCAAAAGTACCAAAAGTTGGTTAAATGACCATGGTGTTGGTGTGCTTGACTGGCCAGCAAACTCACCAGTCCTGAACTTGTCAAGAGGAAAATGAGAAACAAGAGATCAAAAAATGCAGATGAGCTGAAGGCCACTGTAAAAGAAATATACCACCTCAGCAGTGCCACAGATTGATCACCTCCATACCACGCTGAATTGAGATTGAGTAATTAAAGCAAAAGGAGCCCCTACCAAGTATTGTACACATACAGTAAATGAACATACTTTCCAGAAGGCCAACAATTCACTAAAATGTTTTTTATTGCTCTTATGAAGTATTCTAATTGGTTGAGATAGTGAATTGGTGGGTTTTTGTTAAATGTGAGCCGAATCATCACAATTAAAAGGACCAAAGACTTAAACTACTTCAGTCTGTGTGCATTGACTTTATTTAATTTTCACAAGTTTCACAATTTGAGTTGAATTACTGAAATAAATGAACTTTTTCATGACATTCTAATTTATTAAGATGCACCTGTATATGGGAAACACTGGCTATTATGTTATTCACTATGGAAGCAGTCGTGGCCTAATGGTTAGAGAGCCGGCCTTAGTTTCGATACTGGCAGGGATTGTAGGTGGTTTATGTAGTGTACATAGTGTGTATTAGCATTTCTGTACAGTCTAATCTCTAATTGTCATAAAATTATTGCAAGAAAATACAAATACAATAAGGCATTACAAGATCATAATAATATCCTGAAGAACAGAACACAAATTGAATGAAAAATAAACTAAGAAAAACAAAAATAACAGAAGAAAGTAAAAGAAGAAAAAAATTATAATAATAAAACAATTACACAATAGGGTCTTCTAATAGTTTAAATCCCTTCAATAAGCTATACAGTCCTATACAGAACAACCATAATTCCTTTAAAAAAAAAACAGAAAACAATGGCTATGTTTAAAGGCACTTGCATTTATGAATATAAAATTGAAATACAAAATTAAAATATTATTTTGTTAAAATTGAGTTTGTGCATCCATTATTAAACCAAAATTTATACCATTTTTAGAAAATTGAGAAGACAGTTTGATTGAAACTTTAAACCACTCGAATGTATCAGAGCAAAAGGCTCTACTAATTAAACATTCAAAGAATAAGTGTGCAATCGTTCCAATATCAGCCTCACAAAGTGAACAGTTATTGTGATCAATATTAAATCTACATCTAAAGAAACTCCAAAGATGGGTAGATATCATTAAAAACTTAGGAAATGAGAGATATATGGTTCTTAATTTGAAAATAGAAGTCTTGGAAAAAGCAAAAAGTCTTGGAAAAAGTCAAGTTATTTTCGACTAGCTTGATTTGGAAATTTATCTTGGATCAATAAAGTTCTTATTAATTTATTTGGCAGGCTACTCCTAATAAACTCTTGTCCAGTTATTATTAAAGAAGGTAAGTGAAGAGCTTCAGTTACATTGGGCACTGCATTACTAACCAACATTACAAAGGTCTTTGGAATACAGTTCAATCCCCTATCATATTGCTTGTAATCACAATGAATATTATATTTTTCACAAAACGTTCTGTGATTCATGAAATAACCATCATTCCCTAGCAGGTGAACCACAGACCAGACAACTTCTGATTAGACAACTTCTTTATAAACTTTCACTAGTGTCCCTTTTTTAACATAATGAGCTTTTCTCTTCCAAATTTAATTAAAATTCATCTGATTAATCAACTTAATTTTCTTATTAGAAATGGGAAGGGATCCTGCAGGGTAAATGCATCTAGACAGAGATTCCACTTTTGTCAACAAAATTCTTCCAAATATTGAAATGTCTCTCTGCATCCATCTATCCAATCCTGTCTTACATTTGTCAGTTCTATTAGATATGTTAAGTGTTTTACTTAGTTCTTTATCTTTGGTAAGGAAAATGCCAATGTATTTGATTCTAGATTTAACTGGTACATTGCAAATTTGTGTGAGCTGAGATTCTTTGTCATTATAAAAGTAAAGGCCAAATTGGACATCCTTGTTTAGTACCTCGGCTTATATTAAAGCGTGAAGTGGTCCCTTCAATCAATGAAACAGAACAAATTGTATCCCGATATAAACTACCAATTATACTTCTAAACTGTTGCCCAAACCCATACAAATCTAAAGTTGAAAAAATAAACCATGTTGTAGGAGCCATTATTTGTCGATATAGTGACACCTGCTGGCGAAGGACTGTCACTAAAAATTGTTTAAGTATCGCGTCCCTAGTAAATGACGTAATGAGCTCGTGGAACTGTGGAAGACGCCAGCAGATGTAAGGTTTCAATTGATGCTTAAAGTTTTGTTTGTAGATAATGCCAATTCTAATTGTTTAATATACAGTAGTCAACATTCGAAGTGGATCAAAACCTTTCATCAAATTTGTCCTAAAACCAAAAAGAATACCCGTTCTTATCTTAGGACAAATTTTGATTAACTTTTTTGATCCACTTCGAATGTTGACTACTGTATATCATTTTTTCTTTCTTCTTTTTGAGAATAAACTAAGTCATCATCGTATCAAACCATCTCGTCAATTGGAGCACTATTGAACTCACTGTAAGGGCCTCCAAACAAGTGACAAAGGAAATCACGCTTTGGTCACTACACATGTCGTAAAAATCACTTTGTAAAAATCAAGAAAAAGCATAATATCGACGTCATCAACCTTTATAGTCTTTATAGTCAATCAGGTCTTGGACCAAACGTAAATTATTGTGAAAATATTGTGAATTGATCTACCTCTCAAAACCCTGACTGTGTTTCACTTATACGTAAATTAAAAATCTTTTTCTTCTGCATGCTCTTTTCCAATCTACAGAAGTACGCTGAATTTCTCTCCCCCTCCTCTATGCATTTGGCCCTTGACCGTATGTAAGCACCCTTCGCCTTTTTGACATAAATACCATCAAGTTTGGATTGTAAGAGTAAAAGCTTTGTTCCATCTGAATCATCAGAATGACTATTACTACACCATTCACTTATCTCTCTAATAAGATTAACTTCTTCTAAATGGGTAAAAAAAAAATTTAGCTGTTTACCAAAGGAAATAGAATAATTACGAACTCTAAATTTCAAATATTTCCATTTATTGATATTCGAGGAAAGTGAACAATCTTTACACACTTCTGCAATAATATTCTTAATTTCTTGACAAAAGGCCTACGAATTAAGAAGATTCGCGTTAAATTTCCAATACCCTTTATTATGACGCCGTGCAGTCAGAGACTGCAGTCTTGATTTGCTTGTCCCATCTGATTTTAAACAAGAATACTGACATAAATTGGGATTTAAATCTCTCCAGGGACCAAACAGGCCAAATGAACTACAAAAATTACACAATATAGAGTTGTAGTAAAGATTATTAAATTTAGATGAAAAACGGTCCAGCCAGTCATCCTGCACCATGTTAAAATCTCCTCCTAATATAATATTGTCTGTAGAATATGCGAGTTTCAGGATCTTTAAAACCTCAGAAACTTCAGATAAAAGATTCCTGTTTTGAGTAACATTATTATAACCATATATATTTCCTATTATAAATAAAATTTTGTCCGCCCACTGATTAGTCCAAAATTTCTTATCTAAAGCACTCGAGTGAGTTTCTTGTAACATATAACATTGTGCTATTTTACCTTTACAGAATAAGAAAAGAGCTTTGCATTTAATGTTATCTCAAAGACCCCAAACATTAATGGAAGAAAAACAAAAATCAGTTTTTAAAGAGAACATTTGAACAAGAACAGGGATGAAAACGAATAAACCTAATAAGTGTTTGACGTCCCTTAAACAAACATTACAGTGTCCTTCTTAAATGTCTTTGTAAAGACAGAATGACCGCATATTTATGTTGCAGAGATTCTTTTCCTGTTGATGTAGCCATGTGGACCTCTGAAACAGGCTCGCTGACCTGCTTCTCTTGCCTGCTTTATCTGCAGCCATAGTAGTGCTCTTGCCTCCCTATCCACTGGAAGGATGTGCTTGGCGAAACTGATATTCAGATCTTTGCATACTGAAGAATTGTTCGTAAGATGCCAGAACCTTCCCACGCGATGTACCTAATCCACCATACTCTCCAATTTTGTGGACCATTGTGGATTAATCTTCGCCATGTACCTTCCAAGTACCTTGAACGTACCTTGTCCCATGTTCGTTCGTGTCCAGCTCCTGAACCCACTCCTTCAGCTCTGCATTTTCCTTCGCCATCTTGGACGCTTCTTTTCCAAGGTTGCTGGACGCAGATTTACAGTCCTTGATCTCCTTTGCGCTAAATTTCACACTCTTTGACAGTTCAGCAATCATTATCGTATTCTGCTTTAGCTGTGTCCCAAATAACTCCATCATACCTGTCAGATTATTTATCGCGTCGAGAATGGCGGCGTTGGATACCTCAGGTTGACAATCCCCTTTTACTTTTTTTAGAGGTAGAGTAATTTTAGTAGGTGTAGATTCCAATGGTCTCCTTACACTCACTAATTGAGTTTCCATCATCTCTTCACTAGCGGGGGCAGCGTAGTTGTGAGACATTAATGAGTGTGCACCCAAAGAAGCTTTACCTGCTGCCAATGTTTTCGGTTTTGCATGTTTTTAAAGAGTCACAAAAAACTACCAAACACTAGGCAGTTATGCACCTTTGTTACACCTTCACGCGGTCGATTAAACTAATTAAACTAAACTAAACAAGAAGGACAAGCGACACGAAAATTGGGACTGATAATCAGAGACACAACAAAGTATGTGTGCTTAGTTCGCCATCTTGCCAGACAACCTGAAGAAATTCTTTTAGTCCAAAAAGCAAATCATTCTTCCTGTCACAAATCCGGTCCGTGGTTTTCTGTGCATCCATTATTGGGTGCATCGCTCTCCACCAGATGTCACCCTCACAGTATTGGCTCTCACACTACACAGACTGTTGCATGTCGCCCCGGACTATATTTTCCATCATCCATTGCACTGATTACACACACAGCTGCAACCAATCACACACTCCTTTTAAGCCATGCACTTTCATATCACTTGTTTTGTTGATAGCTACATTATTGAGCCTGTTTTCTGTGTCCTAGTCTAGCATAGCCCTGTTCTTGCCCTGTGTCCGTATTTTTGGATTACCCTCTTTTCTTGCCGTTTTGGATATTGTTTGCCCCTCGCCAGGACCACGGCCTGTGTTTGGATTATTCTCTCGTCTAACCTTCTGGATACTGTTCGCCGCTATGTTTACCACGCTTGTCTTTGGAACATTTTTTCATCTTGCCCTGTTCATATCTTTTTGCTGTGAGTATGACCCTTGCCTGTTAATGACCATGCCTTTGTCTCTCAATAAATAGTTGCAAATAGATCCGCAGGCCTCATGCCTCTGTTACGGAGTGTACAGTATGCAGAGGGCTAGGCGAGAGGTAATGACATTATAGCATGTCCCAGCTAGGTTCGTCACTTGTTGCGGTTCCCTTGTAGTTTGTGCGTATTTGCAGCATGTTTCTGTTATTGGCTGTGTTATAATTATTTGCTGCGTGTTCCTGTATTTGGATGTGTTCTCAGTATTTGCAGTGCGTTTCTGTATTTAATTGTGTGGATTTATTACCACCCCAAAGCCTTCTTTGTGGCAAAATAGGACAAAGTCAATAGATTATCAATGTGCTTATTCACACATACGTTATTCGGATGTACATTATCCAGATGCTTATCTACACATATTATTTTTCAACTCCGCCGCCACCACGCTGCTGCACACATTGAGCACAGCTCCGACATCTGACGTCTAACATCTGATATTTACTATGGAGTATTTCTGGCATATTCCTTTTTTAATATTGACCAAACATTTAATTAAAATATCCATAATCTTTCCTATCATTTCCTCAACAAAAATATGTGGACATCATAACCCTCGTCTGCTTTATTGTCAAAACTGCCACATGTACAGTGCATACAAGAGTTTTGAAGTTTCATTTCTCTCACACCCTTGGTGCAAACAGGTAAAAAACACAGAATAAAAATATATTTAAAAAATACAGACAAATACAAATATTATATATTCTATAAAACACAATTTACAAGCATGGATATGATAGATAGAAAGATAGATAAAAAGGCAGATAACCATGGTTCTATCATAGTAAAACTGCTTAATTTCCTTTTGTATGATTCTGAGACTATTAAATCAATCAGACAACTGTATTAATAAAATCATAGCCATTGGAGGTAACTCTTTGTTGTTGATATTCTATTTTGGCCCCTATTTTGGTGTTTTTTTTTTATTATTTTATTATTTTATTTTTACTTCCGTAATATTTGGGGGAGGGGGCACAAAAGTACATTTCTGCTTAGGGCACCCATTTGGCCAGCAGCGGCCCTGACTGTTCGTTTCATTTGTTCGTTTAGACTGATGGCTCTGTTGGGAACCCTGAAATTGGATGGCAGGGGCAACTATCTTTCCACTTCATGGGAAAGCATATTTTGTGATGACTATCATAAAGCAAAAATTGTACAACAAGTGTGTTCTAAATATAAAATAGAAAGGATCACAAGTTCCTCAGATTTGATGGTAAACATTTGACGCCAGACATTTATCTGATGAAAGTCATAACTGAAGTTGAAATGTGTGTGCTTGATGCATGACAACAAGCAGGGTTTGAAATTAACACCCGCCTACCCGCCAAATGCGGGTAAAAAACAGCTGTGGTGGGTGACGCTGTCAAATCACTAGCCAATTTGGCGGCTTACTTTGAGGTATGTTCCCTCATTAGTTGCTTGGGGAAGTTCGTGCAAGCCAAATCTGTGCAGGTTTGCACTGCAAATATTTAACTAGTGAGACATCATGACAATTGAGTATATTGCAAAAACCAAACAAAACTATGTGATGAAGTCTGATTAGACTAACTTAGTGCACATACGCATTTAGAGTGCATTTCTGAATTAATCAACTGTTTAAATTTTTCTGATCATTTGCAATGACTCACGTAAGAGTGACTTGCTGCCACCTATTGGCAGTTTCAATTTTACATTTAAAGTATCTTTTCCTTTTTAAAATAATTTCAAATATTAGTATTCAACATTTTATGTTTAAAATATCAATACATTATTTATGCATTTGTAACTGCAGGTTAAAGTATTAACATGTGTAAATACATCTAAATATCACTTCACATGCAACTTCTTCAAAGATGAATTTTGTTGATAGTGACTTCATTTGTTTAGTAATTCCCTAAATGTATTATTATAATTGACTGATTAAATTTAAGAATTTGACTCAAAAGATGATTCATACTTTTAGATATTAATTAGGGATGCACCGATACGAATCGGCCGATCATGCTTGCGCGTTTTGTCAGTAAAGCCGGTTCTGTAATCAGCGGTAAATGCCATCAGGTGCGTGATTTCACGTTGAGCCGTATATACTACACACAGCCGTTGTTTACCAACGCAAATCAATGTTCATTATCAGTGTGAATGTGCGCAGCTCGTCAGTGAACAACGGCTGTGTGTAGTATATACGGCTCAACGTGAAATCACGCACCTGATGGCATTTACCGCTGATTACAGAACCGGCTTTACTGACAAAACGCGCAAGTGATCGGCCGATACGGATCGGTGCATCCCTAATATTAATTATTAATTTTTATCACTGCTGTGAACTGACCACACAGAATATGAAGAATATCAAAAACTTTAGTAGTCAGCAGTACACAGTAGTCCTTAAGATATTAGCACAATAACAGACTCAACAAAGTAATGTCTAATTATCTTTATCAATACAATCCAAGAAAATTTTGAGATATTATTCATTGTCAATATTGCACACTCCTATTGCTGACACAAAATGATTTGCAACGGTTGCTTTGTCATGTCCAGTGTAAACAGCCTCAAGCTGTTGGTTTATTTCAGTTTTTTGTTAAAAAATTTAGTAGCCAAATTGGCTGGTGAGTAAAAAAGTTAATTTCAATCCCTGGCAACAATGATTATTGGTTCTTACATTAAGCATGCGCGTTTGAGCTTCTGTTTATCATATGTAATGTGCATAAGATTAAGTAGTTAAGTAGTTTTTTTCTACTATTTTCAGTAAGTTTTTTATTTTTTATTTACTTGAATAAAGTACAACCCCCCCCCCCCCAAAAAAATAATACTAAAATACAGTAATCAAGTAAAATTATTCCTGGAAGAAGAAGCCTTCATATTCGCAACACTCCACGGTAGATGGCGATATGGACCTCTAGCTCGTTCGCAACAGCCAGTACAATCCAAAGAAGAAGCAGCAACGCAGCTCCGACCGGAAACTAACAATGAAATTAATTTTTCTACCTATTAGATAGATTGTGTTTTATTAACGTCTACATCTACCCCAACTCTAAACTTAGCCCTTACTATAATACAAAAACAGTGTTATTGTTGTACAGTGTGAAAAAAGAAAACGTTAGATTGATGTGTGCATGCCCAGTAGCCAGAGCTGTATCCCTTCTAGCCACAACCCAACAACAGCAAGTAAAGACTCTTATTTTGTATTTTAGTTCCTATGTGCACGTGGGGCTGTGAGTACATGAGGAAACATGCACTCAAGCATCATGGAGGAGCACAGCAACGGCATGGACACTAAGAGTGACAGCGATTTTGAAAATGAAGACTGCGATCAGACTGAGGAGAATGACAGAAAAGAAGACGAGCTCATACTGGAGGATGTATTGCGTTTGGGCGGGACAAAAGTGAGTTTTTAACTGGTCTCCTCCACACGTGTCATTTTTCATTTAATTATTAGATTAGAACATAACCGCGCAGAAGGGACCATCTGAGAACAATTCTAGTAAATAATCTAATGTATATTCTCCAATGAAGTGTCCTTTAGATTATAGGCACTTCAGATGCTTTTTCCTTGTTTAGAAAAAGGTATAGAAATAACTTTTATCACACACACACACACACACACACACACACACACACACACACACACACACACACACACACACACACACACACACGGGGGGACATTCCATAGGCGTAATGGTTTTTATACTGTACGAACCGTGCTTTCTATCGCCCTACACCCATAAGCCTGTTTCCTCATGGGGACCTAAGAAATGTCCCCACAAGGTCAAAATCTACTGGTATTCCTATCCTTGTGGGGACATTTGGTCCCCACAACGTGATGAATACCAGGCACACACACACACACACACACACACACACACGCGCGTATGTGTGTTATGTAACTTTATGTATCTGTGTGTGTATATAGTTAGTTAGACTGAACTCCTAGTCAAAATCTAGTGAGTTGATCAGTTACAAACTAATAGTGAAGGTACATGTTTGTTAGTTACTTTTCAATTATGAAAAAATAGAACAATAAAATGATTGGGAAATTCTTAAATAATTTGATGTGACTAACCCTAATACAATTGTAACTCTATATATAGTAATTTTTATGACAACAGCAAGCATGTAAAGTTATCATGGCAGCCAGTCCAGATATGTTGCACACTGATGTCCTTTAAGAGCTGTGCTGCAAAGTTAGCTAGAGCCCTCATTTGTACATATTAGGACTGGTTAGAATGGTCATATTGTTTTTAGTAGAGAAATACAGCTGCTTTTAATGGTAATGGCAGCAGAGATTGTAAAGTACTGTGTCATTAGATATATTTAAACTGGCTATTAGAACATTCCAATACTGATTGAGTCTGACAAGGTTGGTCTGTTGTGTATAACATGTGGAGTATCAGCATCACTCTACTTCAAGACTTGTTTATTTACCATGGTAGATTCCTTGGCTTGATGTAATCTTGTTTGTGTAAGCAATCCCAAAAACATTTTTTGTTTTACTTGGTATTATTAGAGTAAAGTTAAAAATGAAAATTCTGTCATTAATTACTCACACTCACCCGAAAGACCTTTGTTCATCTTTGGAACACAAGTTAAGATATTTCTGATGAAATCCACGAGCATTCTGATCCTCCACAGACATCAAGGGTCTTACCACGTTCAAGGCCCAGAAAGGTACCAAGAATATCGACAAAATAGTCCATGTGATGTCAGTGGTTCAACTGTAATTTTATGAAGCTCAAGAATACCTTTTGTGTGCAAAAAAAGAAAAATAACACCTTTATTCAACAGTTCTTCACCCATGAGTTACCGTCTTCTGCCATTATCGCAAGACACATGCATGTGGTGCTGCTGATGTAGAATACTTATGCACTGTGCCTTGTTTACGTCACAAGGATAGCATGCAAATGTGTCGTGGTACGCTTTATAATGGTGGAAGACGGTAACTTGGGGGATAAGATTTGTTGAATAAAGTCAAAGTTTTCTTATTGCTTCATAAAATTACCGTTGAACCACTGATGTCACAAGGATTACTTGTCGATGTTCTTGGTACCTTTCTGGGCCTTGAACATAGTAGATTTGTTATCCTTATGATATATGAAGGTCTTACGGGTTTGGAACGACATGAGGGTGAGTAATTAATGACAGAATTTTTTGGTGAACTATTCCTTTAAAATGTCAGTGATCAATGAATGTTGTGAAAACACAAAATTTCACATTCCACTTTGGGACTTGTCATCACAGCTATAAAAATGATGCTACTCAGTATGTCGTCTTGCAGAAGTTCTGTTTCCCAGAACTATGTTAACGCTTGAAAATCCTTTATGAAGTATAAAATAGTTTGTTGCTGGTTTTGTTGGTCATTTTTACCACTTTTTAAATGGTTTGTTTTTCTTTCATTGCTTGGATTATAGTTTGATCTGATACAGTGAAATGGTAACCTATACATAAATTGCATTCTTACAGTAGCAAAAAAAAGTAAAGGCAACAGTGCTTAACAGTACACATACTTAACAGTAACTGTTTGAAAACCAACACCTAAAACATTAAAAATTAAAAATTGCTGTATTTTTAAAGTAACGTCTACAAATGAATGATAATGTAAAAATAGATTTCAATATTTTCTGCTAAACTCAAGTGGTGCATTTTTGTAAAAAATCTTTGCTATACAAACAGTGTAAAAAATCTTTTAATTCAATTTCACACTAAACAGTAAGTAATCCACTCAAACATTAAGCAAGGTCATTACCATATATATCAACATCTAGTTAGCATAATCCAGTCATTTTGTAGTTCTTTTAGTGCACAGTTTTTCTAGTCAAAACTGTGCTATTGTGGTCTTTACACACGTTTCCATTTTATCTACATGGAAAACATTTGTGTTTTAAGTTTTTTTTTCTTGCAAATACTAATTACAAGTAAAGAAGTGATATGTTTAATTTTTGTCACGTAAATCATGTTGTTGTCTTGTCACAGGCAGATTATATCATGCTGGCCTGCATGAGTGACTCTGCCGAGCTCATCAATGGTGGAAAGAATGATGCAATTGATGATCTGAAGGAGGGAGAGCTGGAAGATTTCATAAAAAAGCTGGGTATCCGTGCTTATGCAGAGCAACAAATCATTCAAGATGAACAGGATGAAGCATCCTCAGAGCCACCCAAAAAGGAGAAAAAAAAGGCAAAAAGCTCCAAAATGAAAGAGGATTCAAAGTCTGATGTGAAAAATACTGGTAAACTCTTAGCAGAAGATATGAAAACCCCTGTTCAATCCACAGAACTTGGCCATGCTACTGGAAAGAAGGCCAAACAGAAACACACAAACTTGTTTGAGTTTATTCCACGGCAAACTCTGCTTATCAAACCTGGGGGAAAGTGGTTCGATATAGAGTATACCTCAGAGAGCACGTCTGTGGCTCAGAGCGAGCCACTGGTCTCTCAGTACAAGGCTTTGGCTCAGAAACTCTATGAGAATGAAATTGCCCTCTACAAAAACAAGAAGAACTTCCAGAAGGGTGCCAACTCTGCCTGGATGAAGAGTGTAGTGTCCACAGGAACTTTGACTGATAGGATGGCAGCTATGACTGTGCTAATTCAGGATGCTCCGATTCACAGTCTGGAGCATATTGAGAGCCTTGTGTCTCTGGTGAAAAAGAAAGGAAGTCGCAGACAAGGCCTTATGGCCTTGGATACCCTTAAGGAACTGCTGCTTACTGACCTTCTTCCAAAACACCGCAAGCTTCACACTTTCTCCCAGCATCCTTTTGAGCAGCTGGAGGAAAAAGCCAGTGGAAATAGGGACGCCAGGGACCGCAGGCTCATCCTATGGTACTTTGAGCACCAGCTGAAACTTCAGGTAGCAGATTTTGTTGCCACACTAGATGAACTGGCTCGTGATACTGTCCAGGCCACCAAAATGCGTTCACTTACCACTGCCTACGAGCTGCTGTGCAATCAGCCAGAGCAGGAGAAAGTGCTGCTTGTACAGATTGTCAACAAATTGGGGGATCCTGAATACAAAATTGCTTGCAAAGCCTCGCACCTGCTGGAAACGGTGCTTCACAAACACCCCAACATGAAGACTGTGCTGTGCTGTGAGGTTGAGCGCCTCATGTTCAGACCCAATATAAATTCTAAGGCCCAATACTATGCCGCATGTTTTCTAAACCAAGTAATTCTGAGCCATGAGGAAGCAGACTTGGCAGCCAAACTTATCACCATCTACATCACGTTTTTCAATGCATGTGTTAAGAAGAAGGATATTGAGTCTAAAATGCTCAGCGCTCTGCTAACAGGAGTGAACAGAGCATATCCGTACGCAAAGTCTGGGGATGACGATGTATGCAAACAGCTGGACACGCTTTTTAAAGTGGTGCACATCGTCAAATTCAACACTGCTGTCCAAGCCCTTATGCTGCTCTTTCAGGTCATGGACTCCCAACAGACAGTTTCAGATCGCTATTATGTAGCACTCTACAGGTAATCCAACACTCTTTATTTTTCTGATAAATTACAAAAATTAACTGAATGAACTTTTTGGTGCAGTTTCATTTTATGTACACTTTGTCATTTTACCAACATTTCAGTAGTCCAAGGGGTGGTAAACTGTGTTTTTTTTTTTTTTTTGTCTAGGCTTGATTGTGTTTATGGGGTGCAATCTGTGTTAATGCTTCGTTTAATGCTTCGTTTTATGCTTCGTCCTGAAATAGTCCAGAAAAAGGTCTGTGAAAGTGATTTTGTGCCTCCTTGGGATGGCACCACAAGGCGTTGTTTACTTGCAGAATGCAAGCTTCTAGAGGGTGCAAAAGTCTCAATTAGCGAGTTTCGGCATTTTGGTGCAGAGCCAGTGGTCGTCTTGTAGGCAAGCATCAGTACCTTGAATTTTGATGCAAGCGGCTATTGGCAGCCAGTGCAAACTGATAAAGAGAAGTGTAATGTGGGCTTTCTTTGGCTTGTTGAAGAACACTACTGCTGCTGCATTCTGGATCAGTTTCAGAGGCAGGTACAATGATCCAGTCTAGAGATAACAAGGAGTTGTGTGGCCCGATCTGATGGGAAGAGTGTAATCTTCCTAATAGTGTATAAGGCAAATCTGCAAGACTGGGCCATTGTAGCAATATGATTTGTGAAGCTTAACTGATCACAGCTCCAAGGTTCCTGCCTGCATGTGTAACTGAAGTTTGAAGTTCTTAAGTTTTCCTGACCAGAGCAGTATTTGCAGTCTTACAGGGCAATGTAAAGTCTTTAAACGGAATCAGTACTGCCGAAAGACACTAACAATAAAATCATTATTATTTTAGTATCGAAGACTACATGTGGAAGTAGTCAGAAATGTGTGTGGTTATATTGAACATGTAGTGGAAAGAGTCTACCGCAATTTGTCCTGGATCCACAGTGAAGTGCTGCCTACCCACTGCCCATTCACATAACGTGATCCTTTTGGGAAGTGTTGAGGAAGTGCACCAAAACAAGCATTTCAGACTTTGCTGTTTTATTATAAAGCTCACAAATTACAGTCACAGCAGGGCTCCTTATCTTTCTCATTCACTTCCTTTCCCACTCACACGTAAGGAAAGTAACATGGGTTTGTTCCTACTGAATTGATATTGTTATGCCGAGCAAATGCCCACATCTCAAAATCCAATCAGTAGCCGATGAATAGAACTTTATTTGTTGTTGTTTTTCCACCCTCGGATATGTTACAATATGGAAGGAATGTTGTTCCTTCCATTACATTGCAAATTTAATAGTCAGTATTATGCATAAAATCTTTTTTTTTTTCAGAATATTATTGGTTACATAATAAAGGGTTATCTAGCATTTAATTCAACGAAAACTATTATGCCTTCTCTCTGGACCGTCTTGTTATGGGAAGGAATTCAGAATATTTGGATTTAACTACACTACAGTCATGGCCAAAAGTTTTGAGAATTACGTAAATATTGGAAATTGGAAAAGTTGCTGCTTAAGTTTTTATAATAGCAATTTTCAAATACTCCAGAATGTTATGAAGAGTGATCAGATGAATTGCATAGTCCTTTTTTGCCATGAAAATTAACTTAATCCCAAAAAAAACCTTTCCACTGCATTTCATTGCTGTCATTAAAGGACCTGCTGAGATCATTTCAGTAATCGTCTTGTTAACTCAGGTGAGAATGTTGACTAGCACAAGGCTGGAGATCATTATGTCAGGCTGATAGGGTTAGAATGGCAGACTTAACATGTTAAAAGGAGGGTGATGCTTGAAATCATTGTTCTTTCATTGTTAACCATGGTGACCTGCAAAGAAAACCGTGCAGCCATCATTGCGTTGCATAAAAATGGCTTCACAGGCAAGGATATTGTGGCTACTAAGATTGCACCTAAATCAACAATTTATAGGATCATCAAGAACTTCAAGGAAAGAGGTTCAATTCTTGTTAAGAAGGCTACACGGCGTCCAAGAAAGTCCAGCAAGCGCCAGGATCGTCTCCTAAAGAGGATTCAGCTGTGGGATCGGAGTGCCACCAGTGCAGAGCTTGCTCAGGAATGGCAGCAGGCAGGTGTGAGCGCATCTGCACGCACAGTGAGGCGAAGACTTTTGGAAGATGGCCTGGTGTCAAGAAGGGCAGCAAAGAAGCCACTTGTCTCTAGGGCTGGGCCGATAAACGATATCATATCGAATCGCGATAAAATTTATGTTAATAACGATGAGAGGCTCTAGACATTTTTTGCTCTATATGGATTAATCTAAGAGCCAATCACACAGCAGAAATATGCGACAACAGCCAATCATCGTACAGTGTGCGTGTGCACGTCAAAGTACAAAGTTCATTTCCTACCGCACTTTGCAAAGCAAACTTAACACCAGGACAACAAAAAAAAGAGAGAGGAAGCAGCGACGAAAGTGAAACTAACTTCGAGTTATTATCCAAAGATGTTGAAATTGTCGACAAAAAAGGTAGCACAATTTCCGTTATATAAGTGGTTTGGCTATCTGAAAAGTGACTCTTAGCTCAGCTGAGAGTTTGGCGCGATTGTTAAAACTGAAACCGAAAGCAAAAAACACGCGCATTCAAAAGCAATTTTAATCCCCCCAATGCACTCAAATTAGGCTACATGACATATCTAGGCTGTTATTAGTATGTAGGCTATGATAGGTTGTGTATGTCTATAGCTCTGTATCATGCTTGAAATATCCGTCTCTATTTGCACTTTGAATATTTAGAGAGTAGCCTACTTAGATTATGGCTGAATTGTCTGCACTTAATACGATTAAGAAAGAACCGTGTCGTAATTTTTTGTTATTTATACTGTAGATTGTTTCAAAATGCAGTGGTTGCCTCTAATTTAAATAGCTCAACCTATAATAGAGAAAATAAACAATTGTGTTAATAATAATAATAATAAATAAATAATTGTGTTACAAATTATGTTTTTACAATAATTTTGTTTACATTTTGTACATTTACTCTCATTTACCATACTCTGTCACAACTTTTATTTTTTTAATTTATTTTAGTAAGTTGTTTTAATTTTTAAGGCCAAATCTGTAATCTGTTTTTGTTAATAAACTATACTTTAAATGTAATTTAATGAACCCTTTCATTTTTGTGGCTTTAGTCATTGTTGGGATACTATTTTAAAGCTGGCAACATCAACAGCTTATATCAAAATATATATCGTTATCGTTCAATATGGGGAAAAAAATTATCGAGATTACATTTTTGCCATATCGCCCAGCCCTACTTGTCTCCAAAAAAAAAACAACAGGGACAGATTGATCTTCTGCATAAAGTATGGAGAATGGACTGCTGAGGACTGGGGCAAAGTCATATTCTCCGATGAAGCCTCTTTCCGATTGTTTGGGGCATCTGGAAAAAGGCTTGTCCGGAGAAGAAAAGGTGAGCGCTACCATCAGTCCTGTGTCATGCCAACAGTAAAGCATCCTGAGACCATTCATGTGTGGGGTTGCTTCTCATCCAAGGGAGTGGGCTCACTCACAATTTTGCCCAAAAACACAGCCATGAATAAAGAATGGTACCAAAACACCCTCCAACAGCAACTTCTTCCAACAATCCAACAACAGTTTGGTGAAGAACAATGTATTTTCCAGCACGATGGAGCACCGTGCCATAAGGCAAAAGTGATAACTAAGTGGCTCTGGGACCAAAATGTTGAAATTTTGGGTCCATGGCCTGGAAACTTCCCAGATCTTAATCCCATTGAGAACTTGTGGTCAATCCTCAAGAGGCGGGTGGACAAACAAAAACCCACTAATTCTGACAAACTCCAAGAAGTGATTATGAAAGAATGGGTTGCTATCAGTCAGGATTTGGCCCAGAAGTTGATTGAGAGCATGCCCAGTCGAATTGCAGAGGTCCTGAACAAGAAGGGCCAACACTGCAAATACTGACTCTTTGCATAAATGTCATGTAATTGTCGTTAAAAGCCTTTGAAACGTATGAAGTGCTTGTAATTATATATCAGTACATCACAGAAACAACTGAAACAAAGATCTAAAAGCAGTTTAGCAGCAAATTTTGTGAAAACTAATATTTGTGTCATTCTCAACTTTTGGCCACGACTGTAGTATCGGTTTGTCTAAAAAATCTGTTGCCGTCGGTGCAGATAGCCTAGCGGTTAGAGCACTGACATTTAGTGCAACTGCACTTCCCATACGGCCATATGGCCAATCCTATACCCAACTCTCTACCCCATGCTTTCCTGTCATTCTCTACTGTCCTGTGCGTTAAAAAGCACGAAAAAGGCCAAAAAAATTATCTGTTTGTTGCCTTTCTTTAAACCCATTATTATTATTATTATTATTATTATTATTATTATTATTATTATTATTATTGCATCAGCAAAATCCAATATCTGTTTAATTTGTTGATATAAAAATTCCAATACTTACTTATTGAAAATTTTCAATACAAATCTATATATTGAAAAAGACCTGTTGTACAGGTGAATGTATGACTCACTGTTTGATTAAGTAAAATAATCTGAGATTGTGCAAGTCTTGTGCAAGAAATTAATTGGATAATCAGCATGGACAGCATTATAGTTAATGTCTTCATTTGTTTGTTTTACACAGAAAATTGTTGGACCCGGGATTGTCATCCAGCTCAAGAAAGAGCATGTTTCTCAACCTCTTGTATAAGTCTCTAAAAGCTGATTTAGTGGTGAGACGGGTGAAGGCATTTGTGAAAAGGTTACTTCAGGTCAGTTGTGAACAGACCCCTGCCTTTGCATGTGGTGCGTTATTCCTTGTGTCAGAGGTGATGAAGAACAAGCCAGGCCTCAAGTTACTGCTACAGGAGGAGGGGGTAAGTCTACGCATGCCCTCACAATCTGCATATTGTGTCGTGCTTAGTCAGAGATTTTCTTTTTATATGAGGAGATGCCAACCTCTATCGTCAGAGAAAGTGTGATGGTCAACTTGGATACAAGTGTACCTTATGCTGTTGACATTGTAGCTTTAAAGGGTTATTCCACCCCAAAATGAAAATATTGTCATTAATTACTTACCCCCGTTGTTGTTACAAACCCGTAAAAGCTTTGTCCATCTTCGGAACACAAATTAAGATATTTTTGATGCATTCTGACAGCTCTTTGATCCTCCCATAGACAGCAATGTAATTAACATGATCAACATCCAGAAACGTAGCAAGGAGATTGGTATACAAACAAAAATAATCAAAAATAATGACTTCCTTCAACAATTTGTCTCCTCCGCATCACCCTAGCGGCATTTTGGTGTGTATCCACTGAACACAAACAGACTAGATGCGTACCCTGTTCTGTGTCCACTGCATCACGCGGATACACTGTCTACGTTCAGTGTTGAATTGTTGAAGAAAGTCGTTATTTTTCTTTTCTTTGCGTACAAAAAATATTCTCGTAGCGCTGTAAAATTACGGTTGAACCCCTGATGTCACATGGATTATTTTGCTGATCTCCTTGCTACATTTCTGGACTTTAAGAGCTGTCAGAATGCATCAAAAATATCTTAATTTGTGTTCCGATGGCGAACAAAGCTATTATTGGTTTGAAACGACATGGGGGGTAAGTGATTAACAACAATTTTAATTTTGGGGTGAAGTAACCCTTTAACTATAGCCATTCAATTGCTTTTGAAATTCTACCACAGTCAGTCACGGGTTGGGGGAATCATAAAAATGAGTATTGCTGTAAGCAGAATACTTCCTTTCACAAAGTCTGTAAGTTCTTTAATGAAACAGCATTTTTTTTTTTTGTTGAAACTCTTAACTTTGAAAACACTTTAAAGATTAGCAGACAGGGTAACAGGTTGTTAAGCAGTTTATTCAACCTACTGAAGTCTTCCCTGCATTGACATCTATTAAAAAATAATTGTTCTTATCTGCTTACCTGTGTACCGCTGTGTTGATGCTTATTCCGCTAACTTTAGATAGGAACAAGTACTCGTTTAGTTTCTTGCTGCTTCTAAAAAAAGTCACTCTGCAGGATGAGGAGGAAGAGATGTATCAGGACCTCGAAGAGGATGTCGATGATGACAGCGTTGCTGAGGAGAAACTCGTGGATGCTGACAAAGATGAAAAAAGACAGAGCGTGAAACAATGCCAGATAAAGCCCACTCCATCATGGGTACATCATCAAAACATTGAAGGTGAGCCTCGTTCATATGCTCGTTTATATCCTTTTTTACCTAAAAAGGAATGTCACCAACATTTTAGCCAATCACACTGCTTCTGTTGTCTGGTTTCTTCTTTGTGTGTGTGTTATGTGTTTTTTTTTTTTGTTTTTTTTTACCTGGTCATAATTATTTTTCTGTAATTAATCATGATTAATCACATATTTATATTGTCATTTCACATTGAATCTCCAAATTAATGTAGAAACAACATAAAGATATATATATATATATATATATATATATATATATATATATATAATATTTATTGTTTATCACAATTATTTCTGGTACAATTTATTTTACTGTGACATGCCTACTCATTTAATAAAGCTGCCTCCACATGCCAATTTTTTAATGAGAATTTTTCTTTATTGCAATCCTTTCTTGTCTTCAGGTAGTTTAAATAAGGTGATGTATGACCCTATTAACAGAAACCCTTTGTACTGCGGGGCTGATCACACGGCCCTCTGGGAACTGCAGAAGGTACTGAGGCTGATACTGTGTTTAGTTTCTTCTCATTATCACTGTGATCTGTGCTCTAACGTCATATTCTTTCTTTCAGCTGTCCTTTCATTTCCATCCCTCCGTGGCTCTTTTTGCTAAGACTTTATTGCAGGTAACAACTTTCTCTTGTTTAAGTTTCCTGAGGTCAAAATCACTTGTTACAAAATGGCACTATATCTTGTTACACACTCCTGGTCTTATTTTGCACAGTTGATCATTGCACAGAAAAATAACAATGTCTTTTGTACTTTTTGATCAAAACATAGTAACCTGACCAACCTCTGAAACAACTAAAGTAGCTAAAGATTTTTGCTAAACCATTTGTCATATGGCTATTTAGACATTGTTTTAGGCTGCTGTTAATTGAGTAAAATAAAATAAAAAATAAAATAAAAATGTACCCTCATGTTGATTAAAACTTGTATGGTTTTCCACCTTCTGTCTAATACAAAGGAGATGAAAACATTGATCAGCTGCAAAATAGTTTTGTCTTATAGCAGATGTTTCAGATTATAACAAACCTTAAAACAATGTAACAATACAAAAAGATCTTGATGGAATATAAGATGTTAACTTGGCTTACAATTCTGTATGTTATGTCTAAGGGTACATGTATTATTAGCTGAATCCGTTCAGATAATATGGCACATGACTGCCTTTGGTGCTTTTACCTGCTTATTGTGATCATATTTAATAAATTAAATGCAACTCATTCAAATGATTTCATAGCTCTGGTGACTGGTGAGGCAACAGTCTGTCATAGTAGCCTGTCATAGTTTTATATAACAGCAGTGGCTCAGGGCACATGAACAAAATCTTATTGGTTAAACTTTTTTTGCATTTTTAAAAAAAAGTCCTCTTTGTTAAACAAACAGTGTTCATGTGGGTCTAAACGAGTGCATTAACAGCCTTTTTATTCAAATCAAAATCTTGATTGAATCACTGGGCTTAATAAATGGGGCTTAATCCTGTTAGAAGACCAGAAGTGAGTTTGAAATCTTCAAACTTAAGCTTTTTAAGCAACTTCAAACTTTTGGCCATCAAAGTTTGACAAACTTATTATTATTCATTTGACCCACAGGGAGAGTTTATCCAGTACATGGGGGATCCACTGCAGGACTTCACACTTATCCGATTCTTAGATCGTTTTGTATTTAGGAATCCAAAGCAAACAAAGGGAAAACGTAAGCAAACTGCACAATTACACTTTAGGCTCTTGAACTGGTGACTTCATTAATTTTGCAAATTGTATTCTTTACATTCTAGAAAACACAGATACCACAGTGATGCAGCCCAAATACAGGAGGACGTTCAGCAATATTCAGTCATTACCTGGTGAGTCCTGTATTGTTGTGTGTTGTGGCAACTTAACATGCATAATTATTATTAGTGGGTGTGTATGAAAATGGCTCAAGGGCAGATTTCCTTTATACAATTCATTTTTTTTTTTAGTTTGAAAATATTGCTAATGACAGCTGAAACGTTTTTCAATGAAAATTTAACATATAAGTGGCTTTTCATAAAAACTTGACCAATTTATTCAAACCATGTCAGTAATTAAGAGGTCAAGCAAATAAACTCCTCTAGAGATCTTTTTTTCCAGCTAACTAACGGAACTATGAACACTGGATATTTTTCAGAAGATAAATGTTGCATTACTTGACATGTTGTTCACAAGCTGTTTTATTTAAGTCTTTTTGTGATTAAAACTAGGGTTGCAAAGGGGTGGGAAATTTCCATTAAATCTCTGGAAACTTCCCAAACATTTTGCACCTTTTTGCAACCCTAGTTAAACACAGATTAAATAATTACATAATGCATTTCAGTAAGTTGTACTGCATCATTTGACATACAGCATTCATGTTTATTATATTTTGTGCTGTAACTATTAAAGAGTTAGGAGGTAAACAGGAAGAGATGACTGGTTCATGTGTGCTCTCCGCTGCAGCTTAAAATCTGTAATGCCACATTAAAGAATGCCAAAACGGTATTTTTTGTTTGAATTTTGTGATAAAATTAATGGAATCTGAAAGCTGAGACTTTGATTCTTATCAAAAGTAAGATCACTGGATAGGAGGAGTGAAACTTTATTCGGGCATCGACTGGAAACAACTTAAAAGATAGATCTTGGAATGTTAAGGGTTACTTCACTTAAATTTAAATTGTCATAATTTACTCACCCTCACATTACTCTAAACCCATAAGATTTTGGTTGAGATATTTTGAATGAAATATGAAAGGTAATACATGAAATATGACAGCTTGTTCTGTAACATTTTAGAGACTTCTTTCTTTCTTTTATTTATTAATTTTTTTTGTATGCAGTTAACTCTGAGAAATATCTGGCCAAAGAGGAGAGTCAGATACCTGTGGATGAGGTGTTCTTCTACAGGTTGGTAGAATCATCAGTCAAATACAAATTACTGTTGTCATTCAAGAGAGGACTAAAATAATATAAATATGCTGTAAATATTTGTCACTCAGGTACTTTAAGAAGCGAGATGCAGAGAATCAGCGAAAAAGACCAAACAAAAATGAGGACAACGAGAGTGTGGAAGACGTTGATGATGATGAATTTGAGAGGGCACTTGGTAGGCCTTAAAAATCTAAAAAAAAAAAAAAAAAAGACTGTTTATCTTTACAATTTTCTTGTGAGAAACCTAACCAAAATTTTGCTTTCTAGATGCTTATGAAGGAGACAGCTTTTTCATTGATTTCAAGGATGATGACTTGGACTTTGCAGGGTATGTCCAACACTGTTAAACTTACAACTTCATCATGTGTGGTAATGTAACTGCAGGTGTGTTGGAAAGCTAGTTGATAAGGAGCTAGCATGTAAGGAAAAAACAGGGGGGGGGGGCAGTTAAAATTAAAGACCCTTTTGATGACCCTATTTTAATTGAAATTACATTTGTCAGCACAACTATCTGTCAGAGCATTCGACAGGGCAAGCTATGTTCCTATAGGCATTAACTATGACTGAAGTGTGTTTTTTGTTTTGTATATCGAAATAAGTGGTATTGCCTCATCTGTTATCATAATATATATATTTTCAAAATATGCAAACTCTATACTGCCCAGTCCTAGATTGTTCACTGTCTGCTAAAAGTAAATTAATACTTTTACTTTTAAGTTTTCTTATGATGTTCAATGGTCTCATCTCATTGCATTCAGTTTTTGAATTGCATTTATAGAGCAAACATTTAATCAAGTTCTTTGGTGGTCATAATTGTTTACATTGGAAGTACAGAAACGTCTATATTTTTTTGCAGAGTGAAGAGTATTAGTATTGGATTAGTTGGGCCTGTGGCATTCTAGGGTAGTCTCTCAATTAAAGTATTGTATGATTGTCGTTTTCAGTGTATTGGTAACACTCCCTACTTTCTAGTAAGGTCTTGATTTTAAATCTGTATAAATGATTTTAAAATTTGTATCAGTAATGTAAAAAGCAGTTAAAAAGTGGCCAAACTATCTTTGTTGCAGCAATGTGATGCCCAAGTCGAAGAAAGGTCAAGATCAGGATGAAGATTCTGACTCTGACAATGATGATGACCTTGATGATGAGGAGATCTCTCTGGGCAGCATGGATGAAGACTTTAAAGACGAACTTGAAGACGAAGGTGGAGAGTTCGTCGACTTTGAAGATGATGATGATGATGATGAGGATGCAGGTGTGTCAATTATTTGCAGTTTTCATTATCAAAGTTAAAAATAAATATGCCTTCGTAATTTCAAAGATAATGCAAAATGAGAAATGGAAATGAATTCCATGGGGAGGAAAATAACCTAAGGGGGAAAAAAGCCATTGAAGCAGCTGGATTAATTGCATTCATTTGATAAGCTGCTAATTAAAGAATGGCTACAAGTGAATATTACAAAATCTTTCAAGACTACATTCACTCAAATCATATTTTATAAAAATATATTGCATGGATAAATAATTGTCAGAATTTGTTTCATTCAAAACTGACGCAGCTTAAAATTTTAGGTATAAAGTTTTTATCACATTATCACATTCCATAAAACAATGTTTAAGGGTATTCTGAAACACAACTATGTATTTTTCATTGCATTTACAATGGAGGTTTTTCTCTTATTTTTTTTGTTCATACAGCAGCCTTTCTGTTTTAATTACAACAAAGGATGAAACCATTTTTATTGTATCCATTTACTATAGTAACTGTGGTATAAACAGAATAATTGGCTCTGAAACAAAATATTGAATTATAGCACATTATTAATTCTGATTAGTTCCTCAGCAACCTTCTATATAACCAGGTAAAAAGAGACTTTTAAATACACTCTATATACAGTAGTCAACATTCGAAGTGGATCAAAACCTTTAATCAAATTTGTCCTGAAACCAAAACGAATACCCGTTCTTATCTTAGAACAACTTTTGATAAACTTTTTTGATCCACTTCGAATGTTGACTACTGTATATAAACACCTTGGTTAGCTGGTTCAGATGTGTTTGATTAGTGTTTGAGCTAAACAGAATGGTAGCGTTCCAAAAGCTTGGTTGGCTACCTCTAAAAATTGACTTTCCTTATTCAGTGTTTTTGCAAGATTCATCTCACATTTTTCCCAATCAACTGAATCAATTCTGTTTCTTGTGTGTGTGTGTGTGTGTGTGTGTGTGTGTGTGTGTGTGTGTGTGTGTGTGTGTGTGTGTGTGTGTGTGTGTGTGTGTGTGTGTGTGTGTGTGTGTGTGTGTGTGTGTGTGTGTGTGTGTGTGTGTGTGTGTGTGTGTGTGTACCCATCATCCTAAAGGTGCTCAACCTGCAAAGAAGAAAAAGAAAGGAAAAATGGATGACCAATCAGTGTTTGCATCAGCTGAAGAGGTAGATGATTTAAGGGTTGAATGAGACTATTTGTTGCACTTAACAATGTATTTCACTTTTTTATAAAAAAAACTATAGTATTTTATAAACACTAAACTGTATTTCTTTGTTTTCTGTTGTAACAGTGTAAGTTTCATGATTTGTATCACTCTGAGGTCTCCCTCTTTTTATGTCAGTGCAAGTTACAATAGCTAATTGATACCACTTTGTGTAATACTGAATTACACCAAGGCCATTTTTGCAGTCAGTTTACAGTCTCAAGTTTGCAGTTAAAGCAAGACTTCACTCACAGTTACAACAGAGATGCTTACTAGTCATTCCTTTACTGAAAACAGTATTTTAATAAGCACATTTTACAGACAAAATGTACATTTGTAAATAATTCTTAGTAAATTAGACATGTTTGTATGTACAGTACCTCAGAAGAGCGGTGATTTTTAAGCACATTTAACATAATGCCAGTAAATTAACAGAAAATGTCTTTCTATTGTCTTTTTAAACAGTTTGGCTGTTTGCTGGATGAAAACACAAACTTGAAGTTAGACAACTGTGGTATGAATGCAATGGCCAATACGGACAAAGCTGGTGAGTGCTAAAAATAGCCTCATAAACGTTTTTTTGTGAAGTGAAATCTTTCCTAATTTTTCTGTGTTTCTTCAATCAGATGTGAAGCAGCTAAAGTGGGAAGTTCAACGGAATGACTGGATCCATGGTAGAGATGTCAAAACTCTCAGACGGAAAAAGGCCATGTTCAACAAGAGAAAGTTCGGAAATGCCAAAAAGCTTAAGAGTGTCAAAAGGAAGAAGTAATGACCTGATCTGCTTTACACGTGCTTTAGATCCTGAACATTGCTGTAACATACATACATGCTATGCTATGTTTCTAAAATATACTAGTTGTAAAGGTGATTCAGTCAGTATTGGCTGTTTTAGGTGTTGCAATGTTATAATAAATCCAGGGTTCATCCATAGTTTGGAAAATGCTTTATTTTAACTGTTATGCTTTAATGTTTTAAAAATGTTAATATCTTCCTTTGAAAAAAATGCTTTCCTTTTTTTTCTCATTTTGTGAGCATATAAAGTAAACCGATTTTGTCAATGCATCAAAATATCTGAAAAAGCAATAAATATACAAGTACAAAACTTTATGCAGCATATCTGTTTGTTACAACGCAAGAAGCCCCAGAGAAACTGGCAAATGCAGATATTTCTCATTGGACAATGTCTTTTCTAGCCCAGCACTAACAGATCAATTTGGGGAGGAATAAATCCCTTAACAAATCCAGACACTACATCCCATTCGAAATGGCTTATTCACTCAGTTTATTAATAAATAATTAAAATACCTCGTTATTTCATCTCGACACATTCATGGTAATTACTTTTGCCGGTGCTTTGCGGCAAGCTTCAACCTATTGCATGCGCTTGATCGCGAAACTCAGCGCGTTGCCTTCATATTTTGGGTATTCTGCTTGTCTGTAAACTTTAATAAGGTGTGTACTGCACTTGGTCATCCAAACTGTTTTCAGCTAAGAACATTTGTTCTGGAATATCCCGTTTAGACCACTAGCTGTTTTATACCATAATTTCGACTTTTTTCATTTAAAAAAGTCATTAAAAACTTAAGACATGTATTTTGAAACCCTTCTATGTCGTAATACGTCATTATCATGTGACTATAGATAGCGCTGACATATCCGGAAATAGAAAATGAGGTACCGCCAAGTGCGTTAGTGCGTATGTTGGTACGTCACGTTTATATGTATTATTAATGAATGACAGGTCATTTTGTAGTGATTTACGTCACTATTATATGTTTAATCAATTTTATGCAAATTTTGATGTTTACGGCCTTGCCATTGGCCAAAACTTAACGTCTTTACACGAAATAACGCCTGTAAACGCAATTACGTGTACACGCGTTATACCGTCTGTATATGGAAGGCCGTTAGGGCCAAAACGTGTTGTACAAACGCGTTAACGCGTAACTACGTGTTAACACGAAATTACGTGTTAACACGCGATTACGTGTTAACACGCAATTACGTGTTAACACGTAATTTTGTGCTGGCATTGAGCTTTAACGCCATCTAGTGGTTGTTTTATAATGATTTTTATTTTGAAATTAATTTAAATTAGGTTTATATTTAATTACATTACAGCACATAAGCATTTTTTAATCTTATTTTTAATTGTATTTTTATATTTCGTTTTTAATTACATAATTACACAAAAGGGTTAATTACACGTTTTTAAAAATGGTATTTTGCATGCTTATACTGTCATTTTTAAGCCATATTACTTTACACACTCATAATTCAACCGCTATCCATAAATATCTGTTAACCCTTTAACCCTCCCCCCTAAATGGAGGTAATGAAAAAATAACTAATATTCTTAGTAGACATGTAATAAACTGCCTCAAGCTGTGTTTTTTACACAGTCCATGATAAATCATTTTAAATTTGGATAAATATTTTAGTTATTTTGCAATAATAAACATTCCTTTAACTTTATTAGTATCTTGGATACATCTCATAACCTTCAGTGTCCACAAAGTAAAAATATATTTATAAATTTGTGGACCCTGGACCACAAAACCAGTCATAAGGTAAAATTTTACAAAACTGAGATGTGTATATATAATATGAAAGCTCAATAAATAAGCTTTATATTGGTATATTGTTTGTTAGGATAGGACAATATTTGGTCGAGATACATCTATTTGAAGATCTGGAATCTGAGGGTGCAAAAAAATCAAAATACTGAGAAAATCACCTTTAAAGTTGTCCAAATTAAGTTCTTAACAATGCATATTACTAATCAAAAATTACATTTTGATATTTTTATAGTAGGAATTTTACAAAAAATCTTCATGGAACATGATCTTTACCTATTTTCCTAATGATTTTTGACATAAAAGAAAAATCAATAATTTTGACCCATACAATGTATTTTTGGCTATTGCTACAAACACACCCCAGCGACTTAAGACTGGTTTTGTGGTCCAGGGTCACATATATATATTCTTCCTGTTTTTTGTCAGATATGTTTTTATTAAAAGGAAATATTTGAACAGTGTACATTTCGTTTTCAGGGTACATTTTTTTTCCCTTTTAAGAAGAGCAAAAAACAAAAGGGAACAAAACAACACTTAATACATATACACATAAACCCCCCCTCCCATCTATTCTGCTCAGCATAATTTGAAATAAAACAGTTAGCAAAGGAAAGTACTCATTTAATAGGACAAAGTGAAGGAAAAAAGAAAAAAATACTAGTGGACAACTAGCCGCATAGTGTCCACATTATGGGATATTTGTCAGGTAGTGGACGAGGGGCAGCCAGACCTTATCAAATTGTGACTCTCTCTTATCCAGGTGGAATCTTATTTTTTCAAGGTGAAGAGTGTTTGTCATTTCTGTGAGCCACAGCTTAAGTGTAGGAACTTCCTTTTTCTTCCAAAAAGTCAGTATTGATTTTTTGGCTATGATCAGACCATAGGAGAGAAGTTGGCGCTGTGCTCTTGTCAACTCTGGTACAGAATCTGAAACTCCCAGTATGATCAACATAGGGTTAGGTTCAATATGGGTACCAAAAATTTCGGAGAACGCTTTAAATATTTCTGTCCAGTATTTCTCCATCTTTGGACAGAGAACAAAACTATGGAGGTGGGTTGCCTCATCTACGTTACATTTATCACATTGTGGGGAAACATTTGGAAAGAGCTTATGGAGCTTTGATTTGGTATAGTGAAGTCTGTGCAGAACTCGAAACTGAATGAGGCAATGCCTTGAGTTAATGGAGCAAGTGTTAATCTCGTCAAGGCTCTGCTGCCAGGTCACATCGGGGATCTGTGTTCCAAACTCATTTTCCCATGCAGTTTTAATTGCAGACATAGAGGGAGGTTGGAGGGTTATTAATGACTCATAAAAGTGTGACACTTTTCTGTTGGAACCCGTATTTTGAAGGAGGCACCTGTCTAGGAGTGAGGGGGAAGCACTTACATACGAAGGTAGGTGGGTACGTACATAGTCTCTGATTTGCATAAACCTAAAGAGGTTGTTCCGAGGGAGTTGAAATTTATCGCATAGCTGGGAGAATGACGCAAAGGTTCTGTTCAGGTAAAGGTCACCAATTGTGCAAAGACCCAAGTCTTTCCACTGTGAGAATACCTTATCTAGTTGGGACGGCCTGAATGAAGGATTCCCAGAAATTGGGAGCAGAAAAGAGAGCTGACTGATCCCAAAGTGTGCCCTAATTTGCTTCCAGATTCTAATTGTACTATGTATAGTAACGCTTCCACGGTAGACAATTGTATCTAGAGCCACTGGAGACAGGAGAACCGCACCCAAACTGTATGGATGGCAATGTTGCCGCTCTATTTGAAGCCAGCGGGGGCATTCGGCCAAGTTATCTAACCACAACGAAATTATTGTCATATTAGAGGCCCAGTAATAGAAACAGAGGTTAGGGAGAGCAAGCCCACCAGCTTGTTTCGGTTTACAAAGGTGAGCCTTTTTAATTCTGTGACTTTTATAATTATATTCTTCCTTTTGATAGATTTATTCCCTATCACAGTTAGCTCAACCGCTCAGTAGAGATATAAGTTAATGGGATAAAAAGAGCCTTTTCATAACACCTTTACAATTTTTTATGATGAAATAACTTTGTGCATTGTTTCGCTGAGCTTTTTAAAGTTCAGTACATTTCCACTCAAGACACCTTTTTCACATTTAATCACAATAAATAACAATATTACAGAGACTGTAACTGTTCTCAGTTGCTAAAGTGTGTGTGTGTGTGTGTGTGTGTGTGTGTGTGTGTGTGTGTGTGTGTGTGTGTGTGTGTGTGTGTGTGTGTGTGTGTGTGTGTGTATTATATACAATTAAGGAAGTGGTTCCAGCAACACACAAGTTTAGTTACATTCTGGTTTGAAGTAGACTCAATACAAGTTCTTTGATGTTTTAAGTAAAAGGGGCAGAACAACAGACTCCCTGTGTGCTGTGTAAGGGCCTAAGGCTCCCTCCAGGTGTCTGTGTGAAATGTATCAAGGTGGTGAAATAGGGGTTGCTGCCAGAAGCTGTCCTTGGACTTAGGCTGTTTTCCCCATTGCTGAAGATGGAGCAGGCAGTGCTGTAGACTTCAAGACCTCATAGTCTTCAATCTTTCAATGAAAACAGAAGAGATGTTTACCATTAGCTTGTGTGAATGAGCAGCTGTTATAAATAAGGTCTTTATGTTGCTACCAGTGATGCACGGGTCAATGTATAAACAACCTGAACCCGACCGACGTTTTCAATAACCCGCCCGCAACTCGGACCGCAAAAACAAGAAGAAGTAAATATTGTACCCGACCCTGACCCGCATGTTTAATATTTGCTACTGTCTGACACCAGCGATTATATGTGGCTATACGGTGGAGATGCGTTCACTGCCAAACATCATTCGGCATTAATTAGGTAATTTTGTCAAAAGAAATGATTGCAAGAAAAATACAGCTTGTTCTTGTTGTGATTTATTTAGATTTTCCTTTATGCAGATTTAAAGTAAACTTCGCTATTATTAAACTATGCTATCCTCTGACACTACTTACTTCTAAGGATTTTGATAAGAAACCACAAGAAACAGGTGAATAAAGGCTGGAAATCGATGTTTAATGTTCAAAATTTATTATTTTAAGAAATGTAAAGCATTTTGGCTGGTTTGTGTGTCGTGTTCTATGAGAGCTGTGTCTGTGTGTTAGTGATGCGCGGATGGCGGTTATATCCGCGGGCGCTGCGGATAATCCGCGGGTCGGGTGGGTCGGGTAATAAAAAAATGCATTCTGATTATTTGCGGGTGGGTCGCGGGTGGATGAGATAAATCAATAATGATGCAAATATTAACTACATTTTCTAAAACTTGAACGTGTTTTAAATATGTTTTTCATCAGGCAGAGACGATTTCATTTGTGTGCGTGTGTGTGTTTGCCTGTTCTAAGTTTTTGGTGACAGAAACGTTGACATTCCATATAAAGTTTGAAGGGAGTTATGCCTGTGCTAATGCTATTGAGCACGGTAATGCAGCGGTGTAGTGCATTGGTCGCTTTGCGTTTACCCACGTCTCTGATGCGCATCATTCAGAAGTGTCCTGCATTAGCCAAAATCATGGCAGTCCAACACATGAATAGCTAATTCAGTCGCATGTTAATACATTGAAATATTCCCTAAAAACACCCAGTAAAGACAGTGATGTGGTCAGGACCGTGGCGCCGGCTTCTTTTGAAATATATTTGACGATTTTGCCTGATGCGTCCATGCTGCCTGTTCATTCTTACGCGAAAGCATGTCAGGCTAGACGCGCAGTGGTAGGCTATAATTATTATTGATTACTTATTTGAATCAGTAGATTATAATGAAAACAATACCTTAAAAATGAAAAGAAGCAGATTTTTATGCTCAGACCTTTCTTAAACTGGTGAACCCCTGTAAACTTCAGTCCAAGCATGCGTTCAAATACTAAGCTCAGAGCGGCTCTAATAGAGAGAAAACCCGACCGATTTCGTCAGAGATTGCGGAGAGTCGCATCCAGATGTCAGTTAACGTTATTCTTTTCTGCATGGATTTGGCTTAAAATCACGAGTGATAAACGTATAAGTGTGCAGCGATTTGCAGATCAGCTGAATCAATCTGCTGTTAACATGAACCATCAATTTATCATATCATCATGCAAAACTAAGAATTACAATAAGTGTAATATGACGATCGGGTGCGGGTCGGGTGCGGTTATCTAAATCAGAGAAAAATATAGGTGCGGGTGGGTGGCGGGCGGATAATTTATTTGAAGCTGCGGATTCGGGTGACGATTGAGCCCATCCGCGCATCTCTACTGTGTGTGTAGGGAGGGGAATGTTTTTCTGAATGTCTAAACGTGTTTAATCTATTTGTCCACATTGTTTTAAACTACTGTACAGCTGTGTGTTGCGATCAGGGCCGTTCCAAGCATTGTTGCGATGTGTTCATTATCACAACTCAAAAATTTGATTATTTTAATTTTTTATTTTTTAAAACGTCATTACTTTATTTGAAAAAGTTAACACGTGTATTTTATTGACAAAATATTTTAGTTTGTTGTGTATATTTTTTTCATTCGATCAGATAACATTTTAAGCTGTCATAACGTGCCCCTCAGATGTTACAATGTATCCCACCTACGGGGCATGTTGTCACGTTTCACTTCCTTTCATTTGGGGTAAATAACGAAAAACGTATACACTGTAAATATAAAACAAAGCAATGTATTTGTACTAGACAAGTGTGAAAATAATGTGGCTAAAAATTGTACTCTGAACCAAGAGGATTTACATAAACCGCGAAATTCAAAAAGTGTTAGGTTGTGCCCCGCGCTCCCCAATGTCAGTGATTCTCCGATGTTAAGAATTATTTTATTTCGATCTACAGTGTAATAAAAGTTAAGAAAAAGATTATCCTATAGCCCTATATATATATATATATATATATATATATATATATATATATATATATATATATATATATATATATATATATATATATAGACTACAAGCTAATTCCCTTTTTCTTAACTTTTAACTTCTAAAAATTATCAAGAATATTAAATCTACTTAATAGGCTAGGTTAACGAATTTTTTATACAAACATAACGAATGCACTTCAAAACAAAGTTTTCATATAATTCAGTAATCACGAATATGACAAAGTAATATTATTTTATATTTGCATAGCTATAATAGTTGTATCAAATGAATAAGGAAATTATAGTGCCTTGAAATTATTATACTTCATTTCATTCGTTTCGCTCTCTGGAAATGTAAAGAAAAAATACAGTTTTTACTTCGAATTCGTTTTTAATCCCTGGTTTTAAACAAGCATTTACATGAGATAATTTATATATTATTGCTTGAATAAACGTTTAAAAATAGTGCTAGACATTTTATAATTAAGGAAATTAAACAGAGGCATTTGAAAAAACAGTGAAATGTGTCTAATAATTCCAAAAAGAAAGAGAAGCATTGGACATATTAACCCATTAACTAAATATTATTCAGCCAATAAAGTGCAGGTCTATGTATTTCATAAAATTGTGTCTAGTACTATATAAATTACAAATGTTTTGATTGGCATCTTTATTTCAAACGACCGCGACACGAATATCATTAAAAATATTTTTGGATGACTCGTAACAGCGGGCACCCGCTCATTTTGGATCAACCCGCGCATCACTGGTTGCTACCATGTTCTGCATTTTGTCACATTTTGTTAAAGTGCCTGACACACCACTGGGTAGAATTTGGAATACATTAGAAATATTCATCTAACATCTTCAAATTACTTGATAACATTAGATACACTAATTTCATGCAATAAAGCAATAACTATTCAACATTTAGTGCAATAATGAATGCCCCAGGATTGGCTATGTTTTTGTTACCAAATAATTGAGATTTTTAACAACCATTAAGTATTCATGTAATAATTGAACAAGTCATCAAACCCCTACTTTGATCCACATGTGACAAGGAGTGTCCTTACATTATATGGTGCATAGACATCAGTTAAGGGCAAAGAAATTAATCAAGAGTGGCTTGTATTAGTAATAACTGAAATCAGAATGTAATATAATTTTAAATACAGGCCTAATAATGACATTTTTAAAAATGTAAAATCAGAGAAAGGTCGGATAAACAAGGAAATGAAATAAATTGTAATATTAAAATAAAGAACACATACTGCAATTAGCGTTATTCTTATTAAATTAATTAATTGTATCTAATCAGCTTTTTCATGAAATATTACCTTGTTATCCTCTTCATCTGGGCAAGCCTGGTTGTTTCGTCTAAAAGTGCGGTCGCTGGATGATTCCTTAAGCCATTATTCCAGCAAAAAGTGTCTTCTGCTGCTTCTGCTTAAGTTGTTTTTTGCTGTTCCGAGTGCTTTATCTTTCCAATGTCCCTGGCACATGATCGCTGCTTAAGTAAACTTGCATGCTCAGCGTAGTACTTGGGTCACAACATCATGAATAATCAAGTAAAACGAAGTGGTGATGTCACGTTGACACTGCCTGTCGTAACAGCTTGTAATCCTTCTTATTACTATTAATGTGCTGATGCGCACGTTCGTATTATTGTTATTATTCATGAGATTGTGACTGAGCACTTACCTCATCTGACGCGCCTATCTTTAAGGAGGGGCTAAAAACTTTTGGCGGCAAGGGAGAAATTTAACGTGTTAACGCGTAATTTCTCTAATTTTGTGCTGGCATTGAGCTTTAACGCCATCTAGTGGTTGTTTTCTAATGAATTTTATTTTTTGAAAGATTATTAATTAGGTTTACATTTAATTACATTATAGCACATAAGCATTTTTAATGATCTTATTTTTAATTGTATTTTTATATTTCGTTTTTATACCCAATTAGCCTACACAAAAGGTTAATTAAACATTTTTCAAAACAGAATTTTTTATGCATGCTTATATTGTCGTTTTTTAGCCATATTACTTTACTGACACATTAAAAAAACAATATCCTGTTCTCATAATTCAACCGCTATACATTTGTTAACCTATTAACTTTCACCCCAACATGGAGGTAATGAAAAAACAAAACAGGATGGGGGCAAAAACTTCTACATTGGAGATGTGTGTCATCCACATCATGTGCAGCAGCAGGTCTTAAAGTCACAACAAAGTTGGCAATTTAAAGAATAAAGGTAACAGAAATAATTGTAGCTATAATATGGGTTAGTCTATATTTAAATTAGAATTTGTGCCGTTAAGGTTGTAAAATGTTTGAAACTTTATTTCTGTAGGGTGAAGGAAGCAAAAGTGGGAGTCAAAACCGAGTATTTTTGCTTTCAAGTCCGAGACGAGACCGAGTAAGCAAAAAATGGTCTCGAGTCTGAGTACTTCAACGCTAGCACATATACCATCCAAGAAAAGCTCATGATTGTTTAACATTTACATTATTAACATTTTGTGATAACTATGTATATGTCCCAAACAGTGTGGAATCATTTCACAGCACGTTTCTGAACAATCTACCTATAATTATTATTTTTGGCCAATATGTATTCCTAATAGATACACATGTCACTATTTTAGTTGAATGCTAAATATATTACATTTCCCAAAAGTTATGAAGCCAAAATGTTACTGGATACCAGGAATGACCCAGTAGTGTTTTATAGGGCAAAGTATAAAATTATCTCCAATCCATAATTCATGTAACACAAAATACATTTGTGTAAGACAGGCCTGATCTTTAAATGCTGTCACAGATTATGACGGTAACACTTTACAATAAGCATACATGAATAATCATGTACTAATGCCTCAATTAATACTTAATTCATCACCTACTAATGATTATCCAAGGTATTAACTAATTATAAACTAACGAAGAGCTATCCTAACTACAACTGGAGTCATATGGATTCATGGATGAATAACGGCAGCCTTAACTACATGTTAGTGCATGTTTGATAGTTAATGCATTAATTAACATTTATGGGTAGACTAAATTAAACAGCCTCTTTAAGAAGGAATAATAAATACTCTGACTTTATATTTAATTAAAATAATTTGAGCATTTTGGCTTCTTCAGCTTTGTCTTAAACATTATTGGGTGTCAAAGGAAGATCCTCTTCATCAAGTGTAGAAAATACAAAATACACTAATGACTGATCTTGTCTGTTTTATGTTCTTCTCTTTCCCTTTAAACTCACCCTATTGATTTATACACAGAATAATAAATAACAAAAACCCAAAACTCACAAAGAACATTTGTAGAAAAATTCCTGAAGAAATGCTCAAACTAGAAAGAGGTCACTCTCCATCCATACAGAACCCTGATGATCCTGCACCTCCGCTCTCTGACTTCTTGAAAATCCACACGGCATCTTGGCACAGCATAACCAGGCTGATACTCACTGTGTTACATGTGTATTTGATAGGAAGTATATCATAAATCATGAGCTGAGTTTAGTGAGTAGTTTAGAGTGATTTCATTATGTTTTTTATGTGTCTGTAAAATAATATGGCTTAAAAATGATAGTATAAGCATGCAAAACACTATTTTGAAAAATGTGTAATTAACCTTTTTTGTAATTGTGTAATTAAAATTAAAATTAAAAACGAAATATAAAAATACAATTAAAAATAAGATTAAAAAATGCTTATGTGCTGTAATGTAATTAAATATAAACCTAATTTAAATTAATTTCAAAATAAAAATCATTATAAAACAACCACTAGATGGCGTTAAAGCTCAATGCCAGCACAAAATTACGTGTTAACACGTAATTGCGTGTTAACACGTAATCGCGTGTTAACACGTAATTTCGTGTTAACACGTAGTTACGCGTTAACGCGTTTGTACAACACGTTTTGGCCCTAACGGCCTTCCATATCTGTACACGTAAAGGCCCTTTCACACGGGACGCGGCAAGCGGTGAAATCGCCGCGCGGCTGCCGCCTTCTCTTCTAGTGGAAGCGTTTTGTGCAGTTGAGGCGGTGTTCGCGACGCGGTCTGGGGGCGGACGTTGCCATAGTTACAGTTGCTTAAAAGTCTAAATAAAACGGAAAGTTGTTTGTGTCATCCTGTCATTAATTATTGTCATTATTATTATTCAAACTTTTGAAAGACATAGTTTATTATAACACCACGCATAATAATGTATTGTTTGGACACTTTGTATTTTTACCTGGCAAACTAAC
Organism: Garra rufa; assembly: GCF_049309525.1. Taxonomy (NCBI): domain Eukaryota; kingdom Metazoa; phylum Chordata; class Actinopteri; order Cypriniformes; family Cyprinidae; genus Garra; species Garra rufa. The sequence continues at coordinate 18,836,213 of NC_133373.1, forward strand.
TCGTGTGCTCACCCCAACCAAGAATGAGATTTTAGATGATTCATACAGTTCTGGGAAATCCAGCACACTTAAAACAATCTTCTCCTCTATTTCAACTATCCGTTATAAGTTCAGTTAAATATTCTATGATTGGTTTTTAATAATCCGTTCACTGATTGGTTAAAGCCGACGCGGCTGCCGCTGCCGCTCACAAAAAGATAAAATATTTTTATCTTTGGCGGCGCCTGCCGCGAAGCGCCGTGCCCGTGGAAGCGGCAGGATTTTGGGTGCACGAGCACCGCTTGCGCTCCGCCTCCGCGCCGCCAGCGCAACCGCCCGCGGTTTGCCGCTTGCCGCATGTCTCCCATTGAAAATGAACTAGACACTCGCGACTGCCGCGTCCCGTGTGAAAGGGCCTTTACAAAACAATGCATTCTGGTAAGATCATTTGTCCGACTTTGATCGGCGCTGCAGCCGCCTTTCGATCACGTGTGCCATCAAAGTACCGTGAGAGCAAAACGAGAGCAGTCGCAGAGGTCAGGCGCTGCAGTTGCTTAAAACCGACTGCGAAAGCCTTGATGACGACACACTTTATTCTCATTGGTCAGATTATGTGATGACAAGCACGTCGTGTGCTGCGTGTTTTTCTTAAAAAAGTTCACGTGTGTAATCAATCTTTATATCGAATATCTGATATTCAAACAAAACATTATTGATAAAAATGAAGACTAGGCGATATGGTAAATATATATTCTTATTGTATAAGAGTTAAAAAAAAAAAAAACTGGTCAACCAGAGGCCGTTTTTTAATGGATGTTGTGAGAGGCTTCACTACACTGAATAAACTGCTTATAAAAATTGAAAAATGTCCTATAGCTAACTACAAAACCAAGATACAAATAATAAGCGTCATATTTCATTACATTAAAGTAACTCACATACTTGATATGATCAACAAAAAAGCAAAACGATTGTAGCATATAGAATAAATGATAGGGTAACTTTTTTCTTTTATTTATTTATCTTATGTAGTTTCATTTCTTCTTTTTCTTTATTCCTTTTTTTTGTGTATGTTTGAAATACAGTCTCATCGTCTATAAGTGTCCGACTTGACGGCCGTCTCTTCACTCCTCCCCCGACTGCAAGCGGCTGCTCTCGCCAGCCGGCGGCAGGCTAGTGTAGTGCATCTCGAACGCACCTATTTTTAATAATCCGGCCTTCCATACTGTCGCTGCATGTCGCCAGCCTGGCGACATGCAGCGACAGAAGTCGCGTCTAGTGTGAACGGGGCTTAAGATCTAGTTAAGTCACCTTTATTTTCAAAAGTGCTCTATCAACCTTTTTTTCCCCATGTGAATGGGCGTGGCCATTTATAAATTTTATTGGTCATATTTCCAGTCTCATCTATGACCAGCTATTTTTTGTTGCTTGATATTGCATATTGGTGTCTTACCATCTTATTTCAATGTATTATATTAATTATGAACACACTAGTTTGTAGTGCAAACAGTTTTACTGTTTACTACATGTTGTTATTCTTCTCGTTATTTTCCTATAGAAGATAATGAACTGGAAGTCTCACCCAGACTTCTGCGTTGTAGAAAACAGTGGATACAATGTGGAAAATTTCAATTGGGTTCAAAGTATTTAACAGGAAAATAGAATCAATGATGCAAACCAAAATGAGACAAATACAAAAAAATTCAGTTGTAAATATGGGAGGACAATGGTGTCATTATTCAGCTCCAGAGAGGTCATTGTTCGTTCAGTTTAATAACATTTGTTCATTATGAAACAAGTTCACTAAGTGGCCCTCCAGGACTGAGTTTGGACAACCCTGGTCTAGCATAAATTAAATGCTCTAGCTGATCTTTTTTGGGAAGTTAAACTCCAGGGGCCTCATTTATAAAATGTTCCGCAAAATATGTGTATGTGTGATTCATAGAATGAATGTATGTGCAGAAAACGCACATACGCCTTTCTTTCAGATATGAAATCTATGAATCGCAAATGATGTTGAACTTGCGCACAACTGAATAATTTCAGCTCTCTGCCTTGTAAATGACTCCTAATTAATGTCATTAACATATAAAAGATCACCAGTCATCGTCCAAATCCTTTGATTTAGAACAGTGAGCTGCAAGAACAGCTTATAATTCCAAAAACCTACAGTACTGTGTACACACATCTGTGTGTACGCACATTTTATAAATGAGGCCCCAGAGCTATGACTAAATCCACCAGTGCCATGCTTTAAGGCCCTTCTCTCCTAAGTTGAAGTCAGTGTACTGTTTGTCCTCGAAGAATGCATACTGTGAATCAGCAGGGATATCTGTGGCCAAGATTTTACAGATCATTACAGGGACCATCCTTACTGTCTGCGAATTTCCCCACAACCATACTGGCCATATACCTAGCTATGTAAACCAGTACACTTCCGTCATGGTCAAAGGAAGATGCTGCTGAAATCAAACTGATTGTCTAGTGAATAGTGCATTGGCTGGTCCACCTGCCTGGTGTCTGGTGGATCTGCATATATGGTGCCTGTTTAATCTACTCTATAGTTAGTAGTCACTCTAGCATAGCTGTGTTAGCCAATAATTTACTGGAGAGCTACCATCCTGCAGACTTCAGTTCCAACCTATAACCTATCAGGTTGATAGTAGAGACTCGTAGACCTAAAACTGATGTATTACCAAAGAAAGACATCCAAAATATGTGCTGTTGGTGTGCCTTCATAATCAAAGTTGGGAAACTCTATTAAACACTTTTGGGATGAATTAGAACAGTGAGCCAGGCCCCACTGCCCAATGTTAGTGCTGATGTTCTTGATGTGTCTTAAACATTTACTAACAACAAACGGACTATTCTAGAAGCTCTGCTCACTTTTAACATCACATCTTTCATACTTTCTTCCTTTGGCTCCATTTTTTGGCTTGTAGAAGAGTTAACATTAACTGCTTCAAATATCAGACCATATCTAGACCTCAGAGACAGGTCTAATACAGTGGTTCTCAACTGCACATTTTGTATGTCATTCTTATTTAACACACTTGATTTAGATCATCAGCTCCATGAACAGACCTGAGTGTGTCAGATAAGGGAGACACAAAATGCCCAGGACCAGAGTTTAGATTTATTGCATTATACCTGTCTCTGATAAAACACTTTAACACAATTAAAATACAAGGGAAAAAACAGGGTTTCTAAAAGGAGAGTAAAAATGCATTTCATGTCAACTACCTTTATGCAATTTGTGCAGAAATAAATGAAGCTGTTTTTGTATTTAATATCGCAATGAAGAGTGCAGACCATCAAACAATAAAACATGCATTTTGCCTAAACTGGACAATCAGCACAGTCCAATGCACATCTGTAGAGATCTGTAGAGAATAAGATTACATCTGGTTGTCTAGTTTTTCAAAACATGTTGATGCTGCTACATTATGTCCTTTACAGTCTTTTTATCGCACGTCCAGCTCAGCAAAGCCTGCCACTGGCAATGACGCGGTGTTCTTCTGCATTCCTTTATATTGAGCCAGCCGACCTCGATTAAGCACAGAGAAGAACTGAAATCTGTGTCCCATTTTCTCAGGGTTAATTAGCATGTCATAGCTGTGGATGAACTGCGCTCTGGTGGAGGGGTCATGACAGTTCCTCAGGAGGACCTATAACAGAACGCAACAAAGCAAAGGTCAAGAGTTAAAACAACAACTTAAAAAAAAAAAAAAAGATTTGTACAGGGTCTGTTGTTTTCATACAGATTTTCATTCACATTATAATCTAACCCTAACAAAAAATTTTCTGCATTTTTGAGGTTTTAGGAAGAGATTAGATTTAGCTCACTTCTGGGTACAAATTTATCCTCAAAATATGGTTAAGTAGGTACACACATATAAAAAAAAAAAAAACACAATAGTTTTATTTATTAAATATATTAAATATTACTCCCTTAACATGAAAATAGATATGATTAAATGTGTGTGAATTTGAGTTAAAAACCGTACACATAGTCTTAATAGTGTAAGAATTTGACTTATTGGGGCCCAGGTCAGGAAGCAGACAAACTCTCTCTAGAATTCTCACCGTAGAACAATTTGATGGATGTCAAACTAATAATAAAAAAAAAAAAAAAAACAGGAAATACTACAGATAAACACTTGATACAATCTGGGTTGTTTATCCCTTTCTACTAAATCACGTACTGTCAATTATATGATATAACAATATAATGACAGATTGATAAAATTGTCATCAAACTTGATCAACATCATGCCAAGACACTTAAGATGCTCAATTATTAACAAAAAGCATTTTTCCCCCATTCTTTTTTCAAAATTACTAAAGAACATTAAAAAAAAAACTTTTAAACAGTACCCAATAGTAATTTAAAATATGTTTCACTGGCCTTGCAATCTCAATTTTAAACGGGTGAATCTTACATCAAACAAAACTTTGCTTAGGATGCTATTGGAGGTTATACACAGACATTAGTATTGTCATTCTCACCTGCAAGCGCGAGTCAATGCCCATGTTCTTTAGGAAGGATCTTTGTGTGATGGGTCCCAAGCAGGTCACCTCATTTCCTGTCATTTTCCTCAGGTAACTGAAGTCAACATCTGCTGTCAAGTCTGCCATACCAGGTGCCTCCAAGACATTGTGGAGTTGATGGCCTTTAAAGCCCTGCCACAAAAATAAACTTTTAACAACAAAACATAGTGACTGCCTAACCTAAATTTCAGAAAACAGATCAGTCTCGTGTGGAATCTTGATGGATTTGGGTCTGGAGTTACATCCAGAGTTTTAAGCACTAGTTCTTGAACTCAGGCAGGTGTCGATTTAAAAGTATGCACATTACCTTATTTGTAAATGAAATTCATCTCCAATCCTACTTCTATCGTTTCAGGTTTATCCATAGTTTTTTTTTTATGCTAGAAAAACATATAGCTGCTTTTCCAAGTAAAAACCGCCAAACAAGGTTTACACATATTAAGTTATGATACGCAATATTCAGAGGGTGGGGGACTTTTTTTTTTGGTAGTTCTCCCCATATGCAGAGCCCACCACAGAAATCTCCCTTATGTAGTACTCCCTTTTAGTGAGCCCACAGGATGCATCTCCACCCATTACTTTCCCTTCAGGTAGGGTGTGGTCTCCTTGGTGTTCTTTCCCCACTTGGGGAAACAAACGCTTCCCCAACATTACAACCTGGACTTCTTAGCCATAATTTTTCTTGTTTTTCTCAGAATGAGAAAACTCTCCAGCTAGAGGTGACCTCTGCCTTATATGGGCTCTCCCGGATGTTGGGGAACGAGGCCATTAGTCTTGGGTGTTGGAAGGCTATGAGGTTGAGAGATGCATTTGATCTTGGCACACTGGGCTTGTCAACATCTGCACCACTATGGACTTGTAACGCAGTTCAGCAGCTGTGGCGTTTAGTATAGGGACCCCTAGTGTCGGAACTTCGGCACAACGTTTGACTGGTTAGCTGGCCCAGTGCGTTGTGATTGGTGAATAGGGTTGCCACCCGTCCCTTAAAATACGGAATCGTCCCGTATTTGAGAATGAAATTGCGCGTCCCGTTTTGAATCAATACGGGACGGGTTTTGTCCCGTATTTTTTATAATTTTTTTAAAGCAGCGTCTCATGCAAATAATCACTGCGGTAAAGCCAGCCGCGGTTCATAAAAACACGGTCAAGCCAGCCGCGATTGATTTTAAGTGTGCGCGCATATTACAGTGATTACGGTAGTTTCAGAAACAACACAGAGAGAACGCGCTTGCAGAGCGCTTTTCATTTAGACGCCCAGGACTGAGAGATAATACTACAAAATTCTCGTGAATTTTTACTTACTTATTTATTTGCATTTCTGCTTTAATATCCGTTTTATTTATTGGTGTACTTGACAGTTCTTTTCTGAGAAATGGGACATTATTAGAGTCTAATAAGTAGAAAAAAAAACAATGATCAGTTCTTATTCAGGACGGCCCATATTATATGCAAAACTCATATGAAACCTTTTTTACTGCAGCATTTTTGAGATATGGGACATTATTACATTTTAACGGGGTATATAGACCCCATTTCTAAAAAGTAGAAAAAAAACAATGATCACTTCTTATTCAGGACATCCCATATTATATGCACAACTCATATGAAACCTTTTTACTGCAGCATTTTTGAGATGGACCCCCCTCCCCTCCCCCCTCCCCCCTCCCCCCTCCCTCCTCCCTGCTGTGTGCGAATTTAACTGACTGTCATAAGGACTCAAACACGGGACTGACAACTGTATTTTGCTGCCTTGTGAAAGTGACCATAGCAGTTCTTTTGTCTACTTGTAAGAAAAAATTACAAGAATATATAGTGTACAGTTGGAATGAACATCCTTAACTCAACTTTTATACAGTTACAATCAGTCTTGGGAAGGTTACTTTGGAAGTTTAATAGGTTACAGATTAAATGTAACTGATTACATTTGATAACTTTTTAATTACTTTTCTAACTTTCTAATGAATGTTTTCTACCAAGGCACTCGAAAATCTTGTAGGAAAATATATTGAGGCTTTATTCACATGGCTTTACAATTAAAAACAGCAAACCTGCGTACTTAATTGTAAATCCATGTGAATAAAAGCCCCAGCAGCATATTTTGCATACTTTTGAAATTATGTTTTCTACTGTTACTATATTTTAAACATTAAAACCAGGCTAAAACCAGGTTTAACCATACAGTAGTACTCAACACTGATAACTATCATACTTTCAAAATCCTTCATCACTAGATTTAAGATTTATTAAAAAAACATTAAAGCACAGAAACCATAAAATCAGACTTTGGCACCTCTTTCTACTCAGAGAATCTTCTGAGGTTAAATACTGATTTAAAAGATTTAAGTTTAATAGCTATGGTACTGTTTTTGAAACCAAATATTTGCATAGCTATGACAGGAAACACTGACATCTAACAATGCCTTGGAAAAAAACAGTTAATCTTAAAAAAATAAAGTATAAACATAAACAGAAATAGAAAACAGTTATCAAATAAGCATGTGTCCTATTGTGTGTCCTATACTCCTAAAACATTGGGGTCTCATATATTAGAGCAGTCAATCTGGGAAATTTGGGAAAGAAATCAATTAAATCTGTATGTGTGTGTGAAAGAGAGAGAAAATATTTAGATATAACCCCCTCTGTAACTGTGATTAAATCACAATTAACAAAATTAACAAACCAGCACTGATCTCATAAGACAAAGCCTGAGAGAGATAACATTCATAGCACTTACTCTGAAAGTATCAGTTTTTGTTCCATCATGTCCATAGTCTACAATCAAGGCTGCACCTCCGTCCTCTGCAATCCGACTGGCCAGTTTCTGAACAATGACTCCACCATCGGGACATACTTCCACATGCTGTCTGCCTTCATTATTCTGAAAAGAATAATTCAGTAAAAAACAAGGATGAAACTAAGAAACTTTTTCAATTTTAATTTTATGTTTTTTGAATCATGAATACCTTTACCTCCAGACAACCTGAACTAACCATGACATTTCATAAATTGGAGTTAAATTAGCTATTTTTTTTAATATACACACAGTCATGTTTTGTAATATACCGAAATGTATAGGTAGATGCCACATTTGACCACTCCAGACACACTGACACATATGTCCATTTTGGAACAGTCAATGTGTTGTTATTCAAAATAGAAATCAATGAGTTTCCAAGATGCCAAACACTGCGTAACCTCCAGTTTAAAGCGTCAAAATTAATTGTGTCAGTTTAGCAAAATTGCTGATACTAATAAAGCATCCATGTATACATATCTATGGTTTCACCACTTCAGGGTGTCAGGAACTGGCTGCCGTCACCTCTTTAGCCGGCAGATGCTGAAACTACACCATTGCGATATGTTAATTGTTGCTGAAGTGTTGTGTGAACGTACATATTTGCTATTTAGTTATGTTATTTTATATATTTTTATTATACATTTCTTTTTAACCTTTCTATTAAGAATTCAGGTAAATTGCTGTTTTGAAATGCAAAACAGAATTAAAGGTCCCATATTGTCAAAATCGAAATTTCCTGGCTTTTTTCATGATAACTGAGGTCTAGGGGCTATGTAACTACCATATGAGTTTCAAAACAGTCAATCCACAGTAAACTGCACACAGCCTGCTTAAAGTAGCTGTTTCTTTTCATGAGACGCTGTGACTTCCGTAACGATTTGACGTCCGATCTACTCAATCACCGCCTTCAGTCACCACCCCGAACACCAACCACTGTCCCACCCTCCTTTTGTCAAACCCAGACAAAATCGTGTCCATAACATTGCTAAGCAACAACAACACAGAAACTAATCTAGAAAACCCTGTTCAGTCGATAGATGTCAAAACTACATCATTGCACAGGCTTCAGAACAACGTGAATACAGGTCCTTCTCAAAAAATTTGCATATTGTGATAAAGTTCATTATTTTCTGTAATGTACTGATAAACATTAGACTTTCGTATATTTTAGATTCATTACACACATTTGAAAGTAGTTCTAGCCTTTTATTGTTTTAATATTGATGATTTTGGCATACAGCTCATGAAAACCCCAAATTCCTATCTCAAAAAATTAGCATATTTCATCCGACCAATAAATGAAAAGTGTTTTTAATACAAAAAAAGTCAACCTTCAAATAATTATGTTCAGTTATGCACTCAATACTTGGTCGGGAATCCTTTTGCAGAAATGACTGCTTCAATGCGGCGTGGCATGGAGGCAATCAGCCTGTGGCACTGCTGAGGTGTTATGGAGGCCCAGGATGCTCATCCAGAGTGTTGGGTTTTGCGTCTCTCAACTTTCTCTTCACAATATCCCACAGATTCTCTATGGGGTTCAGGTCAGGAGAGTTGGCAGGCCAACTGAACACAGTAATGCCATGGTCAGTAAACCATTTACCAGTGGTTTTGGCACTGTGAGCAGGTGCCAGGCCGTGCTGAAAAATTAAATCTTCATCTCCATAAAGCTTTTCAGCAGATGGAAGCATGAAGTGCTCCAAAATCTCCTGATAGCTAGCTGCATTGACCCTGCCCTTGATAAAACACAGTGGTCCAAAGTACTTTTTTCGGATGAACGCAAATTTTGCATGTCATTCGGAAATCAAGGTGCCAGAGTCTGGAGGAAGACTGGGGAGAGGGAAATGCCAAAATGCCTGAAGTCCAGTGTCAAGTACCCACAGTCAGTGATGGTCTGGGGTGCCATGTCAGCTGCTGGTGTTGGTCCACTGTGTTTTATCAAGGGCAGGGTCAATGCAGCTAGCTATCAGGAGATTTTGGAGCACTTCATGCTTCCATCTGCTGAAAAGCTTTATGGAGATGAAGATTTCATTTTTCAGCACGACCTGGCACCTGCTCACAGTGCCAAAACCACTGGTAAATGGTTTACTGACCATGGTATTACTGTGCTCAATTGGCCTGCCAACTCTCCTGACCTGAACCCCATAGAGAATCAGTGGGATATTGTGAAGAGAAAGTTGAGAGACGCAAGACCCAACACTCTGGATGAGCTTAAGGCCGCTATCGAAGCATCCTGGGCCTCCATAACACCTCAGCAGTGCCACAGGCTGATTGCCTCCATGCCACGCCGCATTGAAGCAGTCATTTCTGCAAAAGGATTCCCGACCAAGTATTGAGTGCATAACTGAACATAATTATTTGAAGGTTGACCTTTTTTTTATTAAAAACACTTTTCTTTTATTGGTCGGATGAAATATGCTAATTTTTTGAGATAGGAATTTTGGGTTTTCATGAGCTGTATGCCAAAATCCTCAATATTAAAACAATAAAAGGCTAGAACTACTTTCAAATGTGTGTAATGAATCTAAAATATATGAAAGTCTAATGTTTATCAGTACATTACAGAAAATAATGAACTTTATCAATATGCAATTTTTTTGAGAAGGACCTGTATATGAGACCAGTGGCATGTCAACTTCAGCCTTTTTCACACAGCGATTCCGGTAAATACACGGATAATGTTTCCCATGATTTGTTCCGGAGTTGTTTAATTTGGTTCATTCACAGTTGTTTTCCGGAATCTGCGCGTGCTTTACACACAACCCATAAAGACATGTGACGTTTGGATGTGAGATGTAATGCGACGCGTACGTTTCACTAAACTGAAACTAACCTGAACAAACTGTGCTTCAGCGCTGATAGTGAGGAGCTGGCTCTGCCTGATCGCCGCTTCATTCCACTTTGCATGTATTTTTTTGTTGTGAAGAGTCACATGATAACGTGCATCATCACTACAACACTGCCTTTATGGTTCTGGCTTTTGTTCACACAGCGCTCGTTCCCGTAATTTTCCAGAATCAGCGCGCATTGTGAAAGGGGCTTTACTAAAGCAACAGTTATGTAGCTTACTGCATTTGGTGTTTGAAAAAGAAAAAACATTAATGATAATTCTGAAATATCTTGTTGAGTATCAGCAGGCTAGGCTCTCTCTATGGCTCTGGGTTCAGCTACAACGATACATGACCGTAGTTACCTGTGATTGGCCTGGCTGTGCGTCACTCAGAAAACAACAAGCCAATAAGAAGAGGGGCTCATGAATATTAATTAGATGGGCCAAAATCGACCTGTTTTTGACAGAGCTCCTAAAAAAGGAGCTGTAAAAATATATTGAGATGGATTTTGGCACTTATACCGCAAATATATATTCTTAAGGACATCAACAACTAAAATAAACCTCCAGAAATGTGTACAATATGGGACCTTTAAATCTATCAATATAACTTCAACTTTAATTTAATTTAGCCAGCAGCTATATCACCCTGTAGCCCAAAACTGGTCGCCCACTGAAGCTAAGCAGGGTTGAGCCTGGTCAGTACCTGGATGGGAGACCTCCTGGGAAAAGTAGGTTGCTGCTGGAAGAGGTACTAGTGAGGCCAGCAGGGGTTGCTCACCCTGTGGTCTGTGTGGGTCCTAGCACCCCAGTATAGTGACGGGGACACTATACTGTCAAAAAAAGCACCGTCCTTGATGAGTCCGGATGAGACGTTAAACCGAGGTCCTGACTCTCTGTGGTCATTAAAAATTCTTTCGAAAAGAGTAGAGGTGTGACCTCGGCATCCTGGCCCAATTTGCCCACTGACCATCATGGCCTCCTAATCATCCCCATATCTACTGACTGGCTTCATCAATCTGTCTCCTCTCCACCAATAAGCTGGTGTGTGGTGGGCATTCTGGCGCACTATGGCTGCCGCTGCATCATCCAGGTGGATGAGGAGATACCCCTGACAGTGTAAAGCGCTTTGAGTGTCTAGAAAAGCGCTATATAAATATAATGAATTTTTATTATTATTATTAACTTACTTCTCATCTGCTGCCTGTGATCAGCCACATGACAAATGTTCTAAAGTAAAGGAGGGAGGTCTCACCTGTATAAAAATGCTGGAGGCCAGTGTAGGACTGTGGGAAACCACGAATCTCAGTTTTTCTGGACTTTCAGGATCAATATCAACCATCACCTCCCGCCAACCTTTCTCTGTTCTCTAAAAGAAAAAGAAAAAGAAATATTAATTTTAGCATCTAACCTCTAAGGTAATGTTAATATAAATTTAAATTAAATGTTTGATTCATCAATTTATTCAAAAAAGTTTTTTTTTTTTTTTTATTTCATGGGAATACTGAATTTTACAGTCCGGTGTACCTGAAACTTGTGAATGGGTAAAGCATCAAAAAACTCATGTGCAAGGAAGACACTAAAACCTGGCAAAGAAGAAAACAGGCTTTGGTTACAACAAACTAAGAGCTTCATTTCCACTCAAGGAGTGAGTCTGTGTGATTACATGATAGTTTGACGTGTCCGTACCTCTTGGAACGTCCTCTATCCTGTGGTACCAGTAAATAGGCAGGCCTGTATGTGTGGTGCCACTGCGGTAAGCAGGCTGATCATCATTACATGTCTGCGCCTTATCTCCAGTTAGACATTCGGCCTGAAATTGGCTCAACTTTGGGCTGACCTCCACAAGATGAACAGAGATATCCGTCTCACCCAGGACAGCTTTCAACTGACTGAAGACCTGCCATATATGACCAGCAGACTTTTGAAATTCAAAGTGTCCCCACACTTGTAAGTACATAATGCATTCCTTTTGTTACTCTATATTGTTTGCATACAATATTTCTGTGGACAGTGGCACAGCAACCACCTTTTTGGGGAATAGTCACTTTTGGTACATATGAGCAAAACCTTGAAAAACCCCTGAAAAAAATGTTGCAATTTATCCTCACCATGTGCTAACGAGGTGGAATGTGATGATTCCAACAACAGTAATTTATCACTCCTGAGCCAATGCAAATGTATTAATCATGTATTTTTTCCAGTTTTAAAAGACAATGTTTTATTAGTGTGGAAACAAAGTAATCTGTGATATAAGGGATGAATCATTTTTTAGCTTTAGAAAATGTATGATCGTCCTAATTTTTTAATTTTTTTCATAATTATATTGAAAAGCATACCTAATTTTGGAACTATTAATGTAATACTGATACAGATACTGTTCAAATACTTTGTGCATCTAAAACTTAATTAAAAAAAAGTTAAAAAAAACAAAAACTTTAAAAGGTTTCTGATGAGCTTTGTGAGGTTACCATTGTGCTGAAGAGTTTGTGCTTCAGTCCAGGAGAAGACCAAGAAACAATGATAATATGCTGCATGTAACAGCATTGCAGGGATATATATTAGCTGGCTAAGCTGATATTTTAGTTCACATTTTTTGAGTAAAGCATGCATAAGAAATTTAAGGCAAAAGGTTTCCACATATTTGTCTAGGAATGTGAACATGCTGGTTAAGAAACTAAGTACTCAAGTTTTCTAAGTAAACTCATCAGGTAAAGAATGTTGAGTGAACTGGACTGCCACTGATAGAGTTGTCACTGAAAATACTTTTTCTGAATAAGTATAAAATCAATTTATTAGTTTACATTAATTTTAACATTTCTAAAAAGTCAGAGAATGTCCTAGTAGTAAATGCTAAACTTAATATTATTTAAAAATCATTAAAATCATTTACACCAGTGGTGTACAAACTTACACTTGGAGTTTTCTCCCAAATTTCTTTTTTCTTTTACTATTATTGCTAAGGATTTTTTGATCCCTAGTACTGTTGAGATAGATTATAATTATGTATTCTGTATGTTGCAATGGCATTTGTATATCACCGTAAAAGTAAAAATATATATAGGGTGAGAGAAACATAGGGTGAGAAAACAACAAAACAAAGAAAGTAAAAAGTATGAACCTCTGAACCTGAAGAACCTGGAGATTCTGTATACGAGAAATATTTTCAAAACTTTTGCCATGTGTTCTTCAACATCATTAAGCATTATAGACCTTTTTCCTGAGTAAATGATGAGCGCCGCCATTACGAATTCTAACGTCAGATTGAATGCTTTTCTGTTCCGGATTCCATAGGAACCCATTCAAATAGCGTCCATCTGTTTTTAATGTAGCAAACGTCTGCTGCTTCGTGTCATCTACACACTCATTAAAGTGAGGCACTGACAAATGACGGTCATTGCGACATTGCCAAGTGATGGCGATATGGAGCCATATGCTTTTTAAAAACATTTTAATAGGTTTAACATTAGTTTATTAGCTCGGAATATACCCTAATTTGACTAGAAACAATGTAGACCGGAAATGCAAAGCATTCTTTCAGTTAAGAGTCGGACTTACTTCCGTGTTCAGGAAAAACGTCTATAGGAGAAGCCATCATTGTGGCACACAATTTTCCTTTAAACAAAAGTGAAAAAGACAAAGATGACAGATGTTTCCATACCCTGTTTTGCTCACATTTACAAAAGGTGCCAATATTAGTACATTTTACAGCACCTTCCTATACCAGACACAGTCTGACAGGGGGTAGGGTGTTATTAAAGCCAAAAATATTCATTGGAGTATTTACCCGCAGAATGTCACTGGCCAATGAACCTCTACCTGGTCCAAGCTCCACTAACTGGAACATGCTGGATTTCCCAGCTGCCATCCACTCACTGACACACCAGACACCCAACAGCTGTGGAAGACGTAAATATTTTATTGAATGAGAAAATCTTTTTATACGGTTGTAAGTAATAAGTAAGTGATTAAAAACAATGCTTACCTCACCGAAAATCTGACTGATCTCTGGTGAAGTAATAAAATCACCACCTGCTCCAAGCATGTCATTTTTCACATAATATCCCTAAAGAGGCAAACAGCAGACTTTTGGTCTTTGGTGGAAGAGCACTTGCTATCTTATTACCTCTACAAGCGGATGGGTGGGTATATGTTTATATGAATGCCCAGATTCACCTATATGAACTAAAAGGCAAAAAAATTGCACACAGAATGACCAGCTTTTAAAAATTAGATGCAATAGGAGATTTATGATCTTTCCATCTCACCATGCTACTGTTTTTACCACATATTGTTTATTTTGGAGTAATCTAACTTTCTCTGAGCTACAGATAACATATTGTTCTATTTGCTAACATTTTACTGAGCTACTAAAATGTAATGGAAAATCTTAAATAAAAAAACTTGTAGAAATTTAAAAAAAAAAGATATTCTTGTAGACAGAAAAATTCAGACATGGCATATGTCATATACAGAAAGTGGGAAAATGCTGCAAAGGAAAGGTTGTATTGAAAGTCCTTGTATATGGGGATGGTTTAGTAATGTTTTATGCAAATGACTAACCTAATTTACTAAATTCACTAACATTGGAACGAGGTTAAGAACAAATTAATGCACGTACACGTGTTGTGAATTAGGCAGTGTTTTTGTGAGAAGTTATTGTATTACTGACATTATTTGTCTTCTACAATTGTTTTGGGGAACCTTTATTAATTAGTTATCCTAGTATTAGTTTTTGCTGAAGCATCAAAATTAGTAATTGTGAAGTTTCTGTGAGATATCTGAAATGACTAATTAAGTAATAAAAAAAAATATTGCCAATCACCTCTGTTACGCAACTCTGCAATGACCAAAATAATCATGATTATGATTTTTGCCATAGTCGAGTAGCCCAACCAAAAAATGTCTATTCATCCACAGAAATATTTAAAAAAAATAATAATCTTAGGATTTTAACATTTAGTCTTTCAAATAAGGATTTTGTTTCCAGCGCTAATTGTAAGGACACAGAACAGTTCCTTGGTATACAGCATGAAAAGTAAATGTGACATGATACCTACCGCCACTGGATTGGTGAGTGCCTCCCTCATGTACTCAGCTACTGAAATTGGACCCGTGGCAGTAATTTTGGAGATAAGATGTTTAAGGATGGATGTGTTCGACTCCAGACTCTGGGTGGAAGAATTTGAGCAGGATCTGTTTTGCCACATAGTCCACCGCACTGCAATAGACAGCATTGCATCATTACTCATTGAAATATCTGCCTGTACTGTATCTACGTTTGTGAGCTGTGTTTCTAAGACACAAAAATCTTTAGTCTTCTCCTTCTTCCTATTGTAAGCCTTCAGAACACTTGGGAAAAAAAATGTATGTGATCATTCTGTGATACTTTTGCATCTTTTTTTACGCCATGTTTGTTTGTTTTTTTTAGCATATGTACACATGTAACTTAACCAGCAGTCTATGTGCATTTTCTGTATAACAGCATTTATCAGTAATTTGAGAAACGTTTTATTTTTCCCGAGGATGTGTGAGATAAGTATGCAACGTAGAGAGATTATATGACAAGAATGATGCACACTGAAGAATGATATTTCACATAAATTATGTTTGAAACGTTTAGCAATGCACATCATATTGTTGTGGTGTTCTGCGCGTGTACCAACATATCAGTGTATCAGTGATTAAAATAAACTCATCTCACCTTCTGGCATTAGTCGCTTCAGCCTCAGTAGAGTCCTCATGCTGCTCACCTTATTAGATGTACATAAATCACATACTATTAATAATGGGAATGAACAATGACGTGCTACATTTACAAACTATCAACACGCTGTCATAAGTCCTTCATTCTGATTGGCCGAGGTTCAGCTTCTTCTACTTTTGGTTGGGAAACCAACGTAAAGGTGCATTACAGCCACCGGCCACCTACTGGACTGGAGTGTGGACAGAACGGTTCATCTTCTGCTTTTTCTTTTACTTTTCTTGCGGGTTAACGTACATATCATCGTAAAATGTACATACCGCCACCTACTACATCGGAGTACGTCAAATCCAATCGTGTCTTCTCTAGTTATATTATATTCTAAAAAGACCAGTTTCATGTAGAAATATAATAAATATGCCCTGCCAACGTCCAGTTGATAAGGTTATTTACTGTTTCTTGAAAACGTAGCCCAATAGCCCAGTTCCGTTTTGGTAATACTTACAGTTGATTTCCTTAAACATTTTCTGCATTTAAGTAAAACATGCTTTAAATTTGCATACTAAATTTGATTTCTTAATCAGAAGAAAAGATTTAAAGATCATCATTACATCACTTGCGTCATTATTAGGCCTATCACTTGTTCACCAATGGATTCTCTGTAGTGAATGGGTGCCATCAGAATGAGAGTTCAAACAGCTGATAAAAACATCAAAATAATCCACAAGTAGGCCTAATACTAATACTTTCATGCCTAAAGCATTATTTATTATATTATTTTGACCTGAAACAGCGGAAATTAAACACCGTAATTGATGGATTTGTTTCTTGCAAACAGGCAGCTCACCTAAATCACAATTTCAAAAATATTTTTATCTTAACTCATTTCAAAAATGTTGCATTACATCTCTTGCATCTCTTACAGTTAATGGGTGCCATCAAAATAAAAGTTCAAACAACTGATAAAAACACTGCAGTAATCCACATGACTCTCTGATAGTCTGATATTTAATGTCTTGTTAATGTATTCTTTTGCAGCTGATTTAATCAAAGGCTGTGTAGTTGTATGTCACAGTTGGGTTTATGACAGAAAGATTGTATTTTTACAAGTTGAACGCACGTGAACGCCATCACAAAGTCATAATTGTGAAATTCCGAAATTTTTTCAAACCCTCAGTTCCTAAGTTAAAGGTGTGTCAGTAGAATGGCGTATACAGTAGAATAAACAATAAAACTATAAAAACTATAAAGTACAATAAAACTATATAAGTTGCATGTACAAAATACCATAGTATTGTACGATTATGTTATAATATACAGAACCTTCATATTTCATAAAACATAAAAAAGAAAACACACCATGTGCAGATTCTTTATAATTTTGATAAAAACGTAGATTTTTTTTATAGAACAGTACATTGCCATTGCTTCATCCAAATGACTTCATAATTGTAACTTCCCAACTCATAAATACAGACTTCCCAGGAGAACTTGTTAAAAACCACTGCTTGTTGCTGCTCTTTCCTTCAGTAATTCTTTATTTAAAATCACACATTTTGCTGTCTCATAGCCTACCAATACTTCAAGTTCAGATTTGCATTCAATAAACAATGATTAAGGTTAATTGGCCAAAATAACATAATTTACTAAAGTACACTAAAGTAGTTATGTTCTAAATAAGCTTGGTGTTTGTTGGTATTGTTGTTATTAGAAAAATATGGCAAACGTTATTGTTCAACACAGCTCTTGCCATTAGAATAGCCTTAGCTTGTTTTTATTCTTGTAAAATAAATAAATAAATCAACTTTTAAGTTGAATTACTTTTACTGGTCAGGAAAGGAAACATGTCAACCACAGTAAATCTCAGCTGCAATAATATTGTTGCAAAATGTATTATGGCTCTAATTGGCTAAATGAATTTGCTGTAAGGCTTTAAGATGTTAACAGCATGCTTTTCTGCTGGTCATCTTAATAATATTAGGCCCAATAACAAAAGTTAATGTGTTGAAACGACATAAGTGTTGTAAATATATATAACATAACACAATACAACATATTTATGTTTTGGTGAACTATCCCTTTAAATGTTAAAATGGCTTGCCATGTACTTGACGCTCCCCGGAAGGTTACCATGCAGCGTCAGCATGGACTGATTATTATTCATGAGCTGATCTGTAGCACTGTTGTCTATTGTACGGGTAAGTGTCCTGCTATGGCGATGCGTGTCTCAGGATGATCTCCGCGTGGAACAAAGACGAGATTGTGCGATTCTACACGGTCACCGACCCTACAACACACAAGAAAGGCTACACGGTGTATAAAGTCACGGCCCGGGTGAGACTAAGCGAATTTTACTGGGGTGTACAGCACATGTGCTAACGCTAATGTTTATCAGGAACACTAACACAAACTAATAAAACATCAGATGATTTGATCAATCATGTCAGATCTGTAATGCCATGCATGTATGTGGACTGTCTTTACTAGTGTCAAGTAAATCTGATGCATCCGGTCACAGTCAGCTGTCACATCATAACCATAATCCTGTTATTTCTTCTTTGGGTTTTCTGCCTTTGAGGAAAACGCTCTTATTTATAGTCCTCAAACTTTGATTGACACATGTCAACAGACACATCAGATCAGATGGCTTCTGAATCTGACACAGACGTAAATATAAGTAATGTCAATACAGTAAATATGTTATTAATTATATTAGATTATGTTGTTGGATGGTACTGTTTGTTTCAGTTTTTGTATTTACTTCCCTCTTCTTCTCATACACACAATAACGAGCTGACTAATCCAGCAGAATTTTTAGTCATAATGTTGACAGTGTACATTTAGTGACATTACTTCTTATTTATTTATTTTTTACAGATTATTTCACGGAAGAACCCAGAAGACATTCAGGAGGTAAGAATTCTAAATGGTCACTCTTAAAGCATAAAACAATTTACTTTTATAATACATTTAACTAACTATAGCTGTGTTTTAGGCGGCTGTTGTAGGTGATGCAGCCTCTCAGAAATCTTGCCAGTAGGCTACTTACAGTAATTGGATGCAGGTTAATGTAGAATACAGCAATAACTGAGTAAATATTTATTTTTTATCTTGTTGAATTTAGTTTGACTTAAATTTGTCACATTGCAGAAGTAAATTAGAATGCAAATGCCATTTCATTCAGACTTATGTTAAATAACGTTTGGAAAGCTCTACAAAGTATAGAGCTTAGCTGGCATGTTCAGTGAGCACTGTAGTGAGTTACTAGGAGCTCATTGTTAAGGGCCATTGGTCTTTATTTGTCTGACTTCCTCTCACTAGATCACAGTGTGGAAAAGATATAGTGATTTCAAAAAGCTTCATCAAAACCTTTGGCAGATACACAGAAACCTCTATGGGCAGTCAGAGCTCTTCCCTCCCTTTGCAAAAGCTAAAGTCTTTGGTAAGTGTGTGTAAGTGAGACAGAGTTTGTTGTGCTGTAAGTGAAGTTTTTTTTCTTTTCTTTATTTTAAGTTGTGTATTTATTCACTTATTGAAATAACATTCCAAACAAATACGTTTTTTTGTTAAAACAATTACGCAGTTTCAGTATTTGTATTGTTAGTTAAACTAAAACAGAACTCCCAGTTGCTCTATCGGACCAGTGTCCTGAAATCTGATATAAAAAAAATGTTTCTAAAAATATTATGAATCTTATTAATTTAGTTATTTATTTCTCTGATCCTTTTTGAACTTAATTTGTCTCTTGTGATCTTGATCTTGATTCACTTAAATGCTTAACATTAGTTTTATAGTCTAATAATATACAATTTGCACAATTTCTTTAAGGAAAAAGATTTGGTGAGGATAGTGCAGCCAATAAGTGTCCAGCATACATGGATGCAAAAATAGATAAATAAAAATGTAAAAAAAATAAAAATAAAGGTAATAATAAAGATTTAAATCAAAGAAATATCCTGAAAGTCAGTGTTGTTTGTTCACATTGTGTTACTTCTAGCTTAACTTGTGTATTTGTGTTTAAAGGTCGTTTTGATGAGTCTGTGATTGAAAAGAGAAGACAGTGCTCAGAGGATCTGCTGCAGTTCAGTGCTAATATTCCTGCTCTATATGGCAGCCAATACATACAGGATTTCTTTAAGGTATGTATATGAACTGGGATAGCTGTCAAAGCTGTCAGGTTGTTTTCAATGATATTTGCATTTATTCATTTATCAAACAGTGATATATAAATTCAGGTAACCAGGTAAATCCAGGGTCATCACCCAGCTAACAGGGTTAAAGAAGACATATACAAAAAGAATAACCACAGTTTCCTTTCATGCAATTCTTGTTTATCATTACATCCCCATGGTGACCTCAAATGGTTTGTATGTGTTTTAGGGTGGTGAGGTGCAAGATTGCTCTGAGCTCATTGGCCCAGCCGAGCCCTTCTCTGATTTCTTAGCTGACAGCCTCTTAGATAGCAGCTCTGAAGGTAAGTTCATCATTCAAGTGTCAAAAAACTTGTTTGTTAAATAAAATTCACACTTAAAAAGTGTCCCCCATCCAATACAGTTAACATGAATGAATGGTATCAAAAGGCTCAATAATAAATCTGCTGAAGATACGCAACATTAAATTAGGCAACACAAACCTGTTTCATGGTTTGAAACAATATCACTTATTAGAACATGTAGACACTAAGAAATAATTTTTTTTCTGTTAAGATATTTATTTTTGAAGGAAATTCATTTTGCATTATCTTGCTATGCATAAAAAAATCTGCAAAGTTACAAAGTCCACTCCAAAGGGACTCATTCCATATATTAGTAAGGGGGAATTTCTGAACTCCATCAAACCACCTTTATTGTAGTCCTGGGTTTTCTTCTAGGAACATACATGTCACAGTATCCCTCATTTTAAATAATTCCTACCCATGGAATATGTAAAAAAAAAATAATAATAAATGAGGCAAAGACTAAATTAAATTTGTAGTGTGTGGCCATGTCTCAGAGCTGTCACTTCACAAGCTTCTCGGCATTTAATAAAAAAAAAATAGCGATACTGTATGAATATTGTGATTATATTTTTAGCCATACTGTCCAGCCCTACCAATGTATATGTTTAGCTTATTTTAATATCTGCAAACTTCCGTGTTGTCTCAGAAAACACATTTTTGGTTGAATTGATATTTTAGTTTGATTGAATCTAATTTTGTTTTTTTTCTGTGTTGCCTTTTTGTAGCTTCTAAAGATATCAGTGTTGTGGATGATTTGACAGTGGCCAACCCATGTGAACATGAGCGTAAGTGAAAGGATCCTAAATGTGTGAATAATCTTGTCATGATGCCAAAATGTCAGTACGTACACCAGTAAAATTTGTATTGTTCTCGGTATCAGCTTCATTACCATGGTTAAAACTATTTAGCTAGTTAACTATTTTATTTAATTGTGTGAAAATAAAATACATTCATAAAATAAGGTAATAATTAAAAGTAACTAATAAATTAAAACCTTTGCATGTAACCTGTTGGTCTCCATTTAAACTGCTCAGATGTTTTTACATTTATTATTTTTTGTACCTGTTGCTATTGTTATCATTTCATTTAATTTGGCATTTAATTTAAGATTTTATCAATCCCAAAACTTATACAAAGTGTACTTAGCAGCATTAAATTTGAAATTTCCACTTTTGAATGACAAATATTTTAGTAAAATGTATATTTTAGAAATATTGTGCTCACATTCTTTAGAGACTCCAAAAGATAATGAAGGGCACTGTGTGAGCTGCTGTGGTTCAGATTGTGTTCCGCATACTGTGATCGTCACTGAACATGGTCAATCTTAGCATTGACATTGAAGATGATAAATTTCAAATAGATTTTGCATCAATGCATTGAGTGTTTTAAAAAAAAACTTGAGGTCTTGACGGTTTATGTCTTAGTGCTAACAACTGACAACAGTAGGTGTGAGATATACCAAAGGCTTTTAAATTCTTTTTTTATATTTAACAAAATTGCTTCACACTTTGTAAGAATAATTTCAAGACATAGCTGATGTAAAATTGCTCAGGGATTCTCAATATTGTAAATGATCATGCAACATTCTTAAATTTTTCTTTGGATGTTTTTGAGGCTCTTGACGTGCTTAAAATGTCATGAAATATATCACACATCAGAGTTGTTATCATTAGGGATAGACAAATGCTAAAACATGGACAAAGAGGCGAACTTTGTAGCACCCCCTTTTGACTAAAATGGGGAGGGGGTCAGTTTTACCTACAGCAGGGGTGTACAATCCTGCTACAGGAGGGCTGCCTTCCAACAGAGTTTAACTCTAGCTAGCTTTAACACACTTGCCTGGAAGTTTTTCAAATCTTGATTAGCTGATTTGAATGCAACAGTGTTTAACTGGGGCTCTACTGAAAGGTAGATTGTTGTTGCCTTTTAAAATAAGTCATTAGCTCCACCCAACAGGAGGTCAGCTATTTTAAAATGTTCATGCTAGATTTGTGTCCTTATTGTCAGGTGGCAGCAGTGACAGTGAGTTGAATTCTCTGGAGGTTGATGGAGACCCCCTGGCTGCAGTGGATGATGGAATGGCATCAGGCAGCATCAGGCACACAGCAACACAAAGCAACTCGTCTCCTATCCAACAGCCAGTGACATCCCCAAGCCGGCTGGGAGTAGAGTCCAGCCATAGCAGTGGGGCTTTGAGCTTTGCCTCCAGCCTCAGGAACTACATAGAGAAGAAGGACTACTTGGAAGAGGCCAGTGAGCAGATTGCTCTAGCTGTCCAGAAAGAAGTGGAGCAGGACTTTGCAGTGGCGTTTTTCTACTACCGGAGAGGTGTAGATCTTCTGCTGCAGGGTGTACAAGGTATATAATTTAATGCATAACTTTGTATTTCAATGTGGAGAACAGGTTGCATGTGCTTGCTTTGTCTTATTCCAGGGCTTTTACAAGAAAGTGGCATCATGACATGTCACTATAATCTGGACTCTTAGTCTTATAAGCATGAATTGCTTTCTTAGAAAAATATTTTTTAGGTCTTAGATTAAACATTACTTCTGAGAAACCAATTCATGGTTTGAAAAAAGTCATCTAAGCATGTTTCTCTTGACCACAATTAAGAGAAAATGGTTTACCACACCTAGGTTTCTGCCAAAAATGTGAGATACTGTGAGTATTAGTTGCAGGCATTTACCAGTATGCCCAGATACCCAGTTTGTTTACAGCCAAAAAGTTTTTATTATTGAGGTTCCACATTAAAAGTACATGCATCCTAGGTCAAAAACACTTTAATGTTCTCACAGTATACATTACAGTATTACCTATTTTCTCACAGTGTCTAGAATGGTTATGTTTCAAGAGAATTCACAGTTTTGTTCTCTCTAAAACCCTCCTTTCTGGGAGCCTACTGTGTTTTCATTGGTCAGAAGGCCCAGTCTGTTGTCATTGGTTTACCACTCACAGTGCATGTCGGAAAAGAAACACACATTATAATATCTTAATTTGAGATTTCTCAGTAAAGTATACATGCAGTATATACAAACAGTAACAACAGCTGAATATTAAACACTTAAACAATAACAGAGCATACTTCAGCCGAACACTACATGTTCGTGGGCTCTTGAATCACTGACAACTTATTTCAGGCAGTTCAGAATCAGTTCTTTGTTTTGGGAGATAGTAAAACGTCTCAGGTTACGTATGTAACCCTAGTTCCCTGAGAATAGGGAACGAGACACTGCGTCCTCTAGAGGGCGCTTTTGGGGAACGCTGCAGCGTGCCTCGAGTCTGAAGAATGCATAGAACAACTACATGAAATGGCCGGCGCCAGCGTATGACGTCACCGCGGCGCGACAGTCGCTGCCGTTGCGTCACTACCGGGCGACCATAACATAAAGAGGCGCCCGTGCAACACAATACATCTTCAAGTCTGAAGCTTTATCGTCCGAAGCATGGCGAAGAAGCCTAGAGGACGCAGTGTCTCGTTCCCTATTCTCAGGGAACTAGGGTTACATACGTAACCTGAGACGTTCCCTTCCGAAGGGAACTCTCACTGCGTCCTCTAGAGGGCGCTTTTGGGGAACGGTATACCAACGCTGCCATGCTGAGGGGAGTGCATGCTAAGCCAGCGAGCACTAAGCAACAATTCTGAGAGGAATTGCCCCTACTAGGACGTGGTGACGGCTGTCAAAACGTTACCCCTCCCGGCCAGAGGCCTGACCTGTTACCCACTTACCAGACTGGGTAGAACCCAGGGCACAGCTCAGGCTTGGAATTAGAGTAATTCCTTCTGAGGGAAACGGCTAAGTTTCGATGGGAACTTAGACTTGTCAGAACCAGAGACTACCGCAACATAGGGCCTAGTTCCCTCAGGAACTGGCTCCCATATGAGGGCAGAAACCTGTCCTAGATCCGTTCAAAGGGCCACTAAAAGTGGCGCGCCCTAATAGTGGATGGTCAGCAGACATCAGCTAAGATATCAGAGGAGTCGAACCCAGGAAACCGGGGTTATGAGCCAACTCCAATAGATGGGAACGAGGCAAAACGCGTGACCCATACCAAAAAAGGATTTAAAAGAGGAACCCAAAACTTGGTGGGAACCTACCAACACATGGATTTTATAGAAGTGCCCCAGGTGTGTGTGCACTTACCACACTTGTGGTTTTAACTGGAAGACGCCCAGGCATAGCGTGGGACGCTTACCGACATGATCGGATTTAAGGAGAGTGTTTTCCCAGGGGGTTTCACTATCAGCTCCATGCCGTCTGAAGAGACGGAAAGGGGATGACCCTGATGGTGAGGGGATTGCCACACTAACCCTCCCCTGGACAGAAGCTCGCAAGCTATCTGTCAACAGAGATGAACATGAAGCTGAGACCATCCTGCAATAGTGGACGATAGTAGAGGACAAAAATCCTGACCCTGATCCACAGGGAGGATCGCTTCTCCAGAAGGGGGCACTGCTGTCTTTAGGGAACCCTTAATGAAAAGGGGAAGCGTGCACAACCCGG
Source organism: Garra rufa (assembly GCF_049309525.1). Classification (NCBI taxonomy): domain Eukaryota; kingdom Metazoa; phylum Chordata; class Actinopteri; order Cypriniformes; family Cyprinidae; genus Garra; species Garra rufa. The sequence continues at coordinate 18,861,071 of NC_133373.1, forward strand.
TCCACGCGACCTGTATAAAGGTCTGGCAATCTCACGAAGGTGGGTTGGCGCTCATAGAAGACCCTTCCCAGAAGGGTAGCTGCGCAACCGAACAGGAGCGAATGCTCTCACTGTTACCCTTCATAGAGGGGAGCATACATCCAGAATAAAGGCTGGAGAGTAGAAACCTGAAGCATGAAGGTCAAGCTCCTACCCTGGGAAACAGGGAGGAGAACTTGGCCACCAAGGAGTGGTGCTCTTATAAGTGAACCCTGGAAAGGGGGCACGCCAACATCCTTGTAGCAGGTCCATAACTCTCAAAGGTCTGTCCCTGGTAGATTCCTACCCTCAGGAGGGAGGAAGCATTCAGTCCTGGGAAGTTGCTCTGAAGGAAACCCTGAATTAGGGGAGCTCAGGTCCATTCCAGCAATCCTGCGCACAGGGAGGAACGTGAGCTCTTAACCTTAACAAACCCATTCCTCAGAAAGGGGAGCACTCAGTCCTGGGAAGTTGCTCTGAAGGAAACCCTGGATTTAGGGGAGCTCAGGTCCGTTCCAGCAATCCTGCGCACAGGGAGGAACGTGAGCTCTTAACCTAAACAAACCCATTCCTCAGAAAGGGGAGCACTGTTTGCCTTGAAAGTTTCTGGGAAGCTCCGAAATGAATAAGGGCAGCTTCCTAGTTCAAACACTTCGTAAACCTTTCCTCAGAAAGGGAAGTGGAACTAGGCCTGGGGAGCGAGAATCGATCCTAAAGTGACGGCTTTCTAAGGTGTTAAACACCGAAGGATGCTCGAACCCTCTGTAGGGGAGACATTCATGAGCCTGGGTGTAGATCCTACATCAAGTGCTGCCTCAGCCCTCAGGCTTAGAATGAGGCGACTTGAAGAGAGTCACAAAGTGGCGCTCAGATAAAAAACCCTTTCCTCAGAAAGGGGAGCGCACACCAAATAGACCGAGAATCAAGACCCCAGCTGGAAAGCGTGTCACCAGGTGGTGCTCAAATAAAAACCTTTTCCGCAGAAAAGGGAGCAACCAAACCTGCTCCAAGTCCGCAGCGAGCACTCCGGTCTGCTGGTACTCCTATGTAAGTGAACACCTGTCTCAACAGGTGTAGACACTCAGTTTCCATAGAAACCGTATTTAGGAGAGGACACGAAGCGGATCCTCGCACACAGGCCGTCTGCAACAGAGTTAAACATACTAGTGCAATCTTAAATATAAATATCTTAAGATGCTTACCTAGGGAGAAAGGAAAAATTTTCCTTTTGCTCGTTTAACCACTGAAGGGGGAAGCCCGATTGCTGGAACGAGTGTTGTGTAGACGGACACCACCATACAACCGGAAGGGAGGGGTGCTCCGTCGAGATGTTTCCACATTCCTTTTCTGAGGGAAAAGCACAACACGCAACTCAGACCCCGCAGGCAACACGCCTATCCAGCCATAAGGGGGGGGGGGGCGTAACTAGGGAGTTATGCTCCTGTCTCAACAGGACATAAGTCTACACTAGGCCTGCAAAGGACAGCATAAACATACCAAGGGCAAACCTAAGAAAAACTTAGGGAGCTTACCTTGAAGAGGACAGAGGTCCTATGTGTAATATATGCTGTAAGGGTTGGTTTACCGCACAGTAGTGATGCGCGGATGGCGGTTATATCCGCGGGCGCTGCGGATAATCCGCGGGTCGGGTGGGTCGGGTAATAAAAAAATGCATTCTGATTATTTGCGGGTGGGTCGCGGGTGGATGAGATAAATCAATAATGATGCAAATATTAACTACATTTTCTAAAACTTGAACGTGTTTTAAATATATGTTTTTCATAAGGCAGAGACGATTTCATTTGTGTGCGTGTGTGTGTTTGCCTGTTCTAAGTTTTTGGTGACAGAAACGTTGACATTCCATATAAAGTTTGAAGGGAGTTATGCCTGTGCTAATGCTATTGAGCACGGTAATGCAGCGGTGTAGTGCATTGGTCGCTTTGCGTTTACCCACGTCTCTGATGCGCATCATTCAGAAGTGTCCTGCATTAGCCAAAATCATGACAGTCCAACACATGAATAGCTAATTCAGTCGCATGTTAATAAATTGAAATATTCCCTAAAAACACCCAGTAAAGACAGTGATGTGGTCAGGACCGTGGCGCCGGCTTCTTTTGAAATATATTTGACGATTTTGCCTGATGCGTCCATGCTGCCTGTTCATTCTTACGCGAAAGCATGTCAGGCTAGGCGCGCAGTGGTAGGCTATAATTATTATTGATTACTTATTTGAATCAATAGATTATAATGAAAACAATACCTTAAAAATGAAAAGAAGCAGATTTTTTACGCTCAGACCTTTCTTAAACTGGTGAACCCCTGTAAACTTCAGTCCAAGCATGCGTTCAAATACTAAGTTCAGAGCGGCTCTAATAGAGAGAAAACCCGACCGATTTCGTCAGAGATTGCGGAGAGTCGCATCCAGATGTCAGTTAACGTTATTCTTTTCTGCATGGATTTGGCTTAAAATCATGAGTGATAAACGTATAAGTGTGCAGCGATTTGCAGATCAGCTGAATCAATCTGCTGTTAACATGAACCATCAATTTATCATATCATCATGCAAAACTGAGAATTACAATAAGTGTAATATGACGATCGGGTGCGGGTCGGGTGCGGTTATCTAAATCAGAGAAAAATATAGGTGCGGGTGGGTGGCGGGCGGATAATTTATTTGAAGCTGCGGATTCGGGTGACGATTGAGCCCATCCGCGCATCTCTACCGCACAGCCTGTGGAGTGGAGAGGGCAAACACTGCCGTAACCTTAATCCATAGGATCAGAGGGGGCGTCTGCCGTAGACTCGTCGTATTTCTTCTGTGAAGAGAGAAAAACACACACAGGTCTGAGACAGTATGAAGTTCCTTCAAGTAAAAAATGAATCATACTCACCCATTTAAAAGCATCCTGTTTCATAGAAAGAGGCGGGGTTTTTTTTTTTTTTTTTTTAGAGACCGCCTGATTCCAGACCGTCCGTAAATTAGGGTTCTATACAGGTAGAACCCCCAAAGGACATCATGGGTCCGGGGAGTGCAGGAAGCTTTAATGGAGACAGGGGAATTAATATGGCGACCCGACTGGACCGAGGGAAGGGAGGGAAGGAGAGGTGTTACTCTGACCCCTGCGAGAATTTTGTCTCGCTTGGATGACTTCCCTGAAATCCTGTCTGTCACCTCTCGAGTCGCGTCGCCTCCTAGACCTGCTCGCAGGCGGGGGAGGAGCGCGGGATGCAACACTAGCCTTCTGCACCTACCTCCGTTCCTCAGAAGGAGGCGGAGCAGGACCCCTGTGGTGTTCGGGCTGAGACCTGGACCTTCGAGGGATAAAGGATTTTCAGCAGATCGGCTGGGTAGGCTTGGAGCACTGCCATGGTGTGCAGTGCACCCACCGCCTGACCTGCTGCTGCATACGCTCTGCCGTTCAGCAGGGCCGGAGAAGGCAGAGAGGGAGTCTTGGGAGAGAAAGCCCGCCCTGTGGAGAGATAGCAGGCTAGCGTCTCATCCACAAGGGGCGTCCTCTCATAGCCGTGGTCGCGCAAACCCTCGATATTAGCATAGTTCGCAATGCGCGCCGCGTACAGCTTTTTCCAGACCCTCTCGATTTCAGTATGAAGATCGGGAAGGAATGGGAGACTCACCGGAGCTGGGTGGTTATGGCCTGAAAAGATATCGCTCGTCAAGGCGACCCCGCGGCGCTATCTTTCTAGCCCGCTTCCACAGCAGGTCAAGCCTGGCCGTGGCGCGGTCCATAACCTCTAGCAGCTCTTCGTATGCAGGGCAGGAAGGTAGAGAGGATTCAGCCTCAGCGTCTTCATCCATCTCTAGCATTTCCTGCTCTTCTTGGGTGGAACCCAAAAGAGCACTTGCTCCTGGATCTGACGACGTCAGCGATAACGCACCATCATCAGCTAGGAGCCTGTCGTCGTCTCCGGCTGGCGAGAGAGAGAGAGACCCCTCTCAGATCGTCAGCCAGTTCCACTTGCGAGCCCCACGAGCTCCGTTTCCTCCGTGCCTCGGCAATGGCAGGACCCGAACCGCGAGGGGCAAGTGGACGCTCATCTTTCCTCAGAAAGAGAGACAGACGAGATCGGAGCTTCTTCATAGAGAAGCGCTCATAATGTACACACAATGCCCCCTCAAGGACATCGCGTGTGTGCTCTTAGCCCAAACAGAATATCGTAAAGATCATGTGTGTCATCAGGTGTCAAATAACGCGGACACGGATGAACACACCGTTTAAACGACTTGCTAGTGCTTGCCATGATAGTAGTTCAAAGAAAGGATTCTTACCGTTTCTTCCCATGCACATCCAAACCGAGAAAGCTGAAGACAGCGAAGAAGATGTATTTTGTTGCACGGGCGCCTCTTTATGTTATGGTCGCCCGGTAGTGACGCAACAGCAGCGACTGTCGCGCCGCGGTGACGTCATACGCTGGCGCCGGCCATTTCATGTAGTTGTTCTATGCATTCTTCAGACTCGAGGCACGCTGCAGCGTTCCCCAAAAGCGCCCTCTAGAGGACGCAGTGAGAGTTCCCTTCGGAAGGGAACTCCATTTGTCATGCACTTTGATTTTTGAATCTTTGTAGACCTTTTACATTCACAAACATGAGCTTAACTTGTAACTGTCTGCCACAGATAAATTGTAATTTTATATTATTTATAATTAAATTAATCAAACTAAACTTTTGTAGCAGACCATCAGACATTCAAGTTTATTATAAGTTTATGCTGTGTGTATTTCAGGAGAAGTAAGTCCCAGCAGAAGGGAGGCTGTGAAGAGAAAGACAGCAGAATATCTGATGCGTGCCGAGCTCATTTCCGGACAGCTCAAAGACAGCATGGGTCAGAGCTCCACTCAAAGCAGGGTCAGTGTGTGCGATCTTTAACCTTCACAATGAAACTCGAGGCTTCATTTATAAAGTACAAATTTTTACTTTTAATTGATTATAAATTGTTACTTTTAATTGATTATGTAAAAGCGAAAAAGTGAGTGATGCTCTTAAACTTTTCCATTTCATGTTTCGTATTGCTTGTACTATATGTGTTGTTTATATGTGTGTTACTTCAGGCATTGGGCTCGCAGTGCTGTGGTGACTTGTGGGCTGAGCAGACTCATTCTAATGAGCTGAGGCATTACAGAGTGCTGGGCATTATTGATAAGGTACACATCTCTATATTAAAACTGCATTGTGATCGTTACTGCGCACAGCACAAAAAATGTAAAGTAATAATTCACTTAAAATTAAAGTTTTTATTTATTCGCTCTCATATTGTTTTAAACCTGTATGGTGTATTTTTTTGTTTATTTGTTTTTTTGTATGGTAGACAAAAGCAGAAATATGAAACAGTCTTTACACAGCTTTTTTTAAGTTAATGGTAACAGGGTATGCCACATGTAATAGGGTGAAATTGAATCACAAATAAACAAGCTTTAATACAATTACCTGGAGAGAGTTTATGGAAAAAAAAACATTGAGAATGTGTGAGGAGAGAGAGTGCTAGGTCAAGTGTGAGTAACCCTGTGCTTGTGATGGGAAGCTGATGGGAAGAGGATGGATAGTAGCAGGATAAGCTAATTATTGTAAGAGCTGCTTCACTGTCGACTTCATTTCAAATTTGGTAAATTTTGAAATATTAACACTGTTACTGAACTGAATGGAATCAACACTGAACCTGACTTGAGCCAAATAATGACACCATTGTCTTATAGAGCTGCTATACAGCAGAATTTGAATTAGTCTCATATTTACATTACTGTTTCTGTTTTTTTTTTTAGTGTTTATTTCTGTAAAGCTGCTGTAAAACAGTCATATAAAGTCATATAAAGCGCTGTATAAATAAAGGGGACTTGACTTGGTAATGTCTCATATTATCTGTGATCAAATTAGATTAAATTAATGTTGTATTTTTGGTCATGGCTGCTGATCACTTTTAAAAAAAATTCTCTTTTCTCTAATCACATTTTTGTTCCTAGAACCAACTTGTGTTGATCACACCATAGTGCTTGGGCTCATTACCACTGCTTGCAGCTATATTTTCTCTGTTGTTACTGCTATCATTACAGAAATCAATTTCTTTTAAGCAAGAATTCATTTAACAGAATGGTTTGCAACAAATTAACACTGTGATGACTGACTCAGTACAAGCAATCTTGTGCATGCAGACTGTTTATATCAGTGAACATGTATATGGTCCATGGCACTCTTGTTAGGGCCCGAGCCCAGAATGGGTTTTTTCAGAATATTGTTCTTCTAAGGATTCTTATTTTCTTTTTTCTTTTTTTCTTTTTTTTCAACCTTCCGTGCACTTATGGGGGCCTTAACATATTCAAAAACTCTTGAAAATTTGCACACACGTTGGAATCTGCCGTCATCCGGACGCCACAGAGGCTGGGACCCGGGCGTGACGTTTTTGAAATGCTTTAAACTCAGCCTCTTAATTTTACTCAATTTGCTTCAAACTTCATCACAATAATGTCAAAACACGACCGATGAGAATCTGTGAAGGGCGTTATCCATAACATAAGTGTTTTTGAGCCACTTAAAATGCTTAGAATTTCATGAAACTCAACACACACATCTGTATTAATGACAGTTAAACACTGATAAAAGCCCATAAATGGGCATTGAGCAGGCTCTCAATAGCGCCACCTTTTGACAAAAGTTGGGGGGTTTACTTTCTCCTACAGTCACCAAACTCGGTACATATGTTGGACTCATCAAGCCGGACAACTTTCTAATTTGCACCCATTAGCTATGACCAACAGGAAGTCGTCTATTTTTGTTCAAATGTAGATTTTTTTGAAAAATCAGACTGTGGAATTTGAAATACTCCTCCTAGGCCTTTCCACCGATGGCCACCAAACTCGGTCAGCATGACCTCAAGACATTGGGGACGCAAAATTGCCAGGGGAATATTGATATCTCGAACGGTTTGGCTGTGGCTGGGCGACAAATTATGGTGAGAAATGAGAAACAGGAAGTGTCTAATAACTTTGACACACTTTGTCTGATTTTGACCAAACTTCAGCAGTTTGTTTGTCTTCTGATGCCGATCACAGAGATGTGACTATTATGAGTCAAAGTTATAGCGCCACCAACTGGCAGCAGGAAGTGTGTTGTTTGCAAAACGCTTTTAAATTAGCCTCCTAATTTTACTCAATTTGCTTCAAACTTCATCAGAATAATATCAAAACACGGCCGATGAGAATCTGTAAAGGGGTCCTTGATAGATCAAACGCTGTTGCCGTGGCAACGTGTCAAACTTTAACATTTGTTTCCTGTGTTTTTGAGGCAGATAACATGCTTAGAATTTCATGAAACTCAACACACACATCAATATTAATGATAGTAAAACACTGGCAAAAGCTCATAAATGGGCGTGGAGGAGGCACTCTATGGCGCCACCTTTTGACAAAAGTTGGAGGGTTAGTTGTAGCTACAGACATCGAACTCGGTCGGTATATTGGTCTCATCAAGCCGGACAACTTTCTAATTTACACCCATTAGCTATGACCAACAGGAAGTAAGCTATTTTGATTTGAATGTGGATTTTTGGAAAAATATAGCTGTGAATAAATTCATATCACTCATAGCAGAATCAGACAGTTCACACCAAACTTTGTCAACATGATGCCAAGATACTGAAGATGCTAAATTGAACGGATATCTTGAACGGTGTTGATGTGGTGATTTATGAAAGTAACAGTAAAAAAGATGAAGAGTTATTTCCATATATCTTTAAATTGCATTATTCTAACTCATCAAAACTTTTTACATATAAAGAACAAGAAATTCTTAGGAAATATGTGTAGTTTCAAAATGTTATGCTCAGAGGCCCCAAAAACATTAAAAGTGTCATATGTTTGTCATATTAAAGCTCTAATACCAGGGATGAACACTAGAGGTCCTCATAAGATAAGGAATCGTTTGACCTCTAATGCTATTTAGCTCATTGTCAGTGTATAAGAATGACAATAATGCATAGAATCAGTTGATATGTACTGTACTGTCGATGTACTTTTACATAATTATTTTGTATAAATGCTTAGAGCATTACATTTTTTTTAATCTTTAAAAGAAAAATTATGATTTATATGCATATATAGACTCTCACTGATAGGATTAAAAAATCTTATAAGTATGACACTATACTGCTCAGTTCACTTAATTAGAATGAGAAACAAATACATCAACTAAGTTAATATGTATTTATTTTTAATATATTTGTTTATAATTATTTCACAGATGCTTATAGATCATTAAAATAATATTTTAAAATGGTTGTAGATCATAAAACCATAACCATAAAAAGATCATAAAATAGTTGGTAACTATTTAAAATAGGATCTCTTTTGTTAACATTAGTTAATGCATTAACAAACATGAACGAACAATAAACAATATATTTTTACTCGATTTTCTTCAAACTTCATCAGAATAATGTCAAAACACGGCCGATGAGAATCTGTAAAGGTGTCCCTGATGCATCAAATACTATTGCCATGGCACATTTAAAAAAACATACATTAAAATATTTGTTTTCTGTGTTTTTGAGGCAGATAACATGCTTAGAATTTCATTTTCCATTTTCAGTAATTTTATATCTTTAAAGTGCAGCATCCAAACTCTTTAAAACGTGTTTCATACAGAGAACTAGTCATTCTAAGGAAACAGTTCATTTTCATAGATATACAAAACTCTCTGAATAAAAGACAATTTAAAAACTTTCACACATCTTTTTTCACTCTGCCTTTATTTGGGTGTGTGTGTGTTGAGTGAGTGCAGGGGGAGGGGGAGGGGATGAGAGGGAGAGACAGAGAGAGAGAGAGAAGGAGGGAGAGGAGAGGGGAGGGTGGTTTAAAGGTTACTGTGAATGCATGTGCCCACTGTCCACCCTTTCCCTGATGCTACTGGGATGGCGATTGCATAGAGGGCGAGGGCCCGCCCATCGCTGCTTGCAGCTATATTTAAATTTGTATTTGCATCTTTAGTTAATTTGTTAAATTAGTTGTTTTTTTTTTTTGTTTTTTTTGTTTTTTGTTTAAAGGCTAGAGTGATTCAGTGACACAAACTGTAAATACAATGTCCTAGATGAAAGGATGGTTAGAGGGCTTTATTTATTTATGTTATTTGTTTATATGTGTAATTTATGTGCAGGTACTGTTGGTGATGGATAGGAGAACACAGGAAACTTTTATTTTAAAAGTAAGTGGTCCATTTACAGTTAATAATATCTAACAATCATAATAATACCTAACAATTTAACAGGAATCGTTATGTAAGTTATGCTAAGTTTGTTTAAATTGACTGTTCAATATTTATTTACAATTTACAAGTAATAGTTAAATCCCCTGCATTACATTCTTTACCAAACTGTCATTAAAAAGATGTTACACTTAACTTTTACAAATTCTAATTCTAATTATATTTTCAGTTTGTATTTGGGATTTTGTTAATGTGGTAAAAGAAAATGACTTCAATTTGTTTCTTTTTACAGTAAAGTAAAGGTATAAACTGTGTAAACCACACGTAAACCAATAAATATTGTGTAATGTGATCCCCGGTGGCCAACTTGCCCTGTAATGTGCAAACCACAGCAGCCTACCTAAAACAGTTGTATAGTGTGAAAGGAAGAGCAGGCCGATGACAATAAGGTATAATGTACGTTTACAAAATAGGAGAGACATGCAGAGCAAGAGGGTCTCTAGGACCAGGATTGAAAACCACTCTAATACTGTGTACCCAATTTTGTGAGAATTGGCCACAAGGTGGAACTGTACTGAAATATTCTGCATTTTTGAGTAACAAATCCCATAGCAGTAGCAGTCCCATTTAGAGACAAGAAAGAGGCACAGCATTCAGTTTACAAATATGAAACTTGCAGTGTAAACAGCTCTGTTTATCATAACAGAAGCAGACTGAAAGCTAAATAATTTAATACAGCGTTAAGGTATGACAATTTTCATACAAATAGGCTGGAGGACCCATGATTTATACTGATCTGACTTCTGTGTGTTCAGGGTTTAAGGAAAAGCAGTGCGTGTGGTCGTGTTAAGAAGACTATTGTGCCTCGTTCCGTGCCAAACATGGTACAACTGGAGAAATACATAATCTCAGAGGACTCTATTTTTCTTTTACTGCAGTATGCTGAGGGTGTGTTCTTTTCATTGGTTTTACATTTTTCTAAATGCCTAGGTGTGTAAACAGGATGTTAAGTAGTACTTCCTCTTTGTCTCTCTTTAGGTGGTAAATTGTGGTCTCATATCTGCAAGTATTTGCACAACAGCAGTCCAGACGAAAGCTTCAACATACCTTTCATCCAGAAAGCTCACTCTGCAGCAGTACATTCAACCCTAAACCCTGTGCACATCGCTTCCAGCAGTGTGGACTCCCGGGGTCTAAGCCTTGGGGATAATCCCTTAGCAGCCCAACTGCCAGACTCTGGTGCCACTTCTGAAGAGGAATGCACCAACAGCTACTTGACGCTGTGCAATGAGTATGAGCAGGAGAAGCTGGAGCCGGAAGACGACCGCTGCTCACTTGCTCCTGTGTTAACACAGAAACATACATGTTCAGTGTTAAACTCTGATAGTCTGTGCTCTCCGATTTCGATGCAGGAGCTATGCTTCTTCACTGAGGAAGAGCAATTGGCCGGCTTTGCGGATCAATGCACTCACTCACCTGACCATTCGAACCAATCACTGCCCACTGAGCTCCTCCACAGTGACAGGGAAGACGCCTGCAAGCCATTGTTTGTACCCTCAGATGCTGGTGTAGAGGTCACAAAAGAACTAGTGATGATACAGAAAGTGTCGGATCTCTGGAGGTCTGACAGTGATCAATGCTCAAACGATCTGGTGCCGGTGATTTCCTTTAAAGAGGCTGTACTGGAGGATGCCACTGTCAGCAGTGCTGTTGAGGGACAACCGCCTGATCTACTGGTCAATCTGCCAGTGCTTGAAGGGGGCACAGTGGACACACTGGATGAAGAGCTTATTCCTGGAGACATTGCTTTCGCTGCAGTGGCCAAGACCTCTCCTACATTTGGCAGGCCAGATGTTCTACAGAGAGGTGAGAAAGAGGAGTTGGACCAGTCCATTGATGTGGCCGCTTTTCCTCTTCAACACAGGCCATCAAAAACACCTTTAAAAACAGATTCATTAACTCTCTCTTTCCCTGAGCTCTCTGGCACGCTGGACGCAGATGTTCCCAGAAGTCAAATGGATTTTGTTGAACATGAAGAAGTGGGCTTTAAGTCTAAAGGCACTTTAGGAGAACAGGAGGATGAGGAAGTGTCCAAGTTGTTTCAAGAGCTGGATAAGTTGGCTGCAGTTTCGTTAGACACACACATCCCAGAGGCTCTAGTGAGGACTTGGGCTGCTGACATGGTTATGGCTCTGGATGCTCTGCATCAGGAAGGCATTATATGCCGAGACCTGAACCCCAGCAACATACTGCTAAACCACGCAGGTAAATCAACAGCTAACATTTTCAAAACCACTTCCATAACTAAGTGTTAAAGTATTCTAATCTGACCCTTTTTGACATTGTGTGTACAAGTTAATGACAAATTGTCACATCTGTCCTGATCTTTAATGGAGAGTGTTGCTCAACAATTGTTTTGATGGTGTTAGATGCAAAATGATACAGAGTATGGATTAGTATGGACTTGGTATTTTTCTAGCAAAAAACATAACTTTATTAATTTAATTAAGGCTGTGGTGTAATTTGATTAGAATTTGATTGACACACCTTAACACTCTCTCTCTCTCTCTCTCTCTCTCTCTCTCAGGTCGTGTGCAGCTCACCTATTTTTGTAGCTGGAGTGATGTAGAGGAGTCATGTGACCCTAACGCCATCTCTAAGATGTACTGTGCACCAGGTAAGCTTGTCTTAACCTTATAGGCAGATTCTATGCTGTATTTGTACGTTTTCATTAAATGTACTGTCATTTATTGTATATAAGCTCACTATCCACCGTCTTAAAAAGGAACGACCACTACAGAGTTGCAGGGTTTTTCCAAAAAAACAACAACAACTACTCAATAGTCCATTTTAATGCAGTAGGCATTTTCATTTGCAAAAATAAAGAAACCTAACTAATTCTAGCTTAAGGGGGAAGAAAGGTGAGAGAAATTGGAACATTCAGACTGGTCAGAATCTTGACTAGACTTCAGTGACAAAACTGACTGGAACCAACTAACAAACAGAATACCAAACATTAACCAGTATTTATTTAGTATATATAGCCACTTTTCCACCGAAATTACCAGGAACAATTTGTCCCAGGAAAATTTTTTCCCCAGACCTTTTGCTGTCTGAACTTTGCAAGCTCGACTCGGGAGTGTGAACTCCCGGTAATTGGACAACGCAAGTCCGGTAATTCTGCAAATGGAACAGCGTGCTTGATAACGTCAGTCAGCTTGCATTGGCTACTGCAATTTTCCAGACTGTATTTACAATGAAACAAAATATTATATCAAACAGCACTGCCTCTTTTCTGTTTCATTTAAACATATTAATAGCCATAAAAATGTGGTTCGTGCAATGCGTACACGCATTACAATAAAATGAAATGATATCAAACACCACTGTCTCTTAATTGTCATTTAACCATATTAATAGCTGCAGAAATGTAGTTCAGGGAATGTATTACAATGAAAGAAAATAATATATCAAACAGCATTGCCTGTTTTCATTTTAATAAAGTTATTATTCATGACACAATAACAGTAATATTTAGAAAATTCTGCACATAAATGATGGTTGAAATACATTGCTGCGTGAACTCAACCAATGTTCAGCACCCAAGTCCCACCCTGGACCTTTGAAAAAGTTCTACCCCATGAGCAGGGACTTTCTGAGGGGCAAATTTCTATCCAGAACTCTATTTAGATCCTGGTTCCTGCAGTGGAAACACACAGAGTACTGCCCCAAAGTCCCTAGTTCCTGGGTAAAGTTCCAGTACAGTACACAGTAACAGTATTACTTTATAATTATTATAATAAATAAAACTGATATATGTGGAAGATACACTTCGTAAAACATCTGATTTCCTGTTCAGCACTCCAGAGAGTTTGGGGAGACCAGTCCCAAATTCATCCTTTTTTTTTTTTTTTTAAATGTAGGATTAAATATGTTGTATATATGCTTACTTGTGTGTTTTGTCCTTCTCTGGTTCAGAGCTACATAGACATGAAACCAAAATAATTATGACCAAGCAAAAAATGTTTTTAATTTCCCGAGAAAAAAAAAAAGAATTTTCCTAAGATACCAAAGTGGAAAGAGCTCACAGAAGAGTGCGGTAATTGTGCAGTAAATAGTTAAGATTTTGTAAAGTTCTTTTAGTTATTTAATGTATTTGTTTTGATTTTGGTCCTTCCGTATTTTGTTTTTCTGTCTGCATAGTGACATTTAATTGATTTAAGTAAATAATTTGTACATACTTTCTTTATAGTTGATGAAGAGTAGCAATAAAGCTACAATATTACTTGTTTAGTACTCATGAGTTGACATCCTTGTTGGACAGAGTGTTTCCTACACTGGTGCAGCATTTAAAGTGTAGAAAAATCTCAGTTATACACCTACTTTGCACTTAATTTTGTTGTAAGAGTTGTAAAAGTTTCTTTGCCAGCGTAAAAACAATAAGCTGTCTAACAAGTTAAACACTATCATGATACATTTTCTTTTTCTATATGTCATTTAGAAGTGGGTGGAATCTGCGAGGAGACATTAGCATGCGATTGGTGGAGTTTGGGAGCCCTTTTATTTGAGCTTGTAGTCGGAAAGGTGAGAGTATTTCATCAACCGATGCATTATTCTTAGTGAATCATATTAAAATATATTTATATATCCATTTCAGTGTGGCAAATTATAATGAAGGGGTTATGTGATGTCTATGTATCAAAACCTGTGGAAATGTTGAAAGTTTGTTGTGTGTGTGTGTGTGTGTGTGTGTGTGTGTGTGTGTGTGTGTGTGTGTGTGTGTGTGTGTGTGTGTGTGTGTGTGCATTTTAGTCTCTATATCAGTGTCATCCTGCTGGCATTGGAAGACACTCATCCTTGAACATCCCAGAGTTTGTGTCGGAGGAAGCACGCTCTCTATTGGAACAGGTACATCCTACCATGGTAGAAAATTAATATATCCCATCGCCCGAAAAGAAGTAAAAAGAAACAGTGACCCAAGTGTCTGGACTAGGCCTGCCCTCTTTTTCTGAGGCTATTTTATCATAAGGAAATGCATAACCTGTTAATGATTTGCACCCTACTCTGTTTAGATGGACCATACCCCATTTGTTTGCATATACTGTTTCTTATAGTTGGATGTTAAAAGGCAACTCCCTGTAGTTCTTAAAGGGGTCAGGAACTGAGAAATCCAAAGTCGCTTTTCCACCATCTGGCCGAACTGTACTCTGTGCTTAGGGCTGCACAATTAATCAAATTTCTAATCGCGATCACGATTACGGATGCCATGATTACTCAATCGTCCAAAGCCGTGATTACAGAAAAAAAAGTTAATTATTTTGCGTGCTTAAGAGGCGTGTTTAAAGCATATCACGTTGTGAGAGGCGAATCAATGTTGTTATCGAGGGCACATCAAAATACCTAGAATAACTATTTCTAACAAATGATTCAGAAGTTTAAATGCATTTTAAGATAACTTTCCTATCAACTGGTCACAATGCACAACACCGCTGTATGTTGCGTCAAAGACGTGTCGTGTACGTGAGAGACACTCTGGATGAAATCGCACTTTTATTCTCTGACAGTAGATAGCGCTAAACATAATGCTGCTGTTACCCCAGAAACCACGTAAACAAATCAGCTTTTACTTTCTGAAAAGTGTAACTGTTATTTACTGAGCTAAAATAAACTAAGAGTTGTATTTTTTAACAAAGAATAAATAATAAATAATAAATAACTTATAATTATGATAATTAATAACTTATGCAGCAAATGTAGCCATTGCTCAACTATGAGATCTTACTGTAAAGTGATACCTATTGGTCTTTATAATTATTTTGCACTTTAATCCGTACATTTTTAACTTTATATGTTTTTTATGCATTGCTTTATTGTATTTAAATGTTCAGTACAGTATTATGACACCACTTTTTTGCAAATAAATTTCAATAGTGATAATACCATATACCGTGATAAAAGCATTATCAGTTAATCACAACGTGAAAATCGGTACTGGCATATCCCTGTGCATATTGCATATTTTTACTTTTTTATTTAAAGAAACCAAACCAATGTATCATTGACATTGGTGACAACGATAAAAGCAATAGAAGAGTGTTTTCAGCTTGTTTTTTTATTTGTATATAAAATTATGGCATGCAGTTGCTTCAAACAATGGTAGCTATTTAAAACATCGATCAATGTAAATTGTGATAATTGTAATTAATAATCGCAATTACAATTTCAAGGGAATAATCGACAACTATGATTTTTCTCATAATCGTGCAGCCCTAGTTTGAGATGTACACAGTGACCACGATATGGAGGATGATCAAATATTTCTGTTTATTTTGCTCAAATAGTGAACTTAGCCAGCTATAGAGACAAGTGAACGATCCTGAGTGGCAACACCACTTTAAGCAATTATGCCGGTATGGTTCAGCGTAGTTAGCTAACCCTGCCCGAGAACGGTTCCTAAGTTTGCTGAGCCGAACTCATGTGGAATCATAACTGGAACCATTCCTTATCATTCTTAGAACCTTTTGGCCCGATGGTGGAAAAGCGTCTTAATATTGCTAAATATTCTGACATATAAGAGGTCATTGCACTATGAAAACATTCTGTACATTTCAGACTGTACATTACGTAACAATGATGAGTACATCGGCATAAAACTGTTTACAGACTGTTAGTTCAGTACATTTAATTGTGGATTATTTGGTTAATGAATGCAATTTGATGTAGGCTTTGCAAACAGACCTTTACAAAATGATATGATCCTGGCAGTAATGCTGCGATATGTATTAATTAATGTGCAGTCAAAAATCTAATTCTACAGAAGAATTCTAGAAGAAACACATTTTTTTAATATTGAAAACCAAAAACTTAGATTAGGTTGGTCAAATTAATTTGACATCCAGAAATTCACATTAGAAATCTAACCATTTTAAACAAAAAATAATGATGTTTCATTATGGTTTTGAATCTGCTTCGATATTTGGAGGGCACTATGACACATGAGTTTTATGAGGAATGAAAACCGATGGATTATGCATTGGTTCCTGCATGTACATTTTGAATATTCTACTGAATCTGAGCCGCTGAATTTGTAGAAGCACAAAAAAAATGTCCATGACTCACTCTCTCACACTTTCTCTCTCTCTCTGTATAGCTGTTACAGTATAATCCAGTGGAGCGGCTGGGTGCAGGAGTAGCCGGAGTGGAGGATATTAAGTCTCATCCATTCTTTTCTCATGTGAACTGGACCAAGTAAACTATTATTTGAATAAGATCAACGATCAATATTGACTGACAAATGTCCATATGTACAAAGACATCATTAAGGATGCAAAGCACATGCTTATGTCATACAGACTCTTACCTACAAATGGCCAAAGCTCATTGTCAACTGTGAGGAAGTGTGGGCATACAGGAAGTTTCTGTTTATATCAGAGGAGAAATGTATACATACTGTACAAAACTGTAAATGTGTATGAGTGTTTCATTTATAGTGTTTACAGAAAGCAGCTGGA
Source organism: Garra rufa (assembly GCF_049309525.1). Lineage (NCBI taxonomy): Eukaryota > Metazoa > Chordata > Actinopteri > Cypriniformes > Cyprinidae > Garra > Garra rufa. Next base: position 18,877,805 of record NC_133373.1, read on the forward strand.
AAATTTCACTGCATGAACATCTTTAGCATGTGCTAGAAGGACATGTATGGAGTGATCCTGGTCAGTTATTTAATTAAAATTTATTACAGGCACTACATATTCTCTACTAACCCATCTGATGCTTCATTAAACTTCTCTCAATGTCAGTGGGCTTAATATTGGTTCTTTTCACTTGAATCAGTAATGTAAACTCAACAGTGGAGACCGTTCAAATTCTGCTGTAACAGACAGCAGTGTCATTATTTAGCTCAAGTCAGTTCAGAGCACAATTTAATGAAGAACTACTTTTAAAAGGTACTTGTGAAGCAGATGATCTGTTTATGACTTAGTAGTGTGGTTGTCTGACTAGAAAGACAGAAATGGTACTGAGAACAAGAGTTAAGAGAGTTAAAAAAGGGGCACAATAGGAAATTGTGATTAATATATTAGACTTTGAATACATATATTGGGATTGTTCTGGTACTGCAGTAGTAACGGTGCAAATTGTAATTTGAATTAAAATGTAATGAAGTAGTTTAAAAAAAAAACAGACAGAAATAATAAGTTTTCTTTAAACTAGAATTTTGTACAAAATTTTGTACATCTTCCTGTTGAGAGTGGCTATTTCAATTCATGTGAGAGCCTAATTCAAGTGAAGCATAAGAGTGCTGCTCACAGGGTTATTGGTTCTGACAAAACATTTATTACAAAAGATACTGATTTTGTATATACCATGTTTTAATAAAGTTGCTTATGTAAATAAAACATATATAGTTGAAATATGTGGATGCTACATATAATACCATATAAAAAATCATTGTATAGATATTATCATATGTACATATACATTTACTCATTTAGCACAGAGGTTTTCAACTCTGTCCCTGAGTTTAGCAAGTGTGCTGAAGCAGGTTGGAAATAAACTTTCCTGGAGAGCAGGTCCCCAGGAGCAGGGTTGAAGACCTCTGATTTAGCAGACGCTTTTATCCAAAGCGACCTTCAAATGAGGACAATGGAAGCAATCAAACCCAACAAAAGAGCAATGATATGCAAGTGCTATGACAAGTCACAGTTAGCCTAGTACATGTAGCAAGTTTTTTTTTGTTAATTACTGTATATAGTAAATAAATAGAAAACGGAATAGAAAAATAATAGAGCAAGCTAGTGCTAGAGGCCTAATTAGCTTTTTGTTAATTATATAAGAAAAAAAAAAGAAAACAAACAGATAGAATACAAAAAATAGAGAAGCTAGTGTTTGTTTGTTAGTTTTTTTAAGAACACGGAGCTAGAAACGAATAAAGTGCAGGTTTTAAAGGGTCAAGGTTTTTTAAGAATAGAGTTAGAATACAGAGTGCTAGAGTTAGAAGGTCAAATAATTAATTTTTTTTTAGCGAGGTTGCTTTAAATTGTTCAAAAGTGATGATAAAGACCTTTACAATGTTATTAAAGATTTCTATGTCAGATAAATGCTGCTCTTTTGAACTTTTTATTCATCAAAGAAACCTGAAAAAAATTCTACTCAGCTGTTTTCAACATAATCATAATAATAATGAGCAGCAAATCAGAATATTAGAATGATTTCTGAAGGATTGTGTGACTGGAGTAATTATGCTAAAATATTCAAATAAATAACAGTTATTTTAAATAGTAAAAATATCCCAAAATATCACTGTTTTGCTGTACTTTGGATCAAATAAATGCAGGCTTGGTGAGCAGAAGAGACATCTTTAAAAAAAAAAATTAAAATCTTTCAAATTTTTAAAAACTGTTTTTTTACTGAAAAATAATTTACAAATAATTTAAATAATGTAATAATTTTACTGATAGTGTAGTTGTGTGAAAGAAATTTGAAAATACATTAACTAATGAAACAGTGAGCACATTGATCACACATTCATAGGGGTGCACACCTTGTAAGCAATTACATTCAATTTGCCATATCCCTTTGAACCATTTACTTTTAGATTGGTTTCTGTCACTGGGTGTAAGTGACAGGTTCTGCAATTCTGATTGTAATTCCGATAGTTTGTCACAAGGTTTTTTCTGGCACAACCATGAACCTGTGTCTCAAGGGCCAGAGTTGCTCAGTCCTGGTCTAATATATGATCTCTGGTCAATTTTCTTATGTAGTTTCAGTCTTAATGACAAAAACATATATGAATAATGCAAATTGGAATGTAATAGTTATTTTTTTAATTAGCCTAGTTAGTCCAAGCTTACTTAAAAAGACAAATATAAAACAAATATAAGCTTTGCAAATTATTAAAACACAATTTACAAATACAGTAGGCCTACACTTAATTTTTATGGTATTCATTTGTAGATTACATTTAATTAAACTTTCATTAAATCATTTGCAATTGGTTTGTAAAAGATGCCATTGTATGTGTTTGGGTTAAGTTATTGTTTTTATATTGTCATGATTAGCAGGTGTTAGTGCACTTTGAATCATTTTGCAAGTAATTGGTTAAAATTATTTGGAGATTCAAAAAGCAGATTTCCATTGATGGTGATATCCCCGGGCACAATCTACTCTTAAAGGAGTAGTTCCCTTCCAGAGCAAAAATGTACAGATAATGTACTCACCCTGTTTTCATCCAAGATGTTCATATCTTTCTTTCTTCAGTCGTAAAGAAATTATAAGTTTTTTGAGGAATTGAGGAACACTTCAGGAATTATCCCCATTTAGTTGACTTCTATGGTGCCTGCGAGTTTGAACTTCCAAAATGCTGTTTCAAGGCAGCTTCAAAGGGCTCTAAATGATCCCAGCTGAGGAATAAGGAATTTATCTAGCGAAACGATTGGTCATTTTCTAAAAAAAATAAAATATTTATATACTTTTAAACCTCACATGCTCGTCTTGTCCAGCTCTGCAATTCACATGCGTACTCTGTGCAGTCCCAATCAAGACAGTTTGGGTATATCGAAAAACTCTCCTCCTATCTCCTCCTACTTCAAAATCGTCCTACATCGCTGTTTTACCTTTTTTGTAAAGGCTGTTTGACATTCTTTGCACATTCACTTTGTAAATACTGGGTCTGTACTTATGCAGCAATGTAGGGCAATTTTGAAGTTGGAGGAGAAAATTAGATTGGAGTTTTCTGAAATACCCTAACTGTACTGAACCATAATGCACAGAGTGCATGCAGAGCTGGACAAGATGAGCATTTGAGATTAAAAAGTATATACATCTTTATTTATTTTTTTAGAAAATGACTGATCGTTTTGTTAGATAAGATCCTTCTTTCTTGGCTGGGATCGTTTAGAACCGTTTAAAGCTACATTGAAACGTCTCTAGGTTACGTATGTAACCATGGTTCCCTGAGAAGGGAACGAGACACCGCGTCCCCTAGGGGTCGCTATTGGGGAACGCCGCAGCGTGACTCGTGTCTGAAGAATGCATATAGAAAAACTACATGAAATGGCCGGCAACAGCGTATGACGTCACCGCGGCGCGCACATCGCTGCTGGTGCGTCACTACTGGGCGACACAGTATAAAGAGCCGCCGATGTAAACACACATCCGCTTCATCGTCTAAAGCTTCTCATCCGAAGCATGGTAGAAAGCGTAGGGGACGCTGTGTCTCGTTCCCTTCTCAGGGAACCATGGTTACATACGTAACCTAGAGATGTTCCCTTCCGAGGGAACTCTCACCGCGTCCCCTAGGGGTTGCTATTGGGGAACGGTTATACCCACGTCTCCATGCTGAGGGGAGTACATAGTAGCGAGCACTTAATGTAAATTCTGTGAAGAATTACCCTTATAGGACGGAGAGACAGCTGTCAGAACGTATCCTCCCTGGCCAAAGCCTGAACTGTTACTCACTTACCCGGACGGGTCAAAGGACCCAGAGCACAGCTCAGGTTGGAATAGGAGATTCCTTCGGAGGAACGGCTAAGTTGATACTTAGACTTTACTAGAACAGGGACTGCCAGTACTACCGAGTCTAGTTCCCTCAGTGAACTGACTCAGAAATAGCAACTAACAGGCCTGTCCTAAGACAGAGACCGTTCTAGCAGGGATTACCGTCAGATAACACACCCAGGATAACAGATGGTCAGGAGATATCTAAGGTGATATTGAGTGAAGTTGGGCCCAGGGAGACCGGGGTTTTAAACCAATTGGGAACGAAGACTGCGTAACCCATACTGTATAGGATTTTAGAAAAGAAACCAGAAACTTGGTGAGAACTTACCACTTATTTGGATTTTAGAAAGTGCCCAGGGTTTAGCGTGGGACACTACCCTAGTAAATGGGATTTAGAGACTGTGTTTTCCCCCTTTTTGGGGGTTTCACTGTTAAAGCTCCAGATTTGTCAGAGATGACAAGCATTAAAATAGGGGAGGAACCCTCCTTGTATTAGAGAGGAGAGCAATGCTACATCCTATTCAGGACAGACAGTCCGCAAACTTTTAGTCGACTGATGAAATCATGGAGCTACTGACCATCATGATAGTGGATGCAGACAGCGGACAGACCCCTCACCCCGACTTGCAGGGAGAAACATCCGTCCTTAAAAGGGCTACGCTCTGAAGGGACCCTTTAGTGTGAAGGGGAGCATACTAAAGCCAGTCCACATGGATGCTTACTAGGAGAAGGTGGTGCTCAGAAATTACCCTTCCTTAGAAGGGGGAGCATACTCATCCCACTAGGAGCCGTGCTCTATAATGGGACCCTTCGCGAAGGGGAGCGAACGTGCTCGAATCAGGAACCCTGAGAAAAGGTAGTGACTATTTCTTCCTTTTGTCAAAGGGAGAAAATTCACCATGAGGCAGTGGCGCTGCTTTGAAGGAACCTTGAACAAGGTGAGCTGCCAACAGCCTGAAGAGACTTCTACGTAAGAAGCCCTTGCTTCTAGCACGCCAAGGGCATGCTTCAAAACCCTGAGAAACAGGGAGGAATGCCAACACCCGCCAGAAGGTGGTGCTCTAGTAAGACCCTTTCCGCAGAAAGGGGAGCAACCAAAGTCATCTCAAGGCCCTGAAAAGGGAGAGCTCCTAGTTAGTCATGAAGCCTGAAGGGGAGGTGATACTTGACCCGGAAGTCAGGCACAGACAGGCTCCTAACCCTGATAACAGAGAGGAAAACCCACCTGCCAGGAGGCAGCGCTCAGATTTCACCCTTCTTAGAAGGGGAGCTTACTTCTCCTGCCAGGAGCAGCGCTCTTAAGTGGAACCCTTCTCAAAGGGGAGCAATCATACTTGACTCAGGAAGCCTGATGACAGATTGTACCCAACCAAAGGGGAATTTGTCCATACGACAGCTACTGACGAACCTTGAATTAAAGTGAGCTGTTGTCGTCGAAGAGCTCTGAGAGGACCCTTCCCGCGGAAAGGGGAGCTACCAAATTGTTACCTTAAGGTCCTGAGAAGGGAGCTCCTGGTTAGTCATGAGGACAGACTCCTAACCCTGAAGGCCAGGGATGAACGCCCATCCAGCCGAGGGGGCGCTCATTACGAACCCTTTCCTCAGAAAGGGGAGAGCCTGGCTCGTGCATGAGGCCTGAAGAGTGAGAATCAACCTGAACAAGGAGGACAGGCTTCTAACCCAGATGACCGGGAGGAAAACCTGGCTCTGTCAGCGAGAGCGGTACTCTGAATAGAACCTTTCCCACGGAAGAGGGAGTACTACTTAGATCGGATCGGCCCTGCCCTCAGGGGAGTCAATAGAGCACCAAGGAAATTATGTTCCTGTCTCAACAGGACATAAGCTTCTAGATACCTGAGAAATTGCTCCACGGAGACAAGAACTCATGCGGGGCTGATCGCTTCAGCTGATAAACTCACCCCTCAGCTCTGGTTCTCCACAGAGAGAGGGTCTAGAGGAGGGATTCTCACGAGGTTAAATGGCCTGTAAGGGACATAGTAAACATTCCAAGGTTTTGTAAAGAAACTCAGAGAGCTTACCTTGATGAGGACAAAGGTCATATATGTATGTAAGGTTGGTTTTACCGCACAACCTGTGGTGTGGAGGAGACGAACACCGTCATGACCGTAACCCTAGGATCAGAGGGGGAGCATCCGCCGCAGACTCATAATAGTTTCCCTGAAAGTATAAACACAACAGACAGGTTGAGACAGTATAAAGTTTTCTTATTTAAAGAAAATAGATCGTACTCACCCATAAGTGTTAAAGCACTTATTTACATTAAGACCCAAAGGAGGACTGTTTTAGTTCCAGACCATCAGTAATGGTGGTTCTGAAAACTCAGAAACCAGCCGAAAACATCATAGGCCCGGGCAGCTTCCCAGCTGACGTAAAAATTCACAGGGGAATTACGGAGTGAGGGGCAGAGGGATCGAGGAAAGGAGTAAAGGATCTATTTTTTACTCTGATTCATCCAAGACTGTTGTCTCGTCTGAATCACTTCCCTCAGATCCTGTCTGCCTCCCCTCGGTCCGCGCCGTCTCCTGGAACCACCCGCAGGCGGTGGAGGGGCACGGGTTGCAACACTAGCCTTCTGTGTCCGTCTGTGTTCCTCAGAACGAGACGGACCAGGACCCCTGGTCTGTTCAGGTTCGGACCTGGACCTTCGAGGAATGAAGGTTTTAAAGGCGGCTGAGCGCGCACTGGCCTCTCTAAACTTCTCGACCACCGTCTCGACGGAGGCACCGAAAAGCTCAGAGGGCGAAACCGGCTCGTCGAGGAGAAAGCCCCTTTCTTTCTTCCCGACGTCGGCCAGGTTTATCCACAGATGTCTCTCCGTAGCCACCATACCACCCATGGCCCCACCCATGTGGGTGGCGGCTTGCTTGGTGGCGCGGAGAGCAAGATCTGTGGTGCGACGCAACTCTGCCACCTCATCAGGAGAAAGTCCTTGACCTTTATCCAGATCCTTCAGCAGGTCAGCCTGGTAGGCTTGAAGCACCGCCATGGTGTGCAACGCACCCACCGCCTGACCTGCTGCTGCATATGCTTTGCCATTTAAGCTAGATGTAACTTGAAGGGGCGCTGATGGCAAAGAGGGAGCCTTAAGAGAAGATGTCTCGCCTGTTGAGAGATAGTTGGCTAACGTCTCATCAACAGGGGGCATCTTCTCATAGCCGTGTTTCCGCATTCCTTCAATATTTGAATAATTAGCAAATGGGAATCTAAAAATGTGGGTAGAGAACGGCTTTTTCCATACCTTCTCGATCTCTGAATGGAGGTCGGGAAGAAATGGAAGGCTTACCAGAGCCTGGAGGCGATGGTCGGACAGGTAGCGTTCATCCAGGCGGCCCCGCGGGGCTTCCTTTCTGGCACGCTTCCAAAGCAAGTCAAGTCTTGCCGTGGCCCGATCCATGACCTCCAAAAGCTCCTCATACGCAGGGCAGGAAATAGAGGAAGACTCGGCCTCAGCTTCTTTGCCTTCAAAAAGCATTTCCTGCTCATCCTGGGTGGAACCCAGAAGAGCACTAGCTCCAGGATCCGATGATGTCAAGGGGACAGCGTCATCAAGATCGAGGAGCTCGTTCTCGTCTCTGGTAGATGAGCGCGAAAAAGAAAGCCCTTTTTGTAGCTCATCGGCCAGATCCAGCTGGGAACCCCCACAAAGTCAGTCTCCTCCGTGCCTCGGCAGTGGCAGGCCCTGAACCTTGGGGAACAGCTGGACGCTCATCTTTTCTCGAAAGAGAGACAGACGAGAACGGAGCTTTTTCATAGAAAAAAGCTCACAGTGTACACACGCTGTCCCCTCAAGGACCTCGCGTGCCTGCTCTTCACCCAAACAGAAGACGCAAAGATTGTGTGTGTCGTCAGGCGCAAATAACGCAGACAAGGATCAGCACATCTCTTAAACATGTTGCTAGTGCTCGCCATGATATAGGAAAGATAAAATAAATCTTACCGGAATGCACGTTCAGACAAAGAGAAGCTGAAGACGGCGAAGAGGATGTGTGTTTACATCGGCGGCTCTTTATACTGTGTCGCCCCGTAGTGATGCACCAGCAGCGACGTGAGCGCTGCGGTGACGTCATACGCTGTCGCCGGCCATTTCATGTAGTTTTTCTATATGCATTCTTCAGACACGAGTCACGCTGCGGCGTTCCCCAATAGCGACCCCTAGGGGACGCGGTGAGAGATCCCTCGGAAGGGAACTGCATTTTGGAAGTTCAAACTCACGGGCACCATAGAAGTCCACTATATGGAGATAATTCCTGTCAGTGAAAATTGGATACTTTATGGGTGAGAACTTGAATGGAGTGATAATGATAAATGATTTTATCTGTAAATTTATAGTACAACAACCATACTTGTGTTACGATTCATCTGTGTTTTTGTTAAATAAACACAAATTGCTGTCTGTCTGCATCTGTCCCTAATGATGATGTCTACCTGTGTGCTTTTACGGACAAGCCTCAACTCGAAAACAAGATTGCGCTTGCCTGGAAACAAGCCTCTAGGGACTTTAAAAGAGTATGTGGTGTGGGTACTCCTCCACAACGGTTCCACAATTACTATCTGCGAGAGCAAGGAGGAGAACACCAGCCCAACAACAGTGGGCTGGTCTGTGGACAACGACCACAAATCATGAGCCTGAGCCTGCCATGATATGAAGGCCAGAGCTAATGCCAGAGCCACAGATCACCCCAGAGCCCGAGCCAACCAGGTGCATAAGCCAGCAACATCACCTGTGCCAGTTGGATTACTGGTGGTTTACGAGGGGATGTCATGGAGCCCTACCCCTCTACAACAGCTGAGAAAAGAGTGCCGATCAACTGGAAGAGTAAGTGATTTTTGCCTGTTTATTTCCTTGCCCTGAGTTGGTTTCACCCAGCACCACACTCTTAGAGTCTCTGAATCTCTTGTGTCTCCTCTGGTTCCACCCAGCCCCGAATCTCTTGTGTCTCTGTTGGTTCTGCCCAGCCCTGTATATCCTGTGTCTTTGCTGGTTCCGCTCAGCTCAAAGTATCCAGTGTCCCCAGAAATTCCACCCAGCCTTCCACTCCCGATGCAAAACATCTGACCTGAATCGGATTTAGGACCACATAATGAAAGTGGCCCAAATCAGAATAGAAAAGATCAGATTCCATGTGGTTTGTGTTGTTCACATTGCCATGAAATAACAATGTGAACCTTACACATTATAAATATTTTTAGCTAAATTCAATTAAGATCACTCACAAATGAAAAATGTCAATGTAAAAACAGAGGGGATAGAATATGAAGTTTATACAGTCAAAAAACATTAAAACCCAACATTTTTGTCAGGAAAAAATATTTAAAAAAATACTAAATGATGTGTATCTGAAAATGTAAAAATGCAAAATGTTTTCTGTGAGGGAATAGGTTTAGTGGACAGAAAATAGGTCAGTATAAAAACAAAAGTCAATGGCAAGTCCCCATAAAAGTCTACTTGTTTTTGTGTCTAGCTAACATGCTGTCTACTTAGGGCAAATCACAAAGGATTACGACACAACCACAGATTACGTCACTGTTTCATTTCCTTGCTTTCACAGGTAAAACACACCTGACCTCTGAAGCAGGTAGAAATCAGATGAATGTATTGCTCTTGACATCTTTCGACAGGAAGCCCTTGGAGATTTGAACAAATCTTTTTGACAAGAAACAATGATAAGCGACTGATCTGGATTTTTTTTTTACCAGTCAGTTCGGTTGACACTACAACTAAAGTGGATTGACTAATTTTAACGAAATATATAGCCTACCTCACACCAGGAATCTTTAACATTTAAGAAAAATGGGCTTGGACCGTTTTCTTTTCACTGCCTTGGTTTTTATGCTCGGTGTTCATGGCGGAGAAACCCAAAGTAGCACAGCGGAGGAACTCTCATCAGCACAGGACCAGTGCGTACAAAATTTCAAGACCGGTCGGAAAAACTTTGTTCTCGATACGGAAGAGTCGATTGAAGATGGGGCCGTTTTCCTGGCTATCCCGAGCGTCGCGCATACAGACGCGTGCATTGCTGAGTGCTGCAGAAATCCCAAATGCAACTTGGCCCTCATAGAAGACGGACACGAGACGGGTTCCAACAACAGCTGCTTTCTCTTCAACTGCGTATATAAGCAGAAATATGTCTGTCGATTTATTCAGAAGCGGGGGTTCACAAGTTATATACTGAATTCAGTATATGAAGATTACCTGAACGGCCGCAAAAGTGGTAAACTTTATTCTGTGCATTCACATTTTTATTATGTATTTTACAAAACATAACCATTCATGCTTAAAAAGACTTTACACCCTAATAAGCTGACTTGTTCTTTGGTTGGTCTCCCTGATCTGTTGTCCAGAGCCCAAAATCTCTTAAAAACCAACTAAGAGACCGACTAAGACCAGCAAATCATCTTAGTCTGTCTATTTTTGTTTAATTTGGTAATTTTAAATCAAAATGTAGTAGCTTACTCTTCCTGTTAAATGACTCACTGATGTAAGGCCATGGTAAACAGAGTAACTATTTTAACCCAGTTAACCCAGTAACATTTACATCTGCCTTCAGTCCATACTCCATACATCACTTACTTTTCACACTCCAGTAACCAGTCAATTTAATCCAGTCTGTTTTTGTTTTTTACACTTTCTTGTTTGATAAGTAATTTCACTTATAATTACAAAAACATCACAATACAGTGGTAAACTTGTTTTTTAAGCCTGTTTTATCCCAGTGCTCCAGCATCAGTACACTATATTGTTACAAAAGTAAAATATAGAAAAATCTTATGTTAATAAATTAATATTAACAAACACATGGTCTCCTTCAGTTTAGAATTTTAAGAATCATAATTTTCTTATTTTCTTTCTTAATATTTTAACTTTCAGTTTTGTATGGGTATAGAGGCTGATTGCATTCATCTGTTCTAAATGCTGTATTTAAAAAAAAAAAAAACATGTATAAACAAACCCTCTGAAAAATCTCTGGGCATTTTTTGAAAGTGATAGTTGTGTTCTCATATATTTCAGTTTTATTATTGGAAGTACTGGTGACTTTTTTAGAATTTTTACTGAAACTTATGGGTACCATTTTGTGAGTCAGACCCTTTCAAAAATGTACCTAGAGCTTCTCTAGAGGGTTCTAATATAAAGATGGATTAGGTATTGTTTTCATTTTTAGGTATGTGTAAAAGATTTCGTCTTTAATCAAGCAAGGTGCAATTATATTAATTGAATTCTTTTTGAAATCTGAGTGATTGTTGTTTCAACAATAATATGACTATGGTATGAATGTATATTATTGCACAGTAATTATTCTTTTGTTATTTTAAAACATGTACATTCTTTAGCAGTGACTACTGCTCACTGATATTTTTCTCCAGATGGAAAGGACAAACTGCCCATTGCCAATCCTGGACGGGATGTGGTGGTCCAGCCTAATGAGGAGGTATTGCTGAATGGCATTGAGAGTTGGGATGATAGGAAGATCATCAATTACCAGTGGAGCCTCATCAGTGGAGCTGAATCTGTCCAAATTGAGGTATTATATTGTTTTCCAGCGTATGAGCTGTTATGTTATGATATTAATGTTGTTGTCATGTAATTGTTTCCAGTTATGATTTAAGATGCATTTAAGGGTTTGTTTCTTTGTCATCCTAAAAAAGCAAATTCTGTCATTATTTACTCACCTTCATGGCATTCCAAACCTGTACAACTTACTTTATGTAGAACATCAAAGAAATGTCTCCATGTGTTTTTTTTGTTTTGTTTTGTTTTTGTTTTTGTTTTTTTTGTTCCATGTGGAATTCAGTAGTAAACAAAACAGTTTGATTTCCTGATTACCAGTGGCGTAAGTAAATGGGTGAAGTATCCCTGTAATGAGGACTAATGATTATTTCAGTGCCATATAGTTGAATGGAATGCCAATTTAGAGCATACCCAATTTGTTTTAACCCGCTTTGGGTTCAAGACCCAGATCGCATGTCAAGTGGCAATAGACTTTGATTTGTTTTATCTTTGTCACTTATGACTCACTAGTTGAGAACATTTGTTTTGTAAGATAGTAATAATATAATAATAATGATATCTGCTCTAAATCTAAACAACTGCTCCACAGAAAACTGATCTGCCAGACCAGGTGAAGGTGTCCAAGCTGGTACCTGGGGTGTATAAGTTCAAACTGACAGTGACAGATTCAGCACAACATTCTGATTCTGCTGAAGTCACTGTCTTGGTTCTCACTCCTGCGCAGTCTGAGCGTGAGTATTTTTTTAAATTATGCTTTGCTGACTTATTCATAAAGCTTATACCTTTATGAATAAGGCTCACTATTAATTTATCTCACTATTAATGAGAATTAAATAAGAAACAAACTATAGTGCTTACCTATTAGTGTTCAAGTCATTTTTTTATGGAGTTGTTCTCCTATCTGTGATCTTTGTAAATGTTTAAGAATACCATAATATTTTTTTTAACCTGAAAGTAAACTGAGCGCTTTGTTTTTAAATATCTAACATAAATAAATGTTTTGTACTAATGTAGTTTTTGGCATAAACATGGCATTGTGTACTGTGAATATTACTGGCTTGTGATGTTATTTTTTTAAGTTATTTTGGATAAAAGTGACTGCTAAATGAACACATCTAAAATAAAGGAGATTAAGGTAAAGCACATTTTCAGACATGTAAATGTCTTGGGCTTACAGATAACTCAGTTATATAGTGATGGGTTGGGGATGACTCTCTCTCTCTCTCTCTCTCTGTTTTTATTGTGTGAGAGACCTTACCACTCCCTCTGCAAATGTGCAGAACCTGTTTGACATGTTGCAGGCTTTGAGTCACAGTTGCGCAGTATAGGGATAACTGCTCTGCGTAAACACACAACACCCCCCCAGCAAAGACATATTAATGATGACGATTAATTAACTCATAGCATTCTCAGCCTTGTAACCTCAACCTTCAGTAAATATGCCACAAATGACCTTTTGGTTTTGCCTAACAGAGAGGCGAAAAGAACTGAAGAGAAATTAGTGTGTGAAGATGAAAAAGAGGAGCAGTGGGAGGGGAAATATATATTAAAAAACCTATAGTAACATGCAATAAAACAACATAAGAAAAATTCACTGAAGAAATTAGGTCAGTTTTAGCAACCATTGAATCATGCATGCAAATGCTTTTTACTTACTGTCTAGTCACCCTGTTTTTGTGACACATCCATGTCTGTGACGGATATATAATTAAACAGCTTCACACATAAATTAATTTACAGTGGGAAATTGTTTTTTCTTTTTTGTCAAAAATTGTACAAAGTTCAAAGAGGGTTAAGCTTAAAATGATGATAATAATAACAAGATGGGTATATTTTCTAAAGGAAATGTAAGTGGTGCCTGTCCTGACAATACTATGCAGGTGCTAGGGTGTTCTGGGTGCTTACAAAGCAATTGGTAGGTGAACGCTACATTGGCCACCCTACGCTGGGTGGTTGCTAGGGTATTGCTATGTGGTTGCTAGACTGTTGCTAATGTGTTCTGGGTGGTTGCTAGGTCCTAAGTTGGTTGTTCTGGGTGGTTGCCAGAAGAGTGTCTATGTTATATTATATCTTGTTCATGTTCCCAGAGCCATTGAGAAAATGAGTTGCGACACTCCTATAGGCTTCCATCGAAACTGAGGAATGCAGAAGCATGTCATGGAGCAGCCAGTAGTTCCAAACACCAATAGTTCCAGCGTTGAAGCCTATTCATGTCAGTGTCTCTCAATCACACTTGCCAGAATGTTGAAGAAATTACATAATTTTTGGACATTTTAACACATTAGTTGACCTCTTGAAAATCTGGCCAGATGTGGTATTTTATTAAACATGTTATAGTTATTTTTTATTGTTAGATAATAACAATAAAAGGTTTAATTTCTCTCCCTGTAGGAGATTGAATGAGTTTTAATGAAGACTGCCCAATCACAATAAAGATGTTCGCTAAATGCAATCGGTTGCATTGTCTTTTAAAAACATTATTTTAAACATTATTTTTATTATTGGTTAAATTTAGTGTTTGTTTGCTTTTTTTAATATTCACTCAAGTTGTATGCTTTGAGTAATTAACCTTTACATTTAACATTTAAAAAACACTGAAACGTATAAAAATCGAGTGTTTGATAATGTCTAAATATACATTCAAATACAAAACCTAAAAAAAAAAAAAAAAAAAAATTATGACCGGCAAAACTTTTAGAGTAGAGCTAAATACGTCTGTGCTATATTTATTAAACAGCCATACAGGCATCTAGTGGTTAAACCATGGCATTACATATCAATATTATTTTTATGGCCTCCAAATACCTGCCGTTTGCTTCTTCGGACTACATTTAAAAAAAAGTTTAAATGTTACCGTAAAAATGTTAACTTTAAAAGCCACCCTAGTTGCATATTTTAAATGGTCATTTTATGCATCATAACTGTTGCACATATTATTTAGTTCAAAATAGAACTGAACTAACAATTATTTAGTTGATTAAAAGCCAAGGAGTATGAAAACATATTAACACTGTCCCTTTATCACTTCCCAGAATAAAATGCTATTGTAAAGCATAGATGTGTAGTTCTCAAAGCACATAATAATAATAATAATAGAAATTGCTGTAAATACAGTAAAGCTGCTGTCTGTCTCTATTAAACCCATTCAAACATATTGACAGTGCAGAGTTGTTTGGAACTATTGAGAGCTCCATGAACCACGTGACTGCGTAGCGGCGAGATTAAAGCATGTTTCTCAATGACTTGGGATGTTCCTATACGGTTGCTAGGCTCCTCTGGATGGTTGTTAGGGTGAACTAGACAGTTACCAGGGTGATATTTACAGACTAGTTGCATGTCCAAATCAAAAGAGCCAACCCTGATGTCTGTAAGATATTCTGGTGCTAGGATGTGGCTGGAAGGGTGCTCTAGTCTATATGGTTGCTAGGACGTGGCCATTCAGTTGCCATGGTTGATATTTGAAGACTAAAAAGAGTTAAATGAGCCCATCCCCAAGTCTCCATGACATTTTGATCCAGTCTCCCTAATTACTTTTTAAAAGGATTTTTCTGAACAAATGGGCGATATAAAATCTTATTGCAATATTATTTCATAATATTATGATGTATAGTAATTTTACAACAGCGATGTGTATCTCAATATAATTTTTTTTTGCTGGAAAATAAGGTTATGATACCAACAATTCCAAAAAGCAGCTTCGATAACACAGCAAATAGGCTAACTAATACCAATAAACAGTCAGTTATACAATAAAACAAAGTATAAACCCTAGAACAAGTAAAATAAAATTCTGGAAAACATATCTAAAAGTATTCGGGTAAAAAAACACTACATAGTCCTCATTGTATGATTTAAAATTAGCATCCATCTGTCTTGAAAGACAATAGTACCATAGCACCATACCTGGCCACACGTCACGACCTTTCCTTTCCTTCCTTCATTTGTACCCACATTCATTCTTTATTTTATACCCACAATGCACTTTGAGGGAGTGAGTGAGTTTGAATGAGAGATGCCGTTTACATATTTCTTATTTCTGCTTTAACATTGATTTCATGCGTTATTAATATTAAAATATGTTATGTAGACATTAACTTAATGTTTTACCAATTTACTGAGGTGGCATTGTTAACTAACAAAAGATGATAGAGAAGTGATGATGATTGATTTACAAGTATTAGTTAATCACAGCTCATTCTAATGAGGCTGCTATAAGACCTATGTCATCTTATCTCAGCGCAAAATGCTGCTCGGGCGAAGTTTTAAAATACCAAAAATACATACAATTATGAACACAGGTTTATTTGTTTATTTTTGTTGCCAGTATTTTAAGATCATTTAATGATTAAGCATTACAAAACATTAACAATGAATGAAATCACAAAGCTGGTGCAGAGGTATGTATGTATGAATGTTTTTACAATATAAAGTCATTTTGAATGTTATTGTTATTAAAATTATTTAATATGAATATCTAAAATAAGGTAGGCTAACTGTACATGTAAGATGAAAGTACATATGTGACGAATGTATCATGGAGCTCTCTGACTTGAGTGTATACATCAGCGTTCAAATTATTTCACTTTATTTTGTCCACTCCTTTCTGATATTGTGCATTTAGCTGCCATACACTAAATAGGTGTTAGTGAATAAGCAAGCGATTTTGGACACAGCTTTTATCTTTGTTTAGTAATTATGATTAGGAAAACCACTTTAGCCATGTTAGTGGATATAGTAGTCATCTATTAGATCATTTTCTTGTCATGATTAAACTTGAGTAAAAAAAATTCTTTTTTTTCCTAAAAGCTTGACTCTGAAATATTTCTGAGATGAGTATGTAGATGCTGTAGGTGGGCCACACAATAATGCAGACAATCCCTTGAGCCCCTTAGGAACTTTGCGTCCACCCCTGCATTTTGAACAAATGCCAAAACCGTTGATACTACGTGAATGCTTCAACAATAACTTAGGAGAAACTGAAAAGGAACATGTCATGTCATGTTATTCGTTCTAAAAGCTGCACATAAGCAATTGTATTTGCCCAGTTGAATTTGCAGACTTAGTTCTACATTTTCTTTAATTTACATATTTGACATATGGTCCAATTTATTTTATTTTTCTTATTAGTGCACTAATGAGCTTCTTTATTGGCTCTGATTGTTCCATGAAGAACCTTTAACAGATATGAAACCTTTCAGTTGCACAAAAGGTTCTTTATAGTGAAAAAGGGTTCTTTAGATTATTCAGATGTTTTTCACACTAAGAAAAAAAATATTTTAAGAGCCATTCGCTTAAAGGTTGTTTGGTTCCATTTAAGAACCTTTAATTGCACAGAACATTCTTTATATTATTTACTCTTTACATTTCTATTTGTATAACATGTTTTCTGAATTCAGATTAAGATGGGATCACACTTTACCACGTTAAAAGAACAGTGTAAATGCACCCAAGATGCATTTTGATCTGATTGTTATTGGATCACTGAAAACGCATTGGGTGTGGTCTGGCCACATTTATTATGGCTGTAATTACAAATTAAAGAAAGGTTAAGAGTAACTATTGAGGGACCAGCACTGGTGGTGAGGGAGGAAAAGCGTAAAAAAGGAAAATAACAACTCTCAGACAATCATTTTGCAATCAAACCTGAATTTTACCTGAATAACTACATTTTGAAGGAATTTGTATTCATTTTGGTGGTGGAATCGTCCATTGATTTCTGACCTGCACAATAGTAGCAAAAGAAATCAAATTAGAACTGTATTTATTGCATATGAAGTAGAAAATTTTACATCAGCCACAGTATGATAACAAAAAAACAAAAAAATGGCTTATATGAAAAGTCTTGCATCATCATTCTTGCCATTTTAATAATTTTGGACTTTTAGTGTCAATTAAATATCTTCTAAGTGAAGAACAAAAATAATATGCACATCTAAATAAGGCATTTTTCATTTGCCACAGCTTTCTTCATGAACAATTACACATCACCAATTAACGATTATATACAATCTCAAGAATAATTCATGTGATTTGGGGAAAAAAATGGTAAAACGTGCACAGAAAAAAATATGTAATGAGAAGCAGATTAAAATATGCTGTTCTTTTACTGATTATCTTCACCTTTGTTGTAGTTCTCAAATCAAATATGGTGTGAGTGTTTTTTTTTTTGTTTTTTTTAAAGATATGCCATGGCTTTATTGTGTTTCGTTTCTCGTCAGGGTAATCTGCAGGTTTTGCATTAGTTGTCAATATAGGAGAATCGGAGCATACTGGAGTACAGTAAACATAATATAGGAAGAATTTTTTTTATTGAACATCAGGTCAAACAGCAATACAAATTAAATGTACTCCTATTAGAGTTTAAGCTAGTTTTTTGTTGTTGTAGTTATTTGTGTAGTAGAAACCTGTTCTGATTTGATTTCAAAACCCCATGATTCTTTAATTCATCAGAACTGAATTAACATATCAATTAACTGATTTGTCCCACTAGGTCACTGTTTGGTCCCTAAAAAGGTGGGACCCTGCCGAGCTTCTTTCCCTCGCTGGCATTACAATGCTGCATCCAGCACGTGTGAGCAGTTCATCTTTGGAGGGTGTAAAGAGAATAACAACAACTATCTTTCCAAACAAGAGTGTCTGAATGCCTGTAATAACACAGGTAATGCTCATCTCATTGTACTGAGGCAGTGGTGTACAGTTGGTTTAAAGGAACACCTCATGTCATCATTTATTTGTGTCATTCCGCCTTGGAACACAAAAGGAGAATTCTGAAGAATCTTCACTTGGTTCTTTGCTACACAAAAACAGCTTACCTTTTTTGTGGGTTGACCATACAGCATGGTATGGTAAAACCATGCATATTATATAAAAACGTATCATATTTCCTTTTAAGAGCTGCTGTTGATGGGAACATTTTCAAACCAAATTCAAAATTGTCCTTCGGTGTTCAACAGAAAAATAACAGCATCAAAAATGTATTATTTATCAGTCTCATTTTGCACTAAACTTAGCAAAATGAGACTAATAAATAATACATTTTGGATGCGCTACTTTATATGGCCATACATCTTAGAAAATGTGGTGCACCTTTCTTAGTGAAGGTCCTTTTGTGTTCCAAAATAACAGTACTCATGTGCACAAAGTAGTAGTAGTCTACTAACTTTGGTGAAGAACTTGACTGAACTCTTACTTAACCTTATAGATTACCTTTGGGATGAATTAGAGTAGTGACAACCTCAGAGCATGACCTCACTGATACTATTGTGTCTTGAACATTTCAAATACTCTACTAAAAAGAAAATTCTTTCATCATTTATTCATCCTCATGCCATTTCAAAGCATATGACTTTCTACTATAGAACTTATTTTTTGAAAATAATTGAAAAATAATTTATCTCTGTGAATTGACACTTCAAAAATCATGCAAAAAGCTGAGGAAACAATGGTAATGTCAGCATGTGCGAAGCGTGCAGTGTGAAACTTGCTCAAGAAGTGATGTCCTTTGTGTTTCGGCATCACTTCTTATGCAAGTATCAGAACATGCTTACACTGTTCGCAACATGCTGTTGTTAAGTCACAAACTCATGAACAGTTGGCCAAAAGCATTGGTCTGTATAGTTTTAAAAAAGTTTCAAATATTAGTATTTTTCTCACACACCGATTGTTTTGCTTCAGAAGACATTGATTCATTAAATGGGGTTGTATAGATTATCGTTCTGTTTGTTTGCATGGTTTTTGAAGTGTTGAAAGTGTTGAAAGGACATAGTTTTCTTGAATGCCATTGTATGATGGCATTAAGATTTGTCCTTACAGAAATCACTGGAATAACCGAACCTATTAATTAAATGGAGGTGCCCACATACTTTGGACCATGTTTATTAATTTAAGTTATTTCCTTAAAATCTCAGCCTCTGATGGACTTTTATCAAGTAATGTCTTCTCAAATATTGTCTGTCTGCAGTAATGTCTAGTGGAGATACGAGAAAGCTGCCCAAGGAAGGTATGTTTGCTTTTCATCACTTCTTAGCCAAATATACTGTATTCCCAGGGGTTTGTTGCTTATCTAAATCTGTGTTTTTGTTTGTGTGTGATACAGACTGTTCTTCATCATGTGGAGAAGATGAATTTAAATGCTCTAACGGCTGCTGTGTGAAGAAAGAG
Organism: Garra rufa; assembly: GCF_049309525.1. Taxonomy (NCBI): domain Eukaryota; kingdom Metazoa; phylum Chordata; class Actinopteri; order Cypriniformes; family Cyprinidae; genus Garra; species Garra rufa. The sequence goes on from NC_133373.1 coordinate 18,897,340, forward strand.
TTTGAGTGTGATGAACAGCAGCACTGCAGCGATGGTTCTGATGAGAAGAACTGTGATCAATGTGAGACACTTACTGAGCTTCATAATCACGCACACACCTTATGACATATACTCAAAGGTTTTAAATTTACTTCTTTTACTTTTTAGTGACTAATAGCCTGGCTCGACTTCTTAAGATTGAGGTGAATAAAAAAGGTGAGTTTTATGCTAAAAAAAAAATATTTGGCACCAGCAGCCTGATATTAAGAAATAATTCACCCCAAAATAAAAACTGCCATAATTTATTATCTCTCGTGCCATTTAAAATGATGATTTATGATTTTCTTTCTCTAAGAATCTCCTCTCTATATAACAAAAAGTGAATATTGCAATAAAGACGAAACAAAAAAGTGCTGTAAAATGAACCATACAACGCATGCAGTGTTTACAAAGTCTTTTGAAGCCATTTGATTGCTTTGTATGATGAACAGATCAAATTATCCTCTTCACATGCACAAAATTTGATGTTCAAGATTGGTCAACTCTATTGGTTCTCATCTCACAGCATGCTCAAAAGTTTGGGATCAGTAACTTTCTTAATTGTTTTTAAAGATGTTTCTTATGCTCATCAAGGCTACATATATTCGATCAAAAATACAGACAAAATGTAATATTGTGAAATCTTATTTCAATTTAATTTAACTGTTTTCTATGTGAATATATTTTAAAGTCTAATTTATTCCTGTGATACACCGCTAAATCATCATTATTACTCCAGTGTTCAGTGTCACATGATCCTTCAGAAATCATTCTTTTTTTTTTTTTTTCCCAATCTCTTTATTGAGTTTTTGCAGACAGTACAGAACGGTACATCAGTTTCACATTGTGTTAGAGCGTCTGCTTTAGAGTGAAATACCAAAAAAGAACAAGACAAAAAGAGAGCCCCAACATGAATCCCACTATCCCTCCCAACAACCCATGTCAGATGTAGTCACAGTAAACGACTCAATTATTACACAAATAAATTTAGTACAGATAAGACAAAAAAAAAAAAAAAAAAAGGGGGTAAAGTATCAAAGAAGAAACACCAAATGTAAGTATATATACAAATATAAACAAATATCAAAGGCGAATAGAAGAAAATAAATAAATAGAAATAAAAAATAATAAAAAGGGGGGGGGGGGGGGTACTCTCTCTTTCCAACCGTTAAGAAGCGTCTTCGGCATCATCAGGAGTAACATTAAGACTGTTACTGATATAATCCAGCAGTGGGTCCCAAGTTTTATGGAATGCTGTCAGAGATCCCTTTTGTGAAAACCTCAACTTCTCTAACTTTAGACATTGTAAAATCTCACGTATCCAACTGTTATGAGTCGGTGGGGAAACATGCTTCCATTTAAGTAGAATGGCACGTCTGGCTATCAAGGTGGTAAAGGCCATGACACGCTGTGTAGGAACAGGGAGATTTTTAGGCCGAGGAAGACCAAAAAGAGCAGTCAGGGGATTTGGTTCTAAATTTGTGTTGAGAGCCTGTTTGAGAGTTTGGAATATATTGGACCAAAAGTTGGTCAACCTCGGGCACGACCAGAACATGTGCACATGGTCGGCTGGGGACTGTTTACAGCGATTACAGGCATCACTGTGACTTGGGTATATCTTTGCCAATTTAGCGTTAGTGAAATGGGCTCTGTGAAGCACCTTCCACTGTAATAGACCGTGCCTGGCGCAAATCGACGAAGAATGGGTTAGTTTTAAAATGTCTCTCCACTGAACATCAGTAATGTCTACCCCCAAATCCTTTTCCCATACGTTTTTAGGCGATATAGTGGGGGCTGGTCTCAAAAGTGCAATCTTATTATAAATGACAGATATCAGTCGCTTTTGTTGCAGGTCGAGAGACAGCAGTTGGTCTATTTCAGCTTCAGGGGGGCGGTTTGGGAAATGTGGGAACTGCTTTTGGATAAAGTGTCTCATTTGAAGATACCGAAAAAAATGGCTATTAGGCAGGTTGTATCTATCTGACATAGATGCAAAGGACATGAAAACACCCTCTTCATACAGGTCCTTAAGTGTTCTGAGGCCCTTATCCGACCATATGCGGAATGTAGGGTCAGAGCGGGAAGGGAGAAATGCATAATTATTCAAAACCGGGGAAAGAATCGAAGCCCTATGGAAACCGTGCTGCTTTCTGAACTGGATCCAAATTTTAATTGTATTGGTGACGACCGGATTAGGTGAGACATTATGGGCACTTATGGGGAGCTGTGAACATATCGTAGAATGTAGAGAGCAAGAAGAAGATGAGATCTCAGTGTGAGCCCAGGGTGGACAGGTGTCTGCACCTTCGCCATGGAGCCAATATAGAAGTTTATTAATGTTGCAGGCCCAAAAATAGTGGCGAAAATTTGGCAATGCTAGCCCACCTTCAGGTTTGGGAAGTTGAAGAATGTTTTTCTTAATACGGGCTGGTTTATTATGCCAAATAAAAGTATTAAATTGTTGGTCGAGATTAACAAAAAAGGATTTATTAAGACAAATTGGAATGTGTTGAAAAAGATACAAAAATTTCGGAAGAACTACCATCTTAATGAGATTAACTCGGCCTGCAAGAGACAGGGGGAGGGCAGCCCATCTGGACAAGTCCGACTTGCATTTATCTAATAAGGGCTGAAAATTCTTCTGAAAGAGTTCCCTGAAGGAGCTGGTAATAAACACCCCCAAATACTTGAATCCCTCTTCAGCTATTTTGAAAGGAAACACGGATTGTGGGAGAGATCTCGCCAAATTATTAACAAAAAATAGCTCACTTTTCTGAATGTTTAATTTATACCCTGATAGGTGCCCAAACTGATCCAGAGTTGACAAAACTGGGGGGAGGGAGGATGTGGGGTTTGAAATAAATAAGAGAAGGTCATCAGCATATAAAGAGAGTTTGTGAACTAGACCGAAACGAGAAATGCCTTCAAACTCATTCTGGTTTCTAAGCCAGATGGCTAGTGGCTCGATGACTATATTGAACAACAAAGGTGAAAGTGGACATCCCTGCCGGGTCCCACGTTTGAGAGGGAAGTATGCTGAATGGACGCCGTTAGTATTTACAGAAGCCGAGGGGATGGCATACAGAAGTTTAACCCAAGAAATAAAATTAGAATCAAAGCCAAATTTCTCTAAAATAAAAAATAGAAATCCCCACTCCACCCGGTCAAAAGCTTTCTCTGCATCAAGCGCCACTACAATTTCAGGAGTGTTTGATGCGGGTGAGTATATAATGTTCAATAGCCTTCTGGTGTTAAAGAATGGGTGTCTCCCCAATGTGAAGCCTGTCTGGTCTAAAGAGATTATTGATGACATCACACATTGGAGGCGGAGGGCGAGAACCTTAGCCAGAATCTTATAATCTATGTTTAAAAGTGAGACAGGTCTATAGCTGCCACAGGAGGTAGGATCTCTATCTTTCTTCAGAAGCAGTGAAATAGATGCCTCATACAGGGTTGTTGGCAGTCTGCCTTCAGTAAAGGAATCATTGAACATTCTCACCAGGATGGGGGCTAGTAACATCGAGTACGCTTTAAAGAACTCGACTGTAAAACCGTCGGGACCAGGAGATTTCCTGTTTTGCATAGAATTGATTGCTTCGTGCACCTCCAACAACGAGATGGGTCTGCCTAATTCTCTGGCGATATTTACTTCAATTTGAGGATATGTTAACCGGTCTAAAGGGTTGGGGGTCGCTGCAGTAATTGGGTTGTATTCAGAAGTGTACAGTGTGGTATAGAAATCAGAAAAACACTTATTGATAACTGCTGGATCAGAAGTAAGGCTACCATCAGGTTGCTTAATTTGAGAAATCAATCTAGAAGCGCTAGCTGCGCGGGCCTGCTGTGCCAATAATCTTCCAGCCTTATCTCCCTGCTCAAAGAAGTTTTGTTTCGATTGTCGCAGCTGTCTCTCCACTACGCGTGTCATTAACAGGTCATGTTCCGAATGTAGCAGTAACCGTTTCTTATAGAGGGTGGGGGATGGGGAGGTGGAGTAGGCTCCATCAAGCTTTAAAAGTTCCTCTGCAATTTCTACCAGCCTAGCCTGCTCAGCCCTTCTCATTTGGGAAATATAAGATATCACCTGTCCACGAATAGTAGCTTTAAGCGCTTCCCACAGAATGTTACTGCTGACATCAGGGGTGTCATTAAACTCTATGTAAGAACGAATTTGAGTCGCAACAAAATCTTTGAATGTATTATCTGACAACAAGTGCGAGCTGAACCTCCATCGTGAGCGTGGAGTTGTATCTCGTGGAAAACTAATGTCAACTGTGGTGGGAGCATGGTCGGAGATGGTTATTGGGTGATACTCACATGCATTCACGGCGTCTAGGAGATTATTATCAAGCAGGAAGAAATCTATTCGGGAGAACGTATGGTGTACATGGGAAAAAAAAGAAAAAGCTCTACCATGGGGGTTCTTAAACCTCCAAGGATCAGAGATTCCCAACTGCGATACATACGTTTTTACTACATTCGCTGATTTGGATAGTGTGGTTTGTGTAGGGGAAGATCTGTCGAGAGTCACATCCTGCACCAAATTAAAGTCCCCACCCATAATAATGCGGTGACTATCAGCGTTTGGAATTTTTACAAAGAGCCTCGTAAAAAATTGGTCATCGTCCCAGGTTGGTGCATAAACTGAAACTAAGACCACAGGTATATTCTGAAGCCTGCCCGAAACTATGACATAGCGGCCGTCAGTGTCTAGAATTACATTTGTTGGCTCGAACAGGACCCTTTTATGAATAATAATGGCTGCCCCTCTAACTTTATCTGTAAATTTTGAATGGAAGAAGTGGCTCATCCACGCCCTCTTAATACGTGGGGTGTCAGATGTTTTGAGATGTGTCTCTTGCAAAAATATCACGTCCCCTTTAAGGTGTTGTAACTGTGTCAGGATCTTACCAATTTTAATCGCATTATTCATGCCCTTAGTATTCCAGGAGATCAGACGCACCCCGTTATCTGTCTTCACAGCATTAGCCATAGAGCCGACAGTAACAAGTTAGATTGACACTGCATGACCTGTATTCTGTACTGTAATGCAGGGAGAGAGAATGGGGAGGCGTTGAAAAGGAGAGAGAAAGAGAAGAAAAAAAAAAAAAAAAAAAAAAAAAAGGGGGGGGGGGGGCAAAAAATAAAGACAAAACAGTGATAACATTTGTGACCACCTGAGGGCTACACCCACAATAAGGAACAACATCCGAGCTCTCCAGCTCACAGCTAAACTAAACTAAGAAATCATTCTAATATGCTGATTTATTATCAATGTTGAAAACCATTGTGCTTAATTTTTTATTTTTATTTTTTTGGAACCTGTGATACTTTTTTTTCCAAGATTCTTTGATCAGTAAAAGGTTAAAAAGAACTGCATTTATTTAACATAGAAATATTATCTAACAATATACTGTACTGTTCAAATGTTATTTGAAAAAACATTGCAAGTCTTACTGATCCCAAACTTTTGAGCGGCAGTTTATGTGGACGCCCTATCAAGATTTGAGTGCTACGGCAGATTGGGATTTTTGGGTGAACTATGTCTAATATTTATTAATATTTATTATTGCCATTACTCCTAGACAAATGTTTTTATTAGTATTCTGTAATTTTTATATGATTCTACCAACAGTTTTGCATTAATGAGATAATTTCTTCATCCACTTTATTTCTCTTCTAATCCCTCATTTCTGTTATAATGGCATAGCCCACTGCACAGATCCACCTGTTGTGGGCCCATGTAGAGCAAGTTTTAATCGTTGGTACTATGACCCTTTTAACAAAAAGTGCCATCGCTTCACCTATGGTGGCTGTGATGGCAATGAGAACAACTTTGAGACAACAGACGAGTGTATGAACAACTGCTCAGGTGTCACAGGTATGAATGGTGCTCAAGTTTGAACAAGCTATATTAGTGATGATTGCTGAAGTTTATGTTTGATGTATATTTCTGTCTGTCTTTATAGAAAATGATGTGTTTGCTGAAGGAATGTTTGTAAGGGGCGAGGATGAACTAGGGGAAAGCCAATCAGGTAATCTTTGGATTTGCATTCAAATATATCTTAATTATCATTATTCTAAGGAGGAAGAAAGGTTCCTTATGATATTTTTATAAGTATTTTTGAGCATTACAGACTAAAAAGAAATAAAATAAAATAAAATAAAATAATAATAATAATAATAATAATTCTAATGACTTTCAGAACTTAAGAGTAAATTTCATGGAACAGACCAAAAATTATAACAAAATATTAGAGTATTGAAGTGTATTTGAGTAAATGATATTGGAGGATTTTTTTTAATGAACAAGATTACTGTTAAAAAATATCTATAGGATCCTTCAGAAGTCTAGATGAAGTTGCAGCACACTTAGAAAAAAAAAAAAAAAATATATATATATATATATATATAGTTTGGTCCCTATAGCTAAAGTGAATAGGACAGATCTGTGCTCTCAATTTTAAAAAATGCATGTTGTGGATTGTTTTTTTTTTCCCCCTGCCAGCTTCTGTTGCCCTGGCTGTGGTTTTGGTTATCGCTGTCTTGGGCGTTCTGGCTGTGTTAGGTTACTGTTTCCTCAAGAACAAGAGAAAAAACCATCAGCATCAGCGTGTGGCCACCAGCAGTCCTCCAGTGGTGTACAGTGAAGATGACCAACAGCTGGTCTACAACAGCACCACTGCCAAAGCATGACATAATCTGCAGTGTAGAGGGGCCATATGAATGAAATAAGCAACACAGTTATGGTTACCGACCTTAACGTGATGCCATATTAGCCTAAATGTTGGGTCACTTAACCAGGTCACCTTTTATCTCAGGTCTTAATGGTCAAACTGTTTAATGTGGATATTTAGATATTAGTGTTTTGTATTACATTGATCAGATGTGTGTGTGTGTGTGTGTGTGTGTGTGTGTGTGTGTGTGTGTGTTTTTAAAATGGCCTAAGAGACAGTCTTCTACCATCTGAGAATTTTACATTCTGGTTTCTAAGCACTTGACAAAAGGTATTTTATTTGTCTTTTTATTTGTTTCTTATAAAGCCATGTCATTTATGATTCTGATGATTTCTTATGGGAGTAGAATGTCTTGACTTACCTATATTAATATTTGTTAAATTTTGAATTATATATATATTATGGTGTGACAATTCATTGTTTATATATGGAATGTACGATTGTGTTGTTTGCCCTGTAAATCCTTGTGTTTTTGTTGCACTAAATTTAAAATGTTTGCCAACTTTTTTGCTGTGTTTATTAAAGAGAACTTAATATTAGTGCTCTGAGTGATATTCCAGTTGTTTAGTACTGGGATGAAACAGGCTTCAACACTGGGGAGAAAAAAACAAAACATAAACCTACATTTGATGCATAACACATGGTTTCTTCTGTGTTTCTCAAGATGGGTCAGTAGTGTCAATGACAAAAAGATGTCAAATATTTATGTGGGTGGATGTGATATATATCTGATTATTTCTGTTTTTCTTAGTTTAGTGTTTTAAACCGTGCCTTTTGGTTTATGAGGACATAGATTCGAGAGCTATGTTTTTGAATAAAGAGATTCAAGTTAAATTGTGCTTTTATGTTAAGAACATTGTAGTATGTGGAAATGTTATTTTGAGATTAATGGTAAGTCCCATATTTAAAAAAAAATCATTGTTTTATAAATATTCTATATTAACTTAACCAGCATTTTTTTTTTTTTTAAAGTAAAAATTAAATAGCCTATAAACATACTGATAGACCTCGTTATGATTCTTGTTCGACAGCACAGTAGTGACACCCGTTGGCAGGAATAAGTCTCACTGGTTTCGTGTGAAAAAAACAGCATATGCTGGTTAGGTAGTTTTGATGCTGGGATGCTGGTCCTTTTGCTGGTTTATCCTGTTTTTGTTTTTGTTTTCAACAGGGTAGCTGTTAAACATAACAATAAAACAAAAAATGGAAAAGTGTTAAAACAAAAAAATGTTAAAACAAAGTGTTAAAACAAAAAAGAACTCCAGGATATCTATACCAGGCGGTGTGTAAGGAAAGCCAGGAGGATCATCAGTGACTCCAGCCACGGTCCACCCGTCCCACAGACTGCTCTCTCTGCTGCCCTCAGGAAGACGCCTCCGCAGCATCCGATGCCGCACTAGCCGACTAAGGGATAGCTTTTTCCCCACGGCTACCAGGCTAATGAACCATCAGAACTAACACATCTAGCAGCATACTCCCACTATATCATATGCTACGCACTGCCCTTTATCACTGAACTCTATGCACACATTGCACTTAATACAATAATGTTACACTGTAAACCATCCAATACACATCGATGTCCTTGCATATCCAATCTATACATCATCAACTGCACCTTTGCACTGTTGACAATCTTCCTTAGTGGAATCTGAGTGTGCTACACACAGAGCAACCAGAGCGTGCGCGTGCACGGCAAGATACGCAGTACTCGTTCCCTCTCTAGAGAGAACCGAGGTTACGTTAGTAACCGAGTACGTTCTCTTACAAGAGGTCTCTCGTACTGCGTAAGATATCTTACGCTAGGGGACCCAATGTAAAACGCCGTGCATGCTGAGATCTGACACTAAAGACCCAAGGGCGAAAACCCGGGGTTCATATTAGGGATGCACCGATCTGTATCGGGCGATCACTTGCGCGTTTTGTCAGTAAAGCCGGTTCTGTAATCAGCGGTAAATGCCATCAGGTGCGTGATTTCACGTTGAGCCGTATATACTACACACAGCCGTTGTTCACTGACGAGCTGCGCACATTCACACTGATAATGAACATTGATTTGCGCAGCTCGTCGGTAAACAACGGCTGTGTGTAGTATATACGGCTCAACGTGAAATCACGCACCTGATGGCATTTACCGCTGATTACAGAACCGGCTTTACTGACAAAACGCGCAAGCATGATCGGCCGATTCGTATCGGTGCATCCCTAGTTCATATAGTTCACAATCACCCAGGGAACTCACAGGGAGTCCGGGGAAGAGGGAGGGGCAAAGCCGCACTCTTCCACATAGTGCAGCGTCGCTCAGACGCTAAGTTCATCGTACATACAGGGCGGGGTCACGGCCTGAACTGACGTGGAAATGTGGGTCTTACACAGTTTGCCCAGGCACATCTTGTGCTACTACTTTCACTGTCGACCCTCGAGCTGTGCTCAGTAGACGCAGCATTCCGAGTTGATAGCATCAGGTCAGACAACACTGATTATCTAGACTGACAGCAGCCTGGCCTGTAAGGCGGGAACCTCCAGGTTGTAAAACCTTATAAATGTAGACGGAGAGGCCCAGCCCGCCGCCGTACAAATATCTTGCAAGGCAATCCCACTCGACCAAGCCCACGATGAGGCCACACCCCTCGTGGAATGTGCTCTGACACCCAGCGGGCACTGCATGCCCTTGGAAGCATATGTCAGCGCAATAGCATCAACTATCCATCTGGATAGGCTCTGTTTCGACGCGGCCAGTCCCTTGGGACGCCCATAGAACGAAACAAAAAGCTGTTCTGTCTGCCTAAAAGCAGACGAGCGAGACACGTAAGCTCGTAATGCCCTGACTGGGCATAGGAGGCTCGCGTCCATTTCCTCGTCAGTAACCGGTAGGGCTGACAGAGCGATGACCTGTGCCCTAAACGGTGTGTTGAGGGATTTCGGAACGTAACCATGCTTGGGTTTGAGTATGACTTTAGAGTCATTAGGTCCAAACTCCATGCACGTCGCGTCCACGGAGAGCGCGTGCAAGTCCCCTATGCGCTTCACTGAAGCGAGAGCCAGCAGAAACACAGTCTTAAGAGACAGGTATTTCAGATCAATCGTCTGCAGAGGCTCGAATGGTCCACCTTTCATGGCCTCTAGTACCACAGAAAGGTCCCATACGGGGACTGAGGGAGGTCTGGGGGGATTCAGTCTCCTAGCTCCCCTAAGGAAGCGGATGACTAAATCGTTCCTTCCTATTGACTGACCTAGCGTTGTCCTCGAGAACGCTGCTATGGCCGCCACATAGACTTTGAGCGTGGACGGGGTTCTGCCCTTGTCCAGCAGCTCTTGTAAAAAGGAAAGCACCTCCGTCACACCACAGTCAGTGGGTGACGAGCCGCGGGCTGTGCACCAACCTGAAAACACAGACCATTTTGAGGAATAGAGCCGTCTCGTAGACGGGGCTCTAGCCTGCGTGATCGTGTTTAATACTCCTTTAGGGAGTTCATGGCCCAGACATGAAGGGACCACAGCTCTGGGTGAGGATGCCAAATCGAGCCGCCGGCCTGAGAGAGAAGGTCTCTCCTCACTGGTATCGGCCACGGGGCAGTGCTCGTCAGCTGCATCAGCGCTGGGAACCAGGGCTGGTTTTCCCAAAACGGCACTACCAGCAGTATTGAACATCCTTTCTCCTTGACCCTCTCTATCACCTGAGGTAGGAGAGAGACGGGGGGAAAAGCATAGAGATGACGGCGGGGCCATACGTGGGCCAGCGCGTCCCTGCTTTTGGAGAAAAATTCCAGACAGTGAGCGTTGTCCTGAGACGCGAACAGGTCTACTTCCGCTCTGTCGAATTTCTTCCACAGTAGTTGTACTGTCTGTGGGTGTAGAGACCATTCGCCTGCCGGAACGTTGTTCCTGGACAGTCTGTCTGGCCCTATGTTTAGGAGCCCCGGCACGTGCGCTGCTTTCAGCGAGCGCAGGTTGCGCTGAGCCCATACCAGGAGGCGTTCTGCAAGCCTGTACAGGTTTCTGGACCTGAGACCGCCCTGGCGATTTATGTAGGACACCACTGACATGTTGTCCGAGCGGACTAGTACGTGGTTCCCCTTTATTTGGGGACAGAAGCGCGTCAGCACGTTCTCTACTGCCAGCATTTCGAGGCAGTTGATATGCAGGAGCTTTTCCCGTTCTGACCACTGGCCAAAAGACGGTCTGCCCTCGAGCAGAGCCCCCCATCCCGAGGTGGACGCGTCCGTAGACACCACTTTTATTCTCGAGGAAGTCCCCAGGCTTACACCTGACTGGTACCAGTCGACTGCTTTCCACGGTTTCAGGGCTGTGACGCACTTCTGATTGACCGTGAGACGAAGTCGACCGGACGCCCACGCTTGGCGCGGTACGCGCGCTTTCAACCAGAACTGCAGTGGGCGCATGCGGAGCAGACCCAGCTAGAGAACTGATGACGCTGAGGCCATGAGACCCAGCATTTTCTGGAATTTCTTGAGCGGGACGGACGCGCCGCAGCGGAATGAGCCCGCTGTGCGCTGAATGTCTACCGCACGCTGTGGTGATAGCCGCGCTATCATTGACAGCGAGTCCAATTCTGTGCCCAGGAAGAAAGTCTTCTGACTGGGAGACAGAGAGCTTTTCGCCCAATTGACCCTGAGACCCAAATTCTCGAGGTGATCGAGTAACATGGTCGTGTGCTCTACGAGCACTGAGCAAGATTGCTCTAGAATCAGCCAATGGGGAACGAGCGCTGCGTCCATGCACTTCGTAAATGTACGGGGTGCCAGGGACAAACCGAACGGCAGGACTGTGTACTGATATGCCTGGCCCTCGAAGGCGAATCTCAAAAACCGCCTGTGACGTGACGCTATCTGTATTTGAAAATACGCGTTTTTTAGATCCACTGACACGAACCAGTCTCCTTGGCGAACTTGCGCGAGGATTTTTCTGGTCGTGAGCATCCTGAACCGTCGCTTCACCAGCGCTTTGTTCAGTTGCCTTAGATCTAGTATGGGTCTGAGACCCCGTCTTTTTTCGGTACCAGGAAGTATCTGCTGTACAGCCCTCCTTCGCTTTGAGCTTGAGAAAGGGGCTCTATGACCCCTTTGCTCAATAGTTTCGCCACTTCGGCTCGAAGTAGGTGTGCTACTTCTGCCTGCATCGTGGTCTCGACGTGCTTCATTCTTCACCTTGAATTACTTGATCACAACAATATAATGGTTTTAGACAAAAGCCAAACATCCACCCAATGGAATCTTCTGTCACTTCCAAGCAAGTCTTGACTTGTTCAGTTTTGTCTGAAATGCCTTGGTGAAAACCCAGTCATTATTATATTCCTTTATTGTATCAACCTGTCACTGCTCTCTCAGTGAACATATTGCATAACAAAACTATCTAAACTAATCTGAACTGAAGGAAAATGTTTGGCTCTCAACTTAAACATTAAGCTTAATACCTACACTGCTTAATTCAGGTTAAAAATGATGTATTTGTTATAGAAATGAAAGACCGTTTGATAGTTGTCATTTTTTTTCACCCCGCTGCTTGAATTTTTTGTTAGCCTAAGTACTTTGACTTTACATTTAAACAGATTTTTCAATGTGGGAATGTTCTTGTTTGTGTTGTTGCTTGTCATGAGTCAGGATTGTGTAGCACTTGTCAGCAACTGCAAGGACATGTCACCTTTTTTCCATGGCAGCCTTTCTGCTTAGCTGGTTTTGGTTAAAGACAGTGGTGGCATGGTAACAGAATTAACACCTGTTCTGCTATGAAGGTTGCGTTGGTTGATAATCATGTTTGTGGCATGTCTTGGCGTGTTTTGTTGCAATGTTCTTGATCTTAATCTTGATAATGGCATAATCTGAAGACTTGTAGCAATGTTATGAGAAGAATAATGTTGCGTAAGTAAACGGTGACGATTGTTAAGTTGACATAGTATGAGACATATTTCCATAAGCAGTATGGAAATGTTCACACTCAAATAAGAATGAATCAACGTTTGCCTGTGCAAGTCAGTCAATCATGTGTCAATCCATACAAAAAATAGTACATTCAAGGAACATGGTTTCATTTTTGCCCGAAAATTTAAATTGCTACTCTCTAATATATGGTGCATTTTTAAAGTTAGAAACATGACAACCTAAATGTGAAAGCATAATTTTAGTTTGTTTGTATTGTTTACTTTTATTTTCCAAATAAAATAGGTACATATAATTAAAATGATAAAAACAAAACAAAATAAAAAAATAAAAAATAAAAGAAAAATTAAAAAGAAAATGTAAACAAGACAGAACAAAGGTAATATGTATGTATAAAATATAAAGTACAGTTTAAATACAGTGAAGTAATTATGTTCTTGTGCACTGGTTGAGCATACGCATACACTTAGACTTTCAAAGGTTTTGAAAAGCAGATGTTATCACAGTTAGAACTAGATATGATTAATTTTCTTTGTTACCTTGAAATGAAGGAAGTTAACTTTAAAACAATTAATAATTTATCAAGTGATTTTTTAAGAGTAAATTTTGTTTGGATAGTTTTGTAGATTTGTAGTAGTATGGTAGTTTTGTACATTTTGTCATAGTTATTGTTTAATTACTATGATAAAAATGTTTTTTTTTTTAATGATTTGAATTATTTAAATTCTTAAAACATTTGAAAAAGAAGACTGCCTTAGAACGCATTAAATTAATTGAAATATGTATGAATTGTCCTCCCCTTTACTTTACTTATTTGTTATATTATGCTTTATATGTACATTTTGTATTTATTATTAGTTTTATTGAAGCTGTATTTAACAATAAGAAGACTGGTATTTGAAGAGATTTAAAAGTGATGTTAAAAAAAAAAGAAATAACTTCCTTAACATTCTGGGCATGCGCACTCGTTCACTTTCGAAAAAAGCGGAGGGTTACAGAAGAACATGATCAGGCTGTCATCATTACAGACACAAGCAACAAACGGAGGAGTTTGAGCAAAATAACCTTTTTATTGTCCTCCTTTACTTCGAAAGGATTTTTTTCCCGTGTCACAGAGACTTCGTCAACATAAATGCAACTTTATCAAGGATTATTTGGTTGACGTCTTTAAACTTTTCTTGTATTGGTAAGTACGTGTAAGTGCTTTACGTTGCTAATCTTAAGTTTAGATGAAAGGTGGTAGTTTTATGTTGCATTTGTTTTGTAAAAGTTTAAAACTGAAGTTTTCTGCCTTCACTCATGTTTTCCGGGAGAAATCTAAAGAATTTGAGCATAGTATTCACAAGCAATCTCTAAAAGTTGAAAGCGTGCGTTAAATTGCCATATGTTTGTCAACCGTAAGCGACAGCACTTAGTGTGGATGACATCTTAGATCCGTCATTGTACTTCAATTTAATTTAATTCAAACTTTTGATGGGATTTTTTGAAAAATCGTTGATTGACAAGCTACATGAAGAACTATATGCAGCTCTGTCAGTCTACGCACAGTGTAGACCAAAAGTCTGATACCATATTAAACTGATACCATTCATCCAAAGGACATTTTCTTGTCTATTAGCTTAAAGAGAAATCATTATAGATTTATTTAGCAGAAAGACCTCAGAGATAGACCTCTAAGAATAGTCACTGTCTATCAGTCTATCACACAAGATAAGTTGTTTCGAAAGTTTCTACAAGGAAGAAAAAAGATTGTAATGCAGTGCTCTGCAGGAAGACCTTCAGTTGTATAACATGTAAAAGATACATTTCAGCCAGAGAGTTGTGAAAGAGGCAGGATTCATGACTCAATCTCTGAGGAATGTTCTCACTTATTACAATATCTTTACAAAAATAAAGTTTCTGCCAGTTTGTGTATCATGTCACCACAGACTTTGTGAATTTCTTCATGATTTCTTCATGTGGAAGATGCAAAAAGTGCCTTCAACTGCTGTTCAAGCTCTTTTCCCCAACTTTATTGCCAGGGATGACATGTACACTTTCACAGACTCTATCTAAAAAAACAGTTAGCTGCCTTGCTACTTTTTGTCAGTTGATATATGTATATGTATAAATATGTTTTTCCAATGTGTTAGTTGCTGTTTCTTTGTACTTATATGTGGAATTTACTAGCAATTTATAAATTATTGATACACTTTTTTTGTGCATTAGTAGTAGACATTTCACTTAAGGAAGAAAATCTGGTCCTCATTGTAGTTAGTTTATTATGGTGAAGAACCACCCACTTGACCATAAAGGAGCATCTGACCGACATATAAAGAGACCAGACCAGTGATTTGTTCTTCCTCAAAACACACTGTATCAACCTGATTCATTGTAGCCATCATGTGCTATTCTATGTGCAACAATTGCTCAACTTCAGTAAGCAATGACCTTAGTTTACTCTTAAGTATGTCTAAAGCTTCTTTTACATAGATATTTTGAAATATATATGGAAAATTTGTGTTGTTTTGTTGATAAAGTATTCTGGCATTGCAGAATTTTGTTCATTTACTGGACTAGAGCTTTTCCTTAATCAGTGCTCTTACACTTGAAGCCCTGGTCTTTAATCGCTACAACACACACCCTACATTAGCTCTTTTCACACAGAACACATTTTGGCACTCTGGCTTTGCATTCACAGAATGAGCAGTTTTCAGGAATTTCAGGAACTCCAATGTGAATCTAGCTTATGATGCTTCCAAATGCTGTCTAGGTAGTCATCTCATTAGGTTTGATATACAGCCACTGATTCTTGGCATTAACAAGTTAGGGAATTCTTTGTTAATGTGTCCCATGTGAGCGTGTGTTAAACCTGTGATAGAATTGTGGACACACCCGGTTCCTTTTCCAGTTCTGCCTGTGGCCAACTAGGGTGCCAGACGGCTTCTTTCATTTCCTGATCTTAGACAGATAAGAAAGGCCCACTCTGTTTTAAAAAATGTACTTGTCTCTAGATTGTAGTCAATTTCTTGCTTTAGAGTTTGTTTAATGCTGTTGTTTGGAAGTTTCTGTCTCCTAAAGGACTTCCAATATGGGAGATAACTAATAGCTAGAAATTGGTCAGTGTTCCAAAAGATGCAGTAGTGGGTTCTTGTTAGTACTACAGTTAATCTTTTTTTTTTATCACCAGAGCAACTTGATGTCACTAAACAAACTTAGTTCATTGACTAATATTTGCCTTAGCCTGATATTGGAGGCTTGTTATTTGACTGTTAAATCTGCTGCTCTTTGAAATACACTATTAGTCATAGGTTTAGACTTACTCATTTGTTGTAATCATTATTTCTCTCAATTTTACAATAGAAGTGTGCTATGAAATGACATAATTGGATATATAGTATTTATATAGTGAGCAAAACTGTAATTTTTACAGTTTTTTACAGAGTTCTCATGTATGTTGGGCACTTTTTGAGCAACTAATTTTATAAGTAGACTCTGGCACATTTAGACTTAATTTATAGTTTACACTGTTTACACTAATTATAGATAATTTTAAGCATGTAAGTGTAAACCTTCACATAAAAGTCTTTAAGATCACAATAAACAAATTCCACCAAGAATGCTTAAAACTTTGACTGGTGGTGTATTTAAATTGAATTGGCTTTGTCAGGTTTTCTGAGTTATGAGACCTATGAAACACAATCGGTGGAAGTACAAACAATAGGATGGTATTTGGTCTTCCTTAACCCTTCCATTCCTGTGGATTCATTGTTAAAAATGGCTCTGTAATGCTCCACCTGATTCATAGCAAGCTGTTTGGACAGCATGGAACAGATGTTCCTCAGTTCAGGAATTTCACAGTACTTTAGCAGTTCTTGCATTCTTTCTTCTTTTAAAGGGTGGTTGACTGGTTTTATTCTAGGCTTGATTGTGTTTATGGGGTGAAGTCTAACATGTGTAAAACTAACATGTACAGAAATGTCAGGTCCCTCACATACGCTCCGGTTGTATTGTAAAACATTGACATTATCAATATTGCTTATCAATTTGAGTCCGAATGAGACCCAGAGAATATTAGTGAAGAGGATCACGCAGAACCTGTGCAAGCATGGCTCTTACAGGACATTTCAGAATGGTATGTGTCTTTGTTTATTGTTGTATCATACTTTTAGATATGCTGTTATTTGTAAATGCTAGTGCTTATGTAAGCTTCTAATATATGGTTTTATACTAATTACAGCTTTAATACAGAATATGTAATTGCGTTGTAGCATTTTTGTAACAGTAAGAAGTGTTTGCCAGTAAGTATTGCTCCCTACCACGGCAACTGCATGTGTGTTCATGTTAAGCACTTCTGGTAGCTTTGTAAAAATATCTGTTTGTCTATACACAAAGTGTATAATTGGAACACAGTTCACTGATGGAGCTGGCGAGCTGTTGATCTAAATTAAAGATATATATATAGATATATATATATATATATATAATATATATATAGAGAGAGAGAGAGAGATGGAGAGCAGAGTGTGTTCAGACCTCTTTGTTGCATGTTCCCGGGACAGGCTTTATGTAAATGTCTGGGTTTGTGATGTCACCAACCCAGGAAGTAGCTTGTTGTAGACCCTATGAGCCATTTTTGTAGGCATTAAACTGTCATCATTTTAAAAGACAATAGCCCCTTTCACACAGCAATCCAGATAATTTGGTGTAAAATTACCAGTGTGACTTTACCTGTAAATACAGAAATACGCTGTTTACACAGGCAATGGCGTTCTGGATTTTTAACAGTAAGAAACCATTCACACATCAACATCAAAATGCCGGTAAATTCTGTAATGTCAGCAAAAGTGGTTAAGTTTCACTATCTGTCTAATTTCACAACAAAGTATGAGTGACAGACATAAGGGGATGATCAAACAGAACGCGTTTTTGCTCTTATAAACCCAAGATGCGCATATTAGTATCCAACTGCAGAGCCACAGCGCTGATGAATGAGAAAGAAGGCTGGGTCTCGAGTGAAACAGCTGCGAGACGAGGCGCAATGGTCATAGATATCCATCAAGTGCATATTTACATAGAAAAATGAATATAAAAAAGCAGCGGCGCTTTGTAAACAGCTCATAGTAAAAACGTCATCTCCTTAAGAACGCTATGATTAGCCAGTTTGGACCAAAGCAGGCTTTATTCGTCAGCGCGTTCTACGTGCTCACACCGGTAATCTTCATTCCGCGGTCACACACAGCATCATTCCGGCAATTTACTGGTAATGTTACAACTACCCTTACTGGTAAATTGTTTGAACAAATTTACCGGTATTTTTGAAAAGGTCCTGTGCACACATGATCTATTAGCGGTAAGTCACCAGTAAAGATTGCATGTGTAAAAGGTAGGGCTGGGTATTGTGACCAATTTGGCAATTCGATTCGATTCTTATTTTTATGGTTTCGATTCGATTCGATTCGATATCGATTAGCTATCAATATTTCATTTAAAATGTTAGTTTTGCAGACATGGGATCATATTTTGATATAAATGCTGGTAACTGGAACTCTCCTACTTAAGTTTATTACTGAAATACACATCTACATTAATAATAGGGTGCACACAGTTGTTTATTTTAAACAACTTTTATTTTAAATGAACACTGTAACAAGAAGTCATAAATATGTGCATCCATTGTACACCATGTAAACAAACTGCAAAATGCACATTACTGTAAAAAAATGAAAAGACTGTAAATGTGCAACAGTGAAATCTATTAAGAACTTCAAACCTGTTTAAGAAATAAAACATTTTTCTAAATTCAAAACGTTCAAAACAGGCCCATCATAAAGCCCTTGTCTGCGTATACAAAACATTCTAACTGTCCATAAAACTAACAATTCTTAACTACAGCCTAATAATTTTTGATCACCAGATTTTTCTGCAAAAAAAGCAGCTGATCAACATGTTCTGATCTGATCTAAGGCAGCTCCTTTGCGCTGTGATTAGATCACCAGCGGTTGAGAAAACTCTCTTAGCAGGAACACTAGTGACACCTTCAGGACGAGAGGTGAATATTCATATCCTCTTACGTGAAGCACGTGCATTAAGAATCGATTCGGGGATTTCGTTGCGTTAAACTGAAGATCGTTTAAAATCGGAGAATCGATTTTTTTTACCCAGCCCTAGTAAAAGGGGCTAATATATCTGTTTGCATTAAACTTTCAGTGTCGCAACTTTG
The DNA here is from genome assembly GCF_049309525.1 of Garra rufa. Classification (NCBI taxonomy): domain Eukaryota; kingdom Metazoa; phylum Chordata; class Actinopteri; order Cypriniformes; family Cyprinidae; genus Garra; species Garra rufa. Next base: position 18,916,194 of record NC_133373.1, read on the forward strand.
CAGACATTCAGGGTTCCCACGGATCCTTGAAATCCTGGAAAGTTTGCGAATCTGAAAAAAAAAAAAAATTCAAGGCCCTGGAAAGTTTTTGAAAATAAACATACATATATACAGGTCCTTAAAAGTGCTTGAATTCATTTTGTGCAAGAAGTTTTCTGAAAAACAATTCTATATTATTCCCACTGGTTCGCTAATGTGTTATTTCACCAACACATCGTTGCCTATGCATACTTGATTTACGTTAGTTATGCACATTTACATGTTACGTTAATTGTTTCTTGTGTGAGGTACTTTGTGTTGTACGTTGACATGATGTTCACGTGCACAAAACTACTACAGTGGTACCTCAACGTTTCATAGACACACTGTGAAATATTGCAAAAATAGCAAAAATAGGCTGAAACCGCTAAAACGCGATGCCTGGAAAATGCAAGTTTCAAGATATTTGGCTCACCAAAGAAAAAAACTTAAAAACATTCATAAAATCCATAAAAAGTTAATATCAGATCATTTTAGAATACAGTATAGGGTGTACCGAATATTCTTTAGTTTTATGCAAAACAGAAATAGTAGCATGATGTAACATTAAGTCCTTGAATTTGAGGGTATTGGTCCTGGAAAGTTCTTGAAAAGTCTTTGAATTTGAAGTTAACCAAGGTGTGGGAACCCTGGATATTTTTTATGCTCAAACTGCAACAATACACACTAACTGAAGTTAAAAAGTGAAGTCACAATCAACCACCCCTTTTAAATAAAAGAAAATGTTCATTTTAAAATTAATTTCTGAATTATAATATTTGGTTTTAGGATGGAGGCTATACTAGAGAAGGGAGTTTATTATTGATTTTTGCTTTTTAGGTGATTTTTTTTTATTTTTTAGACCTACTACAGAGCAGACACATTAGTGACATTTTCACAGATGTACAGTACGAGGAGTTATTAAAACTTAGTTTTAGGTTGTGTGCTGGTTGCAAGCAGTATTCATCCAGTCAATGTTACAGAAAGTGCACAGAAGAGCATTAACCCAGGGTTTACGGACGTACAGTGTTAAATCTCAAAACTTTAATAGCCTTTATTATTATTATTATTATTTGTATTTGATTAGGATACATACAAAATGTCTGGTAGCCTCCAGGAGAGATTTGGGAAGGACTAGTACATCACCTTTCTTGGATGCAGTCATCATGTGTATGTGTAAACATGTAGACCGATGTCTATCTGAGCATATTTTTAGTTTTATCTGTGTCTATTACCTGTAATTACTTCTTCTTACCTTCAGTGACTGAAAAAAGCTTTTCAAACTGTGGTATGTTGCAATTATCTATTCTATATGATGTCACGCATTTATTTTGTATCATACTTTATTTTCTTAAAAATTTCCCACACATTTTGTGACATAGTGTCTTACAGAACAGTCAGTTTCTGTTTTTGTCAGTTTTTTAGTTTCTGACCATTTCTGCCCTCTTTCTTATTTGTTGTATTACACTTTTTTGCTGTTGCTGCCCCTTTAAGAGTTATATGTAAAAAGCCTCTTTGCATATGGCAGTAGGTGCAGTGCTTACAAGCTTAAGGTGCAGTGGTTCTCAAACGTGATCCTACAGGTCACTCAGCACACATTTTGGATATTTATTTGACACACCAGGTCTTCAGGTTTTGCTTCACACCCAAAAAAGCAGTACATGCCAAATAAGTAGGGATATCCAAATCTGCAGTTTAGCTTCTGATCCAAGCATTTCAGAGAAATATTATGTATCCCTTTGTGTGTGTGTGTGTGTGTGTGTGTTTATTTATTTATTTATTTATTATATATTATAAATATTTATATATACTCTACCAGTCAAAGTTTTGGACACACTTCCCCATCTTGCAGAGATTGAGCAGTAATAATAATCTCATTGTATTACCATTTTAAAATGCTACACTAAAATTTGCACCCAGTAACAACATTATTACATATAGATGAAGAGAAGTTTTTCAAAATATTTCCCTTCCACCTTGTATAGCACATGCCTATTTGTATTTGACATTTTTGTTTATCTTCTTAGCTTAATGTGGTGCTAGATGCTCCCAGAATAGGCCCTGTTGTATCTGTGCTTGGCCATGTCATGTGATCTGGCACTGGTCTGTGAGGGGCTGTTTGTTCATTGTTGTTCTCCAGCAGTGTCATTTAACCCCTCCCCATCCCTCCTTTTAGCCAAGTCTAAGAGCGAGATTTAGTTTCTTGTCTCCTTGTCACATCATGCCTGCTTTTTGCCTGCTTTTAGCCTTTCATGCCTGCTTTAGGAGTCACTTCAACATGGTGAGTATGATCAGCATTTTATTGGATGGAATAGGAGAAAATAATTTAACATTGATAAACAATGAGACATTTTTTAGAATAGACGGAAACCACAGATGCAAATATAGTTAATCTTGCTGTGACTCACCCTCAGCAAACTACTGGATACATTTTCAAAGAGGCAGATTTCAGAGAAGAACTCCCATCCCCAATATTCAAAACGCCTATCTGGTAAACCAAAAGTAGTAAATTGACTTATGGCTCATTAACATGATGGGAGATTTAAAAGATGAGAATGGTGGAAATCCCCCATAACAGTATAGGAAAATGATTTGTTTTGGCTTTGATTAGATTGTGATCTTTTTTTAATAACCAATGCTATAGGCAGGCGTTAATGACTCAGAGTAACTGTGGGCTGCAATGTGACCATACACAACTTTATTATGAGTTATGTTATTGCTTATATTATTAGTTAAAACATGTCTTGATTAGCCACAGTCTTTATCCCACTTTAGGCTTTACTTTTTATAATTCTAACTTCTATGGCCTTTTTCATTGACATATTACTGTAAATGTAGGTCTGAATTATGAATTGAACTTTAAAGCAAAGCATCACATTGCCATAAACAATTACAGCGTAAATGTTAAAATTCTTTCTCTTATTCCAGTTTAATATGCAGAAACAACTAAACTCTGTTTTTAAAGTCCTATTTTTAGTCATCTTCTAAAGTAGTCAACACACTGATAGTTACTTGGACATTGTCAATGAAACAAAAAGAGACGCAGTTCGAGTGTCATTGTTGTAGCTGTACCATCTTAAAAGCTGAGGACTGTAATTTCTGTAAGGTTAAGTGATAGGATTTAAAAAAAAAAAAGATAGTTTTTTAAAAAGATTTCCTCAACAGTCTCCCAGTCTGCCATTGGCTCGATAGACAGATAGTCCTGCCTCAGAATCCCTCTGTCAGGCTGGTCTGGATGCTTAAACAAACAGAGCAGCATTTTGATAGCATGACAGAGCCAAAGGCTAATTTACACTGAACGAATAAACGCCAACAAACTGCAAGACACGTTTATCAAGTTTTGTCTTATCAGTGTGTTACCCTGTAGATCGTGCTTGTTTTCGCCAGTTGAACATTTTGAATTGGTGTTTCTTAGGTCTTAGAACTGAGAAGTGACTGTGCTCAGTCAGCTGTCAGCATTGATCTGTGTCTGCAGGTGTGGAGTGAATTAGCCTTAAGGATGATGGATTTTTGTGATAACCTTCAGGTAAAGTTCTTTAGTAAAGGTTTAGTAAAGTCATTAATAAAAAAAAATGTCATCACGCACCCTCACATGTTTCCAAATCCATAAGAAATGTGTTCATCTTCGAAACATAAATGAAGATATTTTTTAATGAAATGTGAAAGTCTGTTTAAAGTTCATTAAAAGTTCATGAAGACTTGGATTAAACTCCTCGATTCATTTGGATTACATTTACAATGTCATTATGAAGTGTCAATGTTTCGAGTGAATGGACTTTTAATGGATGGAAAGAAATCTTTCAGGTTTCATTAAAAATATCTTAGTTTATGTTTCGAAGATGAACAAAAATTTTGTGGATTTGGAACGACATGGGGATTAATAACTTATAGCAAGGGTGTTGCAAAGCCCTTGATAGGGTGTAAGCTTCCAAACAGATTACATAATAGGTATACTACTAGGCCAAAAGTATTTAGACACCTCCTAGTTAACGGATTTTATAATTTCAGGTACACCCATTATTTACCAATGCATCAAATGAACTATACAGCCATGACAACTCTTTAGAAAAATACTTTTAACAGAATATGTACCTTTTTGTTCTTGTGATAGTCATGCAAGCATGTATTGTTCTGTATGTCTATTTGGTCATCAATTTACACTGCAGTGACACTTGCAAACTCGCGCTGTGCATCAAATTGGTCTGTTTTAAAACTAAAAGATAGAAACAGACGTTTTCTCATGCTGAGAGATAAGCAGATATATGCGTGTAAGAAAATATCATATATGGTGTTAATATAATACATAGCGGATAAGAAGAGTTCCTATTCTGTTTTTATTTGAGCTCTAAAGGATGAGGCATGTTACATCGTAACATTCGCTTTCTGTTTACTGTTGTTGTCAAGACTCAGGAACTATTTTTGGTGGAAGAACAGCATTTAATTAACTTTTTTAAAAAAGTAACATATCAATACATACATTTTTGGTTTTAATAGTTTTTTTATTGTGTGGTAACTGTTTTATAAAAGCCACTTCACATCGTGCCTAACAACGCCCTTCAGCCATTACTTATTCACAATGACGGCCTCTCATACCTTATTGCTTACGTATGGCATTGATGATGACGATGTAAATTCTGTACTGCTTTTATGTTTCTAATGAGGCAATACTGTAGTATTAAAGGGGTGCAATGGTCTTTGGTTTCAACATATAGAGGTCTGCTGTATGCTGATCTAAGCAAGCTTTTTACCCTCCTGGTGAAATAATAGATGAAAAATCATTAATGGACACTCAAAACCAATAGTTAAAAGTGCTTGTACAAAACCAGAGGGAGAGAAAATGCTTTAAAATATCTTCACAAGAAAGAGCAGATTTAAATGCTGAGGCCACTGCAGGTAAAAAGTTTGGGATTTTTAATGTATTTTAAATAAGTTTCTTATGCTCATAAAGGCTGTTTATTTGATCAAAAATACAGAAAAAAAAATATTGTGAAATATTATTACAATGTAAAATAATGTTTTTTCTATTTTAATATACATTAAAAAATTACATTTATTCCTGTGACCAAAGCTGAATTTCAGTATTCTGGTATATGATCCCTCAGAAATCATTCTAATATGCTGATTTATTATCGGTGCTTGAAACAACTGTGTTGCTTAATACAACTGTTGTATTAAGCAGCATTTTTTAAAAATACAAATCTTTTCTAACAATATACACTACTGTTTATTATACTATTAAAGTTTGGGGTCAGTAATTTTTTATTCTTTCTTTTTTTTAAAGAAATTATTACT
>NC_133373.1:18922003-18946557 GCF_049309525.1 Garra rufa
AGTGCTTCCTCCGCGCTCCAGTTCTGCGCTGTAGAGAGGGAGGAGGAGGAGGAGGTGGAGGAGAAGAGGAGGAGTCCGCGGGGTCATAGAGCCGCCGGATACACTCGCACACACTCACATGCACACACACATAATCTGGATTTATGAAGCCCACTGCTGCACAAAGAGGATAAAAGTACTCGAGCACAAACCTTTACACGCCCAAAACCATAAACTGTCCAGTCATGACATTGGATTAAACATCACTTCAGAAAAAAAACAAAACGAGTCATATTTTCAGTGAAAACATCTCCCAGGGCAACAAAACCTATTCATCTTATAAATATGATAAATGTGGTTTACTGTAAAATACAATGACTATATTACAAGGTCCGACAAACAAACGACCACAAAAAAGAATAAATGACGAGGTATATTGGTTGGCAGAATCATTTGTTTCTAAGGAAATGGTGACTGGGTGTTGGATCCTGATGTTCCCTTTATTTTATGGCCTGTCCTGAACCAGAGGAAGTGGATTTATTTCCTGATGTCCATCATATGCATAAATAGCTGTCCTTGCTGTTGGTGCAGTTAATTCTTGCATATTCATATATTAAACACTTTCTCTGTAATATAAGAGCCTATACAAATATATGAATGTGGAATGTGTCTTGAGTCTTGCATAGTCCTAAGAAAAGTATTAAAGTTAGAGTTTAGGAATTAGGTAGGAAAGGAAAAAACCTCTTTTACATCTTTTGAAATTTTGGGTACAGTCGACATACCAGAATTTTCAAGACTTTATAAGTAATTTGCAAATTTTTAAATTGATACTGAACCTGACAGTGTAGAGATGATAATGTTGGGCTGATGTGATCATACTGAATGACTGGCAAACACTGGCAAAGTGACTATTAAAAAACTGGTCTCTATAAAACATAACACTCAGATTCTGAACTCTAAAGGATGACACAATGGTACACTGTTGACTCAGGTAACAGATATTCTAGCATTTTGTTTTTTAGAGGCATTTGGTCTTATTATTAAAACCTCCAGTTTATCAGAATTCAGGTGGTGGAATTTAATCTTTGATTACCAATGCACTCTGCTAACTTAGAAAATTGAGCTTGATTGGGTCTTGCTGAAGGATTAGGTCTTGTTTCGTTTCGATAGATTTAAATTTCGTAATGAGAGGACTTCTTCAGAGGATAGGCCTGTATACTGCGAGTACGCCTAGTTCTTGCAGCTTTAAGAGCTCATCTGTAGCTAGAGACACTATTCCTTTTATGCACTTCTCACTTCAACATCCTTCTTAAGGGCAGGCCAGTACTTTTAGTTGGCAAAAACAGTGAGGATCCTTTACTTTAGTGTGAAAGTATTAAACAGAATTTCAAAAGATATTGATGAATAACAGCATTTAGTGTAATGGAGCTCAGAGATATTGACTTCGTATTTTAATCTAATTTACAGGAGTGAGGCCTCAGTGCCATGCCAGAGAAATCCCATATCACAGCCCATGACGTCCCAATGGGTGAAGGTAAGACTCAACTCTCATCTGTACAGATATTGTTCATTTAAAATTCTCACTAGAGCAGGGTAAACGTTTAACTCATTACTAATCACAACTCAAGTTTGATGTACTTTTGGAACAGATCATCATTATTGTTCTTCATTATAACAGTACAGAAGGCAACTGTAATATATAGAATGTCTTTCAGATGATTTGTTTTTGATGATTGATGTGTTTTGATCATTGTTGCTGTGAATACTAGAATATTCAGTTCAGTCAAAAACATTTACAGTGCACCAATGTTTTTTTCAGTAACTACACCTGTAGAGGTGTATGAGAGGGCTGGTTAGAATGGTTCAAGTATCAAGTAACTAGTAGATGTTCTAACATGAACTTTTCTAGCACTGATATGACTAGAGTCATCATCCCATGTGAGTGTACATCATTTGTTTAGGTGTACATTTTTGTTGGAATCATTTAGTTGCACCTAAAAACAAAGGAAAGTTGTTAATTGGGGGTGAGAATGGGGCCGACAGTAACATATCAAATAAAGAACTGCGAAGTCTATACCTCAGACTACAGGCTACAAGAACCATGAATCTATTGTTGTGCCTTTTAAGAAAAATGTGGAAATTTGTGCATGTACTGTTTATTTTAGTTATTTCTTAATAGGGTTGTGGAGAACATATACTTTTTTTTTTATACTTATTATATTATAATGAAAAATAATTGAACCGTAAACTAAAATGTGCATCATTTAGTTACATCAAGGGTCAAATCAAATATAAATAGCACATTAAAGGTAAAAGTTACACACTTTTTGTGTGTGCTCTGCACAGACCTGGTATAAAGCATGTTTTTGCTCAGATGGCCGAAATGTCCACCCAGCAAGAAAAAAAAATTAAAGGGAACGTTGCTCAGGGATCTCAACATTTCAACATAAACATGTCTTCATAAACATAAAATTGGCACTTTTAACACAAGTATGAAGGTTTTTCAGCATCCTTCTATTGGATGTCAGGTTTTTCTAGTAAGGCATATTAAATCTTTCTGCTGTCTCTTTCACTGCTGTCAAAGTGAACTGTACGATGCATGTCAAAAGGGTTAAAATTTTAATCCAATTTGTATTTAATTTCATTATGTATAATCTACTTACATATGTAAAACTTTTTCAGATGGAACTACCTGAACCATTTCAGTAGCATTAACTGAAACCGGGCAGAGGATTTATAGTTACCAGCATGCTTTGCATAAAGCTGGATCATGAGAATAAATGTTGAAATTAAGACTTTATTTTATGTGTTTTTGAGTGAAGGGAATGACCTGTATTTAATGTTTAGTTATGTTTGACATTCAAAAAAATCAGTTATGAAGACTAAAGCTTGTGGTTAGGTTGTGGGTGGCTACATGAATTAAGTTTATAGTGTATGTTGCACCACATAATAAGCAATAGCTAAAGTAATTTCTTGCTTGTTCTTTGCAAAAATAAATAAATAAATAAATAAATATATACTGTATTTAAAAATAAAAAATATTAATAACAAACAGACTGCAAAACAACTGTACCACATTTTAGAACAATGTGGGCAAATAGATGAAGAAACACATTCAAGAAAAGAAATGAACACAACACCAGCTGATGTCACAACATGCGCAACTGGGATTTAAATCTGGAAATTGTCTTCTGCTAGTTAGATAAGCATTTAAGAACTAACCTGTGTTAAATAACAGATTGCAGATTTAATTAATAGCAGAATTGTCTTATTCAAATCAACACTAAAAACTGAGATGAAAAAACAACTTCAGTAGAAAAAAAATAAAGAAATTTACTTTGTCTGAAGGTAAATATTCAGGAAGATTTTTTTTAATTTTGGTGCAATTGTTTTTCTATGTAGTGTTGAAAATTAAATTGAATTAATCAAAGTATTGCCAAGTTATGCCAGCATGTGTGGAAACTTCAAACCATGTGTTACAGCTAGCCTTGTTTACCTTTACTTTACCTCATTTGTTTTAGTTTTCATAGCTAGTAAATCCAGGTAATCTTTACTCGAATGAAATCCGCCCAGACAAGTTAAGTGCAAATTGTTATTTCAGTTTTGAGTATTGCATGAGCGATTCTCCACTGAACTTTACAGACTTCAGTGAACGAGTGTCGCCACGCGCTTGCTCACCAAAGAAACGGAGCACAGTAATTGTGACTAAAATATACATTTTGCTAAAATATTTGTTGTTGTGGAAGTTTAAACCTACAAGTTAGTGATATGATCGCATTGACTATAAAGTGACTGTAATGTGATTAATCAAAATAGCCTAATACAATTCTGTGCTTTTTTATTTTAATTTTTAGTTGAATTTGACTTTTGCTTTAAAAAACATTATTTTTGTTTTTAGATTGTAATGTTAAAATGTAATGTGATGTTAACCGTTTTTTTGCACATAATATATAGCATAACCTTCATAGATATATTCACTTTGTTTTCATAGCCTTTAATATGAACAGGATGTGAAATATTTTTTTAAGTTAATACAGTTTTTTGTTTTGTTTATCCAAATAAAAAGCGTTAAAAAAATAAAACGCTCACCAGATACAGTGAAAGATACAGACCTTAAATATAGCCATAGTTAATTAGAGTTAAACAAAATATTAAAATTGGAGTGAAATAATAAAATATCAAAGTTATCTGTGTTACATAAGTGCCCAAACAAATTTCAACTCTTAAAAAATAAGTAAGGGAGGGGCCCCAGATTTTTTAATAAGCATTGATCTTAGAGAAACGAATACATTCGAGCTGAGAATGTGTCAATGCTAATGTATGGACACAACTTTTCAGTGGTTAGAATCAGACTCCATCTGATCTACAAACTACGTTTCACAACCAAACACACGCGATAAGAGATGCAGGAAATAGGAAACCAGGCTTACACCAGAAACCATGTTATACCAAGGGGCCAGTTGTTTTCTGGCTATGCAGTCAAAATATTATATCAGTAATTTAGCATATATGTGACCCTGGACCACAAAACCAGTCTTAAGTCGCTGGGGTATATTTGTAGCAATAGCCAAAAATACATTGCATGGGTCAAAATTTTTGATTTTTCTTTTATGCCAAAAATCATTAAGAAATTAAGTAAAGTTCATGTTCCATGAAGATTTTTTGTAAAATTCCTACTGTAAACATATCAAAATGTAATTTTTGATTTGTAATATGCATTGTTAAGAACCTAATTTGGACAACTTTAAAGGTGATTTTCTCAGTCTTTTTTATTTTTTTGCATCCTCAGATTTCTGATTTCAAATAGATGTATCTCAGTCAAATATTATCCTATCCTAACAAACCATACATCAATAGAAAGCTTATTTATTGAGCTTATGATGTATAAATCTCAGTTTTGTCAAATTTAACCTTATGACTGGTTTTGTGGTCCAGGGTCACATATGTTACTGCATTGAATTGTAAGATTAATGTCTGAGTGTTTTGTATGTACGTCAAGGATTAAGCAGTAAAGTGCACGGGACATAGATCTGACAAAGAAGTCAAATTTTATTGTAATGAAAATTTGTTGGAAAGTTGGAAATTTGCATCCCTTCAATCATTAATCCACGCTGAGTTTGTGTTATTAAGTTGCAGTAGAGCACAGGACGTTGGTTGTTTGCCTATTCATGTAAAACACCTGTGTGTGTGTGTTGAACTTTATTTTCATGAGCACTGAACAAATACACAAAGTAAAAACTTTAGTGAAAACTAAATTTGCTCTTCATCATTAACACCAATACTGGTTCCAGATTTTATACTGTTTTTCTCCTTGTCCTGCAGTGAACCACTAAAAATAATGTCATAAATATGGATAACAGAATAATGGCTCACCATCAACTTTGTTTGATTTTTTTTTCCCTGATGACATTGATTCACCACATAATTAAAATATTTTTGTGTGTTCTTTAGTATAGTCCATCACATTTTTGGGGCACCTGAGGCACCTGTATATTTCTTTGTTTTTTCAGACCTATTCTAGCAGTCAGTATCAATTGTCATATATCATTTTAAACATAAGAACTTGAACTTTATGTCTAGCTTACTTAAAATTACAAAAATAATAAAATTTTCCCTTTGTTTTCTCTAAAATTTAGTGAATTTCCAGAATTTTAGGAAAAACACTAGCAACAATTGGGTGGTTTTTTACTGTGTACTCAAACAAAAACTCCCTTGAAGTTTGAATTTCTTTAGAAATTTGTATTTAGGTGTTTTACACTTCCAAATAAAATTTTGTCTATATATAACATTCCCCAAGCAAGTTATAGCCATTTATTACAATATTATTATAGGCGCTTTTCAGTGAAAAACAGGCCTATTTAGTTTATTGACAATATAGACCTGTCCAAAAACGTTTCAGGAGTAATGTCATAGCAGAAACAGTGTTATATAATAGCAAAACAGTAAAAATAAGTTACTTTTTCAGATAAATATATTCTTAATCCGAGGATGAACAGTAAACACCAACAGTGTAGAAAGTAGCACAAGAAAAACTGCACAAATTGTCTTGTGCAATAAAAAAAATAAACAGTCCAAATTATTTACAAAATTCACACAAAATGAGAGAGAAATACAACCGAAGTTCAACCAAAAAAAAATAGTGCAAATAATCTTTACAAACTATATAAGAATTAGTTACATAATATAACAACCAAATAGATGGATCTCCTGGCTGTAGTCTGCGTCAGAATCTATTTTACTGGGAGATCCCCATTGTGACGCGAAAACCTACATTCCAGTGCTTTATCCGATATGTACTGCCTTTTTATTCCTTGTTTTTGGTTTTTGTTATGTCAAAGGGCTCTGTCGTGAATATTTCTGTACATTTTCAAAGAATGCTGTCATGCAAATGTGTTATTTTGCGTTTGTTTTCATGCACGCAAGACGCACTTTGCTTTCATTTTGCGTTTGTTAAGTTTTGCAAAGAAACATACTAATCGGTGGTTCAGAAGACCAAAACCTATGTTTATTGGTTGAATAGATGACAGTTTGAACCAATCTGGGCACAGGGGTGGGACTAAGCATCAACAGTCGTTCCTGTTTGGCTCAGAGGACCGAAACATATTGATTTCATCTGACAAATAAGTGCTGAGGAAATGCGATGACGTAATCACGCTCACCACATGAGTCTCTGAATATCCAAATGAGACGAAAAGAGTATACTCTGTGCATTACGAGACTTTTTAAAGCATTCAAATTGGATTAGCGGTTCAAAAGTTATTAAACATTTAAGAACAATAGTTATTTTTAGCCACGGGCAGCTGTCTCGGTCTTTGAGTGTTAAAAGTAATTGTAAAAATGTGTATGCATATGTAAGCGACAGCAATGATCAAACCTTGAAAACATACATAAGTCGGTATACAGTAACAAGTAGTGATGTTTCATTAACAAATTTCGGGAGGAGCTCGCACAAATAATTAACACGACCAATTCACCATCAGCAATCACACTCCCTATCCAAGCACTACAGTCCCTTTAAATAGCCAAGCAGTCTTACCTTCATTTATCTCTGGTTTTCAGCATTGGCACTCCCAATCGCCGCAATATGTCTGAGATTGAAATGTCCTCCGAGGATCATTCCACGGATTCAGATGATCCTGCAGCACCTCCAGCCATCATCCAGGCTGCCGCCCAGGTCGCCGCTCAGACCACCAGCGCTCCGCAGGATCCAACAACCGAGCCCGCGGCTCCATCACGGGGCCGCAGGCCTTCTCGCGCCGCCGCTACTCACACGCCTAGACGCCAGACCACGCCATCTCCTCCACCTTCCAGGCATCAGGCATCTTCCCCAGCTTCCTCTTTCGCTTCAGCTTTCTCCTCCGCCCTAGCCAAGGAGAAATGGACCGTAGCCGGGCTCCGCAAGGCGCTCACCAACGCCGGCGTCGCCTTCCCACGCCATTCCTCCAAAGCGGATCTCCTCGCCCTCTACTCATCTCTCCAACCGCAGGAAAAGCCAAAGTCTACCCCTCCTTCTCAGGCTTCAGGCAGAGCGTGCTCGGGCCGCAGCGCCCCCTACTCTACGCCAGGACACAGCAGAAGGCCATCTCCGAGCCTGGGCCACGCCCCGGATGCCGCAGCTACTAGCCACCGCCATCCTGCTCGATCTTCCAGGCGGAAGCTCGCTGCTCATGCCGACAGAGAGCCGGCCATCGCCTCTACAAGCCGCCGCGACAGCACGAGCATCGCCCACTCCAGCGGCCGATTCCCGTCCGCAGCCTTTGCCTCTACTTTCACTCCCCTTCCCATGGCCCGCAGCACCGCCTTCCACTCACAGCACGAGCATTCCCCCGCTCATGCCACAAGCTCCGGTGCTCCCCATTCCCCCTCTCTTCCCTTCTCTTTCTCCCGCCCCAGGAGCCGTCCCCAGCGCGAGCATGCCTCTATCCTCGCAGGCTCTGATGCACGCTATTCCCCCTCTCTTTTCCGTCCCAGGAGACGGCCGCAGCTCAGGCTTACCGCCACTACCAGTCCCGGTAGCCACTTTCCCTCCTCCTCAGGCCCGTCCTCCCTTCTCATTGGCCTCAGCCACACCTCTTCCAGCCCCTCCTAACGCTCTAGCGCAGGAACTTCCCCCAGTTTCCAACTCCATCAGAACCCAGATACTGGCAGAAATTCAGATCACTGGCTCCAGAGGCGGACCTGCTCCCAACCCCAGTTCCTCCTTATTCAGAACTGATATTCCCGTAAACCACCCTCTGAGACCCCTCCTCAAAGCATCCCTCAATTCCATTCTCCAAGCAGTCTCCCCTAGGACTCTGCAATCCTATCTTACAGCATGGAAATGCTTTAAAACTTTCCACTCCGCCTAGAGTTTACCTTTCCCTGATTTTTCCCTGCTCACGGTCACCTCATTTATCTCCCATCTCAACTCCAATAAAAACCTCCAAGCCAGTTCCATTAAAGGATACCTAAGCGGAGTCCATTTTTTCACAAGCTGTTATATGGTTCGCCTTCACCCCATATAACCAATTCTCAGACATCCCTCCTCATCAAAGGTATACAGAAAACCCAGCCCAGCCGCCCAGACCCCAGACAACCCATCACCCTAAAGATCCTGACCAAATGCATCTCCACCCTCCGTAAAGGTTACCATTCCATCCATACTGCCCGCACATTAGACGCAATGTTTATCCTGGCTTTTTTCGGTTTCCTCAGATGCTCTGAGCTCACCATTACATCTGGTTTCAACCCAGCCATCCACCCTACCATCTCCGATCTAGCAGTACTAGATGGTGAAACCATCTCTTACTTCATAAAGCAAAGTAAGACAGACCAAACAAAGAAAGGCCACTTTATATATATCTTTAACCTTCAATCACCCCTCCAACCTTTCCAAACCCTCCTAGCTTTTTACCAGCTCAGGAAATCCCAATCCAGACTCCCCTCCGACCCTCTCTTTACAGATGACTCCAACCGCCCCGCTACACGCTTCTGGTTCCAAAAGCACCTTAAATCCGTCTTGCTTTTCTCTGGTACCCCAGCTGACAATTTCTCCAGCCATTCATTCCGCATAGGCGCAACAACCACAGCCGCTCAAAAAGGCCTCTCCAAACAGCAGATCCAAGCGCTCGGCCGGTGGTCATCAGAAGCTTTCAAGAGCTACATCCGATCAGTTCGCGCTTTCATCAAGGAAACCCATCAAACCCTAATCGGCCAACCCGTTTTAGCACCAGCCCACCCCCGTCCACGCCATCTCTAGCCCGCTTCAACCATCCCCTCTGCGTCCCACTCCCCCACCCCCCCACCCCGCGCTGCCACAGCAGCGCCCGCCCCCGCTTACTTCCCTATATGCGCAACAATGCTCGCTCCTGTTGAAGCCCCAGCTTATTTCCCATACGCGCAGCAATGCACGCCCCCGATGGAGCCCCTGCTTATTCCCCTTATACGCAGCAATGCACGCCCCCGCTGAAGCCCCCGCTTATTCCCCTTATGCGCAGCAATGCAAAGCCCCGCTGCAGTCCCCGCTTATTTCCCTCACGCAGCAGCAATGCTCGCGCCAGCCGGAGCTCCCCATTTATTACGCACAGCAATGCCCGCTCCCGCCAGAGCTCCCCGCTTATTCCCCTTATGCCGCAGCAGTACCCACTCCCACAAGAGCACCATTCGTAGTTCCCACCTGCCTCAAGTTCCACTCCCGCAGAATGCTTTCTTCCTTATTTACCCTAGCAGCGCCCGTAGAAGCTTCTCCCGTACTTTGTCCGCTTCTAAACGTCCAGCATCCCTTCAGCCAAGTTAAGCAAAATTTGGGGGGTTATCTGGCTGCTGTCCTGTAGTTATTTGCCCTTCGGGGGAGCGCTATTAGGTTCGGGCCAAATGCCGAGCTCGGACCCCTCTCCCTGGGCAGGGGGAGTGCCCCGGGCTCGGGAATGATTACCGAGCTCGGAGCCCTCTCCCGGACAGCACGCCAAACACACTTAACTTTTACGCCGTTTATTATATGTAAGCGCGAACTCGTGAAGTGATGTTTCATTAACAAATTTCGGGAGGAGCTCGCACAGATAATTAACACGGCCAATTCACCATCAGCAATCATACTCCCTATCCAAGCACTACAGTCCCTTTAAATAGCCAAGCAGTCTTACCTTCATTTATCTCTGGTTTTCAGCATCCCTCCACCCCCCCCTTCTCTTCACCTTCAGCTAGGGGGGGAGCGCTATTGGGTTCGGGCCAAATGCCGAGCTCGGACCCCTCTCCCTGGGCAGGGGGAGTGCCCCGGGCTTGGGAATGATTACCGAGCTCGGAGCCCTCTCCCGGACAGCACGCCAAACACGCTTAACTTTTACGCCGTTTATTATATGTAAGCGCGAACTCGTGAATATGCAGGGCTTTCAAAATTTCAAAATGGCTTAAAATGGAAAATAATTTTCTGCCACTAGGTTGGGCTTTTGGAACAGCAGAAATATAGCAGATTTATTGGTAACATCTGTACACAAAATGCCATCAAATCTTTTCTGAAGACAGTTCCTTTCAGACATACATTCATATAAAAAACCTAATTTTGTCAAAAAATTAGATTTTCCTGAAAATGTCTCCACGCCACATCCGATGGGTTTTCCCAGATCACATCACATATTTATTTAATAAAATCATCAGCTTTTTGAAGTTTAATTGTCATTAATCCATGTCGTGATTCTTGTCTTTCCGTCCCCCAATTTAAGACCACTTGAAATTATAATTAGGACTTCTCTTACACCATTTAAGGTATTTAAGACTTTTTATGACCTTAAATTTGATACAACTAAATACTTTTTAAGGACCTGCAGGAACCCTTTGTTCAAGATAGCTCATTGGGCAGGAGAGTGATACATTTTGGTAGATGAACTGGAAGACACAATATCCCTGGGACTAGTTATAAGGATTAGTTAAATTGTGCATACGTAAATTATTTACATTTTAGATCCTGTCAACATGTCACTACTGTAGTAAAACCACATTTTACATAAAATTATGAATACTAAGTTTTGTTTTGGTCGGTCAAATCTGTATGGAGATCATTTGAGTGCAAGGATATACACCCAGGAGTGCATTTTTTGAGCCATGAGCACAAGATAGAGAGTGCACAAGCCCGGGGCTCTTTTTAAAGCAGGTAAATGGATTAACAGACTGGATTATCTGGAGGTGAATGGCGAGACTTTACACACTGTCTCCTCTGGTTAGTGTAAAGCCAAAGCTTTCACATGGGACGCCCAGCCAGTGACATACAGTATTGTGTCCTTATCGTATCAAACATTATTCATTATTTATCTGCCAGTACTGGACATTTAATTGTATCTACCCACTTAAAGTTAATTTAAACATTTGGTAATTGATTATGTCAAAGATTTAATTCTAAAAAGAGTAATACAGTTTGAAAAGAGTCATGTAACATTAACAGGTAAAAGTAATGTTTTAATATGCTTTTTTTAACACAACAGTATAGATATGTATTATCAGCCATCACATGAACATAATTGAGTCACAAGTTAAAACCACAATAATCACGTTAATATATAAATATATATCCAACATATTTAAAGGTAATTTTTAGTTTTTCTCCAACAACTGAAATCCATACACAGCCTGGTGAGATATCATATGCAGTCAATTACACATGCTTAAATGTTTTTGTAATCACTTTGTTTTTATTTTAGTTATAGGTTTATTTAAACAAATAGAAACTATAGGGATTTTATGATTGCTTAAATGATTAAATTGATTTGAATGTAACAAATTGAAGATAAAGATTCTAAATTATTCAATGATTTTGCTGTGATGTTGTCAGCATATTGTGAGCTTTATGCACTCTTTATGTACAATTTATGTCACTTCCTAGACTTTTTTTTATGTGCCCTTCTAAAGTAACCACCACTGTTTTCTCATGAGAGGTGCTCACTCATAAACACACAGCATATGTTACACAACACAGTACAGTTCATTATAATTTGTGTTATGTTCTCAACCACACATGGTTAAATTGTGTCTTAATGAGTTCTCAGGTGAACTGTAAGTTGTCTCTCAGTGCTGTTGTTATGCACCGGTGGCTGTGTGAATGTGTCGTGGGACTCTGGCTCTAACTGTGTGTGTGTGCTGTAGCTGTCATTTCTGCAGAGCTGAGCTGCGAGTGATGTGTTGTTGTCTGTTCTGATAGGGGGTGGGACACCACTTGCTGCCTCTAAACTCTTAATAATTGAAAAGATTTTTCACTTTATGACTATTCTATGTCTGAGATGTGAAGGAGACCAGGCAGTGAACATTGTAAGGTGAATTTTCTTTCATGTGATTTGTCAACTTTATCGCAGGAGATGGTGTTTGTCTGTAGACTCCCCTTAATACGTTAAGCAGGATTTTCTACCCATCAAGTCGTGTGCACCTGGGTGTCTTGGAAACCATCAATTTGAAAAGCAAAAGCTCTACAAAAAGGTGTGTTAACAGTCTTTCTGAGTTCTTTTAGTTAGCTAGATTAGATTGTGTTTAAGATCAAACTGTAACTGATGGTATGTGAATGCTAAATCAATCTTCAGTTTTGGGTGAAACTTTGACCGAACAAAATACTGTCATTATTTATCACTTTATTATAGATTGACATATTTACAGGTTTTAAAAGTTTTGTCTTTAAGATTTACTTTTTTGAATGAGATAAAATTCAATAGATCACAATAACAAAAAATCCAAAATAAATTGCTTTAAATAAATTGTATTGGTATTTAAGCAATATCACACAAGCAAATGAGGTTTAACAATATTTTGACTTCTGAGTTGTTCTAAAAAGTAATAGGATTAACAAGGAGGCAGTGTAAATTTGTGGTATTGCTTTTATACATTTCAGTGGTTAATACTGAACAGTAAATATTCAGTAGCTTACATTATAACACGCTATATCACATAGGGCTGCAACAACTAATCGATAAAATCGAGTATTATCAATAATGAAATTCGTCGACAACGATTCTCATTATTGATTAATCGGGTCCGCCCACAGTGCACGTACAACTTCAGAGGATCACGTCAAATTACAGCACTGAATGACGCATTTCTATAGACAAAATGCATCTAAAAATAGTGGAGGAAACAGAATGAGATGCTGCAGGAGAGT
This sequence comes from Garra rufa, assembly GCF_049309525.1. NCBI lineage: Eukaryota > Metazoa > Chordata > Actinopteri > Cypriniformes > Cyprinidae > Garra > Garra rufa. The sequence continues at coordinate 18,935,094 of NC_133373.1, forward strand.
TACGTGATCCAAGCTGCCCAAAACATGAGAATTCCTTATTTTAAACTTGAAGCTTATAGCGTAATGGCTTGCCCTGTGAGGCGCTTTGAGATCCGTTTGCATTCTCAGCATGAAAACTTTCAGTTTACGGTCATATCCTTATCTGCAAATGTCACAAATTCACACGAGCATTTCCATTTATGCATAAAAGTCCATTCTGGCAGTCTGTGTTAAGTTTAAATCTTTACTGAATGAGCGTGTCAGACAGGAACACAGAACACAGACAGGGAGACAATTAATACTCAGCGCAAAAAACATTCATTGTGCTGAAACATCTGTTGTTAAATTTAGATTTAAATACAACATGTAGTGCACGTATTTATGGAGGGTAGGAACTGTAAGGCTGTGACGGTGGCAGTTTTTTACCACCGCCGGTGGTGAGGTGTTTTATATATAAATAAATGAGGCTCAAACATTATTCACAAACGTGCGTGTTTATTTTTGCAATTCCGTCGGTGAACAAGCAGCCTACAAAACGCTAAAATAAATCAACGAAATAATACATTTAAATAAGAAAGTAGCCTAAATAAGTGTTAAATAGGCTATTAAACAAACATTTGTTGCAAAAATTCCTAACAACCTCGACAGCTCATCAGAATTATTGGCCGAGTTCTCTTTCTCTTCCCCATTGCACAGCTGCTGTTTTTAATAGCAGAGTAATTACATTTATTTTCGTTTCTTTAATTTATAAAGTTAATTTATAAATATATTTGGAACACGTTTTGTTTGTGAAATTCAAGTTTTTTTTTTTTTAAAGTAACGACCAAGCGGCCAGCGGCAGACAGATCAATTTAGCCAGACCAAATCATCACGATTTAAATTAAAATCCTTACATATATATAAAAAAAACTTAAAGCATATCACAATATTAGTTTAATCGTTTGAAATTAGTTTAATCGTTGAAATTCGAGTGAAAGCTTTGCAGGACGTGGTGCCGCCAGCGCAATGTGAAACTTCATTTTTGCTCATAAATGTAAGAGTAATAAATTTACTTTAAATTATTACTTCACTACTATAAAACGAAATAATTCAAATCGAAAACAAAACTCTTTCTTTAGCAGTCCTAATCCATAAAGATGCATTTAGGTGCGTCCAGTGAGCAGATGGCGAGTCAGGATCGTCAACTTCATCTTTGTGACTGTCACGTATCTGGTCTATCCTGTCATCATGAACTCTTGCACCACACTTCTGGACTGCAATCCCCACAAGCCACTGCACCAATCACTGCACACACCTGCTCCTTGTTTCTCACTGCACTAGTGTTGTCACGATACTGGAATTTCTAACTTCGATACGATACCTTGAAAAATATCGATATTCGATACTATTTTCGATACCACAGAGAAAAAAACTGCCATAATATTAAGGGGATAAATTTCATTTTTAATTTAAAGATAAATATAACATATAAGTCTAGAACATGAATGAGGTATAAGCATATGTACACTGCTACAGCCCTGTTCAGCTTCTTTGCTTCATTTGAGTTTGCTTCATACTTTCTTTGTTGTTCAAATACAACTGGTAGTGTAGGTTGTAAACTTTTTTTTCTTTTTAGACCACACTTTTAAAATTAACTGAACTATCTAACTAATCTTAGAACTTAAGTTAATGGTAAAATATATTTGTTAACATTAGTTAACATGAATAAACAATGAAAAATACTTCCAAAACATTTATTAATCTTAGTTAAAAGTTAATTTAAACTAACATTTACTAACATATGAACTAATTAAAATCCAAAGTTCTATCTGTTAATATTTTTTATTGGACCAGAACTAACATGATCCGTATATTGTATTTTTTTTTACCTACGGTTATCAAAGATTAAAATATACTGTAACAAATGCATTGCTCATCGTTCATAAATGCTGGTTAATAGATTAACATTATCTGATGAACAGATTTTAATGCCGGATTCATAATCACCGATCCATGCATGCAAACGTGCATGCGTGCATCACACGCGAAAACAATGCTCAGTTGCTCACTAGATAGACATTAAGACAAATTGCAGAATTTAAGTAATGATTTTTTTTAAATAAAGTTAAATAAGCGCAGTTGATTTACATTTGACCGCAGTTAAAGTATTTACTCGTCTAGGATTCCTCAATCTGATCATATTAACCAACTACGGTTAAAAAAAAAAAACAACAACAACGAGACAACACTCATATCAGCAACAATAATAGTCTTATTTAATGATTCAGTAATATTAAAATGAGAACAGTTATAGATCGGGGTGTCTGTCTTTCAGGTGCTTTGCGATATTAGTGGTGTTAGCGCCTTTTGTTAGCACTGCTCTGTAGCAACTGTTATATATTGGCTTGCTTGTGTACTTTCCAAGTATGCTTTCATTTGCTTCATATCTGAAATATTTCCAGAAAGCACTCCTGCTGTGTTCTTTATCAAACAAAGCCGGTTACGGGGGCGCCGCATTCGCCTTCGCTTCACGCGCCTTTGTGGAGAAGTGAAAGTGAAAGTGAAAGTGACAGCTCGGCTAGTATCGATACTTCGGGAAATTTAGTATTGGTACCGTTCAGATATTTCAGTATCGATATTTATCGAAATTTTGATATTTTTGACAACACTACACTGCACTGATTACCGCTCACAGCTGCACCTCATCACACTGACTGCATTTAAGCTTCTCACACACACAGCCACCTGGCGAAGTCTTATTGTTCTGTATGGTCTTTATTTCCGAGCGTTTCTTTCCGTGTTTGTTTTCCCGTGTGTTTGATTCCTGGACTCCCTCCCGTGTTTGATTCTTGCTGCCAGCCCCGACCTTTCTGCCTGTTTTTTGACGACGATTTCTGCCTGCCCCTTTGTGATTGTTTATTTGAATAAAATGCTGCAAATGGATCCGCACGTCTCTGACCCTCCGTGTTACAGAAGACTTCGCCATTACAAGGATCCAGCAGCTATTGTGGAGTTATCCGGTTCCAGCATGGATTCAGCTGTACAGATCATGCGTCTCAAGCAGGGTGAGCGGTCTATTGAGGATTACGTTATGGACTTTGTGGAATTAGTTAAGCAGACTTCTATGGATAATCTGTGTCTGATGATATTTTTTCATGGAGGACTTTCTGAACCACTCCGCTCCTCAATGCCACTTTATGAACCTCATTGAGCTTTAGAACACTACTTGGACATTGCACTTCAAATGACTGGCTCACCTTTAACTGTGGGTGATCTAGAAGAGCAACCGCCCAAGTCTGTAAGCAAGATGGCCTCCCTTCTAGAGTCTTTTCACAAGATGACCTCCCTTCTAGAGTCTGTTCGCAAAATGGCTGCCCTTCCAGAGTCTGCTCTCAAGATGGTCACCCTTCCAGAGCCATTGCACAAGATGGCTGCCCTTCCAGAGTCTCCGCTGGTCCCGCCCGGCCTTCCAGAGCCTCCGCTGGTTCCGCTCGGCCTTCCAGAGCCTCCGCTGGTTCCATCCAGTCGTCCTGAGATTCCTGTCTGCCCGGTTCTGGTCACGGAGGCCATGCATGGACTGTGTGGGTTCCCACCCACCCTCCCTGCTGCTCCAGTCCCGCCACCTCTGTCTCCTGACAGTCCCTCTGCTCACCCACATCCCACCTTCGGTGCAGAGGACTTGCCGTGGGACTGCCAGTCTCCATCGGTGTCCAGACTGAGGGATCCCTCACCATCACCTCCAGTCTCAGAGTCCTGGACTCCACCTCGGCCTTCCGACCCTGCGGCTCCACCCCGGCTCTGTGCTCCCTCGTCTCCGTTCCGGGCTCCTCCGGGCTCCATCGTCTCTCCGGCTCCGCCCCGGTCAGTCGTCGCCCCACCTTCGCCTCTGGACTCTACTCCTCCAGCTGCGCCTCGTCACTCCGTCCTGCCGGCTCTGTGGACCTCCTCCCTCCCATGGGCACAGCCTCGATCCTCTGTCACTCCGGCTCCGCTGCGTACCTCCGGACCTCCATCTCCGCCGGGGTCGCCAGAGCCTTGGGTTCCGCCTTGGCCCTCTGGATCCTCGGTGTCACCTAGGACCGTCGACTCTCAGGTTCTCCCTCGGGCTCCACCGGCTCCACCTCCGTCGGTCGGCCCCATGCAGGAGCCAACCCTTCCTCCGCCATGGCTTCTCCCTCCGTCGGCTCCACCTCAGTTCATAGTTCCAGTACCCCTACATGGACCTGGCCCTCCATCCCTCCCCCTGTTCCGCCTGCACCAATCACTGCACACACCTGCTCCTTGTTTCTCACTGCACTGATTACCGCTCACAGCTGCACCTCATCACACTGACTGCATTTAAGCTTCTCACACACACAGCCACCTGGCGAAGTCTTATTGTTCCGTATGGTCTTTATTTCCGAGCGTTTCTTCCCGAGTTTGTTTTCCCTGTGTTTTGATTCCTGGACTCCTCCCCGTGTTTGATTCTCGCTGCCAGCCCCGACCTTTCTGCCTGTTTTTTGACGATGATTTCTGCCTGCCCCTTTGTGTTTGTTTTGTTGAATAAATGCTGCAAATGGATCCGAACGTCTCTGACCCTCCTTGTGACAGTGACACTGACTCAGAAAATACTAGTTTATTAATAAATAATTTGAATATCTCCTAATTTTTCCCCCGCCACATTCATGGTAATTACTTTAGCTGGGCTTTGCGGCCAGCTTAAGCTTACTTCGTGCATTTGAACGTGGAACTCTGCTGAAGGCACTTGCGCTCGCTGCTGCTGCTGCTGTTGGCGGGACACTAAACATCGCCAAGGCAGAATAAATAGCAGAAACACTGTATTTTATGCTTGTTAGTGTGTTTTTCTTCAGATATTTGTCTTTTGTCTTTATTATGACAGGTGAATTGTTGTAAATTGTTAAGCACTGTGTTCTCATAGCATTCAGAATGTGGAATAGTGTGATTGAAAAAAAAAATGGAATTTTTTAAGCCAACTAATTGATTAATTGAAAAAATAATCGGCCAACTAATCGATTATCAAAATAATCGTTATCACAGTATATAATATATAAACAAAGTATTTTCATTGGAACTGTATTTTTTTTTTTTTTTTTTTTAATTTAAATGACATAATTTCATTTTTGAACTTGAGTTGGGGCTAACATTCTGTCGTTTAGGTCATTCCAAGCCCGCTGAGCAGTCGGTAATGTTCTGCTTTGGACACAATGCTGTCACTGTTTTTTATTAAGCAACAATGAGTCTGTGTGCACCAGTGAGGCAGAGAAAAAGTGTAACCATGTCGCCATTTATTCTGGGCTGCATTTTGTAAACAAATGGAAAAATGCATGCAGCACTGATGGTTTTCTCATCAGCTACTGGTACAGACTAGAAAACAAGCTGTCTAAGCGCCAACGACAAAGCAGTTTTTAAGGTGCTTAGCTGGTGTCACCTGCCAATTGCTCTGTTAAAATGCGTATACTGTATCTGTCTTTTTGATCTGTTCTTGTTGTATTGACAGCGCTGCAGCACATGTTAGGTTGATGGCTAGATTGTATGAAATGTCACCTTATCCAAGCTGCTTTAGAGGATGTTGTGTTTGTAAAAGCATGCTATTGTACTTTGGCTAGATTCAACAGTATAATAGCATGCTACATTGAACTTTAAACTTTGAACCAGGCTTTGGTATAATTGTATGGTGGTTCTTGCCAAAGATAAGCTTGCACACTATTTCCTGGAGTAACAACAAGTAGAGAGCTAAAGAGCTAGCAAGATGTTCCGTGAACCAGTAAACATTATCAGTCTGGCTTAGTAGCCAATTAGGAAATGCCACACCTAGAATCACACAAACAGAACAGTCCAAAGAAAAACTAGAAATGATTAAACAAACAATGCAACAAAGTCATAAGATTAAAAGTATGATCCTGTATGACTTTTACCATATTTGACTTTTAACAACTAATTGTTGTTAGTTAAAAGTATATCCATTTTTCAACATGAAATTCGTGATTTGATTTTTCTGCTAATGCAAATGTTTGTTTATATTGTGGCATAATGTGTACATAATGTGTGTTTGTGAAATGTTTTCTGTGGGTTTTCACAAGTAATTTGTTTGAAAAAAAAAAATACAGTTATCATGCTTTACTTTTTGTTAATTTGATTTAGTTAAGTTAGTTTGGCATACACCACATTTACAGCAACAGTGCTTTGTTTTTCCACTTGGGTGAGCAATTTGGGTGCAGCTTTTGTAGTGCATAAATCTGCCACATGCCAACCAACCAATGCTTAACAATGACAACAGTTCATAGCAATTGAGGCACATGAGCTACTGTGGATCCACTCACCTAAATCTTTCCATACCTGGAATAAATTAAAGAAAACTGCTGTTTGATGATGGAATAACTTGAGGACAAGGACAACAAGGAATGTTATATTAATGTTAATATTATTGAGCCAATCCCAACAATTAGTTTTTTGGATTTCTCAAATTGGATGTGCAGAGCATTCACAGTTTATAATGATATTATTGCACATACTGGACACATGATTAAAATCATGTAAGGTCAGTAGACTTTAGGCCAAAGTTTTAATTGCATTTATTTCTTTGAAATGCTCACTGTATCCAGACCATCAGCTTTTGTCACTTACTCTGTCAAACACAAAGGGAGGGTTAGGAAGATAACAGCCTTTGCTTTGTCATCTTATTCATATGGAATTCACAGTTATAGAATTCCCTTTTCAATATCCATTGCAATAACAGGAATATCTTGTTGCACATGTTTTCATGTTTTTGTGCTCTCCACTTGGAACATTTGGGAAATTTTTGTGAAGTTTGCCAGTAAGTTCCATGAGCTGTTTTTGTTACTGTCACATTGTTTTCATTATTGCTCTGTCCGTTTTAACACTCTTACCTCTGTATGCAAAGATCACCAGTAGCCCTACAGGGCTCGCAAAATTTCAAAATCTCTGGTAGCCCTTAGGGCAGGTACACTTCAGATTTTGGTAGCCCGAAAAGTAATTTAACTAGCCCAAATAAAAAAAAAGACAATTTTCTTTTTAAACATAGAAAATCAGATAGGAGTCTAAACGTCAATCAAAAATGTTTTCAATACACAAATATAAACAAATATCAAGGAAGGAATTTTATTTCACTATTTAGTTTATCTGCAGAATTTTTAAATATCAATTTAAGGCAATTTCTTTATTTTGAAGAGCTGCACAAGTAAAATGAACACAGTATGAGTGGGGTTGGACAATGTACAGTAGCATTTTAAGACATAAAATGACATGATTTATAATTCAGATACAGGTTCACACAAAAACAAAATATCTTATACAATGGCATTTCAGCCTTTATACCAATTAAAAGGGATAAATTAAGAATATAATTTATTATATTTATTCAAAACATAAATATTACTGTCTTAATTGTTTATATTTTTAGATGGCACATTAACTTCTTTCACATTAACTCGATATTACGGTTTCCCTAGTTACCGCTGTATACAAAGCAGCATTAACGCTGTTTTATCAGGCATGAAATGAAAATGCCAACGACAAGTTTCTGAGGACAGTCGGTTCCCTTCAGATACATTGATATAAAGACATCCGTGTGGCGATTTGACTTTGAAACGTGCAGTACGTATGTTTTTTATTGAATGATATCATTGCCTTTTGAAGTTTTATCTAGCCCTATCGCGATTCTCGTCTTTCTGTCATCAACTGTAAGAACCCTTAATATTATAATTAAGATTTTTCTTTTACTATTTAACATATTTAAAACTTTTAATGGCCTTAAAATTGATACAACTAAATTGAGGAGTTTTTAAGGACCTGCAGGAGCCCTCTACTTTAAGATAGCCCATCGGGCAGTCCGGTCAAACATTTTGGTAGCCCGACTGGAAAACACAATAGCCCCGGGACGTCGGGCTAGCGATTTTGCGAGCCCTGCCCTAGGTTATTAATGTTTGCATTTACTGCATGCTTTTACCATGACATTCTTATGTAAACTTGACAAACTGTGTAGCTAATGTATGTCAGAACTGCAAAATCATCATGTGAAGTAAATCAGTAGTTATTGATAATTCAAATACAAAAACAAGACAAATACACATTTACAGTGGGGAAAATAATTATTTCATCCTCTGCTGATTTTGTACATTTGCCCACTGACAAAGAAATTATCAGTCCTTATTTTAACAGTGAGAAAAAGAATAACAACAAAAAAATCTATAAAAACATTATATAAAAGGCATAAAATTTTTCACATTTTAATGAGTGAAATAAGTATTTGACCCCTTTGCAAAATATGACTTAGTACTTGGTGGCAAAACCCTTTTTGGCAATCACAGAGGTCAGACGTTTCTTGTAGTTGGCCACCAGGTTTGCACACTTGTGGGATTTTGTCCCACTCCTCTTTGCAGATCCCCTCCAAGTCATTAAGGTTTCGAGGCTGACGTTTGATTTTCTGTGGGATTAAGGTATAGAGACTGGTTAGGCCACTCCGGTACCTTGATGTGCTTCTTCTTGAGCCACTACTTTGTTGCCTTGGCCATGTGTTTTGGGTCATTGGCTTGCTGTAATACCCATCCAAGACCCATTTTCAATGGTTCTCACCCAAGATTTGATGGTACATGGCCCTGTCCATCGTCCCTTTGATGCGGTGCAGTTGTCCTGTCCCCAGAAAAAACACCCCCAAAGCATAATGTTTCCACCTCCGTGTTTGATAGTGGGGATGGTGATTTTGGGGTCATAGGCAGCATTCCTCCTCCTCCAAACAGGGCGAGTTGAGTTGAGTGGGCAAACTTACAAAATCAGCAGGGGATCAAAGAAATTATTTTCCCCACTCTATTTGCACCTGCTCCAGTTTATTTCTGGGCTTTGCTAAACATCTTCTATTAGGTATTTTAGTCCATAAGTGTACACAGTTAAATATTGATATTCACGCATTTACTTTAATATTACTTCAGACAAAATCATAATATCTCTTACTTTACAATTAAATCATGTGATCTGATGTGCATTAGAGGCTTTAAATTAGGGCTGCACAATTAATCAAATTTCTTATCACGATCACGTAATCGTCCAAAGCTGTTATTACTTAAAAAAAAAAAAGTTCATTATTCTGTGTGCTTAAGAGGCGTGTTTAAAGCATGTCACATTGTGAGAGCCGAATCGATGTTGTTATCATGGGCACATCAGCATACCTAGAATAAATATTTCTAACAAGTTATTCAGAATTTTAAATGCATCTTAAGATAACTTTCCCATCAACTGGTCACAATGCACAACACCGCTTTATGCTGCGTCAAAGATGCGTTTGCACTCTGATGTAAACATGCACGGATTAGAAGCGTGTGGCGGAGCACATGAGAGATGCTTTATTCTCTGACAGCAGAAGGCGCTAAACATAGTGCTGCCGTTACCCCGGAAACCCCATAAACAAAACAGGTTTCACTTTCACTTTCTGAAAAGTGTAACTGTGTTATTTAATGAGCTAACATGAACTAAGAGTTGTATTTTTTAACAAAGAATAAAAAATAATTAATAATTTATAATAATGATCATTAATAACTTATGTAGCAAATGTAGCTATTGCTCATTGTGAATATTAATGCATTAAATAAGGTTAACTATAAGATCTTACTGTAAAGTAATACCTATTGGTCTTTATAATTCTTTTGCACTTTAATCTGTGTAAATATTTTAACTTTATCAAATTTTTTATTTATTGCTTTATTGTATTTAAATGTTGTTATTTTTGTTACATGAAAATAGTTATTAAACCTGTTATACAGTATTATGACATCACTTTTTTGCCAATAAATTTGCATATCATGATAATACCATTAATCGCAAAATTGATACCGGCATATCCCTATGCATATTGCATATTTTGACCTTTTTTATTTAAAGAAATCAAACCAATGTATCGTTGACATTTGTGACGAGAAAAGCAATAGAAGTTTTTCAGGAAGAGTGTTTTCAGCTTGTTTTTTATTTGAATATAAGATTATGGCATGCAGTTGCTTCAAACAATGGTATAAAGCTATATAAAACATCAATCAATGTAAATTGTGATAATCGTAATTAATAATCACAATTACAATTTCAAGGGAATAATCAACAATTATGATTTTTCTCATAATCGTGCAGCCCTACTTTAAATGCTGTTTCTCTATTGTCTTCTCATCCTGGATTGCTGTTATGACTCATAGGCAGACAGATTTGCTATATATATGACAGTCATATTACGTTATTATATCCCGCCTTCCCTTCCCATGGTTACCTTCTATATAGACTTCCACAATCCTGTCTCTTACATAACTAACACAAAGAAACGTTGTTGTCCCAAACTGCTTAAAAAATCTTAAAAAATATTGTGGTCAAATGGTGGCCGATAAGAATGTGTGTGAGTTTTTGGCCAGAATAAGTTGTGGACCAGACACTTTATTCTGTTGATAGTCAAAAGTTCAAACTGTATTTGGATATCTTGACTCATTGTAATTTACATCAAGACCCAAACAAAGCTTTGTTATTGTCTTTCTGGATATTTAGTAATGTATCAGTCAAAACCAAATATACTTCTGTAGTTTGTTCTAGTGACTTTGTAGGTGCGGTCTAATATACCTGCTGCCATTTGCTGTTTTAAATCAGGATTACTTAGTGCCTTCAGTGGAGTGCCATTATAGGAGTGTTCAGCCCTCATCAGTTTGTGTTATTTTCAGTGTAGGCTGTAGTGGCTCCTTTCACAACCAAGGAATTTGGGACATTACTGTAAAGGAATTTGGTTCTGGTTGGTATCACAAACTGCCAATATATTTTTCTTTGTTCCAAGATGAAGATAAAATACTCAGTCAGAACTATTCACTATATATCATCAGTCCCTTTGCTGGCCTTAGAATGTTAAACCACTCTCTATATCAATAATATATCTAATACTATCTTAATAATAGTTAAAGGTACAAATAAAAAAAATAAAATAAAACAAAGCAAAATAATAGTAATAATAATATGCAAAATCTGCTATCCACCACAAAAATATTTATTTTAAATATATTTTGGAGTTTAATCTTAAAATTCTTCTGTTTTTCAGAAGTCCTTAGAATTTGTTTTGTGTTTTGACTGGTTACATTTATATAGAACATGCTCAGAAATGAGTGTTATAGATGACTGGTTGACAAATTCTACTTAACCAAAAGTACTGTGTAATTAGACTGGTTTGCTTATATAATTATTTGGTTTCCTTAAAGATTGTCCTAAAATTGCTCCTAAAAAGATTTCTTCACAGTTAACTCATGGAAATTAATTTACTGTATGTACTGTAATACCATTACCCAAGTACCTTTGGACAGAACTTACCAAGACCTTTTTTTTGGCATGTCAGTGACCATTTAACCCCACCCACACAATATCCTCATGCTATTTATTCCCCTAGGGACATCTAGCCACTTCAAAGCTAGTAATAGGGCACCAGTGACGTTTTTCTTTTTCCCCACTGGTTTCAGAGAAAGGTTAGTGTAGAAAGCTT
>NC_133373.1:18947057-19089310 GCF_049309525.1 Garra rufa
TATCGAACACTGCCCATCCTTCACGAAACCCCAGCACTCGAGGACACCAGATCCCCCTTTTTTTTGGACACTTTATCCCCCCTTTGGACACTTTTCTTTCATTTTCTGTTTAATAAAAGCCTCTCCGAGGCCTGACGCCACACCCACTGTGTCTGTCGTTTGCTCCTCCCGCCACAATATATATATATATATATATATATATATATATATATATATATATATATATATATATATATATATATATATATATATGCACACATTTTTACATTGTTTTTATATTAAACATTATGTTAACCTACTGTACTTGTAGTCTTCAACCTTATAATGATCAACAACAGTAACGTTAAACTAATTATTAAAAGCTTTGAGATATAAAGCAAAGTAATTTGCATTAGAACAAACTATCGTAATATACATAACTACGTTATATAAAGCATAGATAAACATATGATGAATTACATTTACCACCGCAATCTTCTCTTGCCTAAAGGAAATTACTTAATGCTGATTGGCCTTCTTAAAGTTTGTTTGACGGTTTGTAAACCAACTGAAAAGTTACCGCCACCAGCTGGACTGGAGTGTGGAACAAAAGTTTAACGCTGATTGGCCAATACAGTAAAAGCGAGACCAATGAGAAACCTTTTGGCACGCCCCTACCTTTCGGCACGCCCATTGCTCCAGGCTGCAGCTACCCCTGTCTCGTTTAGAACGCAATGAGCAATCCAGTCATTATATAGATCAGTGGTCTGACCTATATTTGGCCTATTAAGTAAAAATGATCATACTTAATAGAAGAACAACTGAACATTCAGTCAAGAAACTGTGCAAAATATGAGTTACTCTTAAATTGTAAGGCATTTATTTTACTTACTTAGGAAATGTGGATTGAAAAAGAAAAAAAAAAACATTTTTTATGACTTTGTAGTGTTGTTTATTTGTAAATGCTAGTCCATTGTTTTTCAAACACATGATGTCATTGACCACCCAGCAACGGTTTGAAGGTACAGAGGTGAAAGTCCAGAACATAAATGGGATGGGCTGGCAGGAGACGTCAGTGCTGTTTGAAAGTGTTTACTTTTAAAATGCTCGTATGGAAATGAGTTTTCTCTGTCCTGCTGCTGATCTTGAGTTTACTTTTATGAGCTGAAAGGTAGACAGGAGACATTGACTCAGAGCAAGTATGGGTTTATTGTTTGTTTGTCTTTTGACAGTTTTTAATAAATTTAACTTTGGAGCTTAAGAAAGTGCTTTTAAAATCATATATGTATATTTCTTGCAGTAATGTCCTTTTGTTAGGTTCAGTTCGATCAATATGGTTGTAAGGCCATTCCCTGGACATGCACAAAAGACAATTTTTAAAAGGCATGCATGCATTTCAGGCACATCAGACTAAAAGAGTTTTGGATGAATGTCCATTGTAAATTCTTGATTGTAAATCACTTCTTTCTTGCTGATAATTTATGGATTATGCCTGTTTTACACATACTTGTTTGCAGTGTGTATGTAGCCTGTGTGCGGTACGTATGCAATGCAGAAGCAGCACAGGCTCAGTGTGCTTTTTCATTGAGCAGTCCGCTACTGATCTGCAGCTGTATACCACAAACACAGCCATTATCCATTATTTTTATTTAAATCCAAATGTTATTACTGAAAATGCTTTTCAGCACTGTTTCTCTTTTACACAGTACACTAACACAATCTTTCTTAAACTTATTCACAAAAAACAATGTATTATTCAATCTAGATTCATATATCAAGTTGCTCAAGCATGTGGCAAAACATTTAAACAGCCTATAGCCTAGAGGAGAGTGGGGCACAATCTAACACTTTTTGACTTTTAAATTGACTTCACTCATGTCTATTACAAATGTGTTTTTTTTTTTTCATAATTACAGTGTATACTTTTTTCTTTATTTACAGCAAGAAGAATGGAAGTGAAATGTGACAATATGTCCCATAGTTAGAGTATTGCAACTTGACCTATGACAATTTAAAGTCTTTTTTAATCTAATAAAAAAGAATACAACCAAGACTAAATTATTTTGACAATAAAATAATTGTTTTTTTAAGAATTAATTTGGGAGTTTAACAATGAACACATCGCATTGTGTGCCTGAAAGTTGTCAGTAAGCTTTTTTAGAGGGGAACCAAACATCCTGTTTATAGCCTAACCATTTGTAATTTCTTACATAAAACAAGTGTGCTAATAATAAAATAGTAGGTATAAATTAAAATGAGGACAGAAGTGGCGTTTAAGATATAAGATATAGCGTGACTTTTGACTTGTTGTGTTATAAGGAATATTAGTCATCTGGGTGAAAAATTCATTGTGATTGTCTATGATGTGCAGATAAATCACTCGCTTTGTCTCTTTTTTGCCATTTCCACTTTAGAATCACCTCGGTTGTCCACCGCCTCTGTTGGCAGTAATGACCGGGCCACCACTGCTACACTGTCCGACAGTTCTGACTTCACAGAGGTCCAGAGGCCCGTAAGTGTGGTCTCCACCATCTCATCTGGGTCCGGTTCTTCTCGGGAAGACATTCTCTTGTCAGGTACCCTATCCACTGGTGTACCTATTGAGGACAACGTCGATCTGGAATTAACACCTGCCGCTGATCCAGATGAAACTCAGGGCACTAGTTTTGCCCAAGCAACCGCCCACTTCTTCCAGCGAAATAGCAGCAACACTGTTAACAACAACAACAACAGCGCCTCTGTTTCTAGCAGTTTCTGTCCATTTGCTGCCAACACCATGGCACCCAACCCTGAGCTCACCTACTTGGACCGTGTGGTCATGGAGATCATTGAGACAGAGCGGATGTATGTGAGAGATCTGCGGAGTATCGTAGAGGTCAGCATTAGTCTTAACCTTTCCAAACAAATGCTTATATTCAAGCGTCGATCAAATAAAATGTAATTTATTACAATATATGCTAGGGATGTAATGGTACACAAAAATTATGGTTCTAAACTGTTTTATCTTTGTCACTGCATGAATTTTCATTTATTGTAAATCTAAACAACAATTTGGGTGACATGGTTTATTTCACAGACCTGCTGCTAGATTAAAAACTTAGAAGGGTTTTCTCAGTACAGACAGAAACTGTTCTCTAAATCTGTTAATCCAGGTACCAAAGAGAAGCACCATCAGGAACTTTAACCATTTTGCTAATGTCCACCAGGCTTAGCCACAGAAGTAGATACTCTTTAAAGTAAACCTGAATGCTTCAAACGGCTGACAGGAAGAGAACCCCACAAATTGTCAATAATTTTTAAGTAGTTAAGAAGGAATGAAACATGCTACTAAATAAATAAGTACAATAAATAAACAGAAACAAATAAATAAAAAACAGAAGAAGGAAAAATAAAAAATTAACAATAGGAAAGTTTTAATGGCAAATTATAGCTGTACAGTGAAATTTGGTTAATAAATTAGTTTTATAAATCAAAGCAGTACAGTCAGCAACATAGTCTTAAGTGGAAACCACATTATTTGTAAAGCAAGTTATGTCCAGAGCACGTTACTGCATGAGTTTAGTTTACTCTATCCAGTCTGGTTTATTCTGTGTTACCCAGAGTGACCGATTTAATTCACTAATGAGTTATTTACTTAAAGCCTGTATGAAATGTAAATTAATCTATTTTCTAAATGTTGGTGATCTTATTGTGAATGATTCATCCAAGAATATGTAGACTTCTCTCTGGTGACATATACACAGACTTTCCTAATCATTTAGTCTACTTAAACCACGGCACCTTTCTTATAATCAACTGCATGTTTGCATTTAGATCTACCGCCATCCAATCAGCAACTGATGAATAGAACCAAGTCCCCACGCCACACAATACAGAAATAAAGATCTGCTGATACTTCTGTTACATCTCAACATTAAGCTGATTATTCCATTAGGAGTTCAGTTTAGTGCACTGAAATCAAGAAGGTGTGTATTTAAACCCACCAGACAATATAGGTCATATCACTGCTAATACATTAAGTTTAATTCCCCTGCTACTGTATTCATACCTGAATACATGCTTTTTTTTATTATTATTATATGTTGAATGTTTCTAAAGTATAGGAGCTGCGTATTATGACTTGTTAGCAGTCAGACATCCAGTGTCCTGGGATTATCATGTTATGTAACATCAGGTTTGACAATTGGATTGTGCCAATTGAGTCCTTCAAGTACAACACAATGTCACACAGCTTGAAGTGAGATTACAGTGTAAAAAAAAGCCTATTCCATTTTAAAACTACATTTTGAAGTTGCATTTAAAAAAAAACACAAAAGCATGCATCACAATTTTATTTATTTAAAAGATTATTATTAATTATTTATTTATTTCCATTGATATTGTTAGAGTAAAAATTTAATAAAATTTACATTTAAAGGCATAATTTGTCTAGGAACAGCAGTCTGTATTCTTTTTGTAGACTAAACACTGTTTGCTAAAGACTAAATTGTAAACCTGACATTGCCAAATTTAGAAGCATTGAAAACAAAACTGTTATTCAAAGTTTGAATTACTTATGCACATAAATTGAGCAAAGCATCACTATTAGAATGCACCATAAGATTATAATCACTGAAGCTGGAGACTGAAGACTACATACAGTGTTCTGTTACTTGCGTCCTGTAATTGGCTATGTTGATTTATTGTTGTGTGCAAGTATGTGACATGACATATCTATTGTTGTCTGCATTGTTACTTGTTGTTATTTGTGTACATTGCATAGGTGTTTAACAACAATACAATGCAATGCCTGTGCAGTACAGCTTTCTTTTAAGGCCTTTAAACTGTAGTTTGCCAAAGACTAAAATCTGCACAGAATCATGCCACACTGCGCCACATACATAGTTTTCCATTACATTACATTCTATTTGTCCCAGGTCATTGTAATTGCCTTCACTGACTTAAACCTAGATGCATAGTGTACAAGTGTATTGTGTATACAAATTTTGGATCTCTCTTCTAACAAGTTGATCTGAATCAGCTATGTTAAATAAGGGAGACATGCAAAATGTGCAGAGAACGGGGTCCCCAAGAATGCAATTTGAGAACCAGTGACTTAAGGAACTTTTGGTCCTTTAATTTTTTTTGTTGTAAAGCCGAACAGAACTAAGGGGAAAAATTCATGAATTAAAAGGAAACACCAAATGAGATGTTTAAAGGAACAGTTACCCAAAAATGAAAATTCTGTCAGCATTTACTCACCCTCAAACTGTTTTAAACCCTTATTAATTTCTTTCTTTTGTTTTTATTTTAAAGAATGTGGGTAACCAAACAGTTGCTGGACTACATGGACTGTTATAGTCTTTTTAAGGGGGAAAAACTGTACAGCAACTTTCAAGCGCACAGAGACATCTGAATGATGTAATCCATTAAGGGAAGGAATTAAAGCCTTTTATTAGAGATAGACACACTACTTATAAATACCTTATAAATAGGGCTAATTTCTGATCAGAGCTCGGAATAAAGTGTTTTAGTGATAAAATGATGTGGGTCATTAAGATATAACTGCTTTTATCTCCCATGTGGCATTTCTAAATTTGCCTTTCATTATGCAGTACTGAACATGAAATGATTATACTCTAAATTCTCTAGATTATTTAAAACCACTTTTTAAATCAGTTTGAGATTTATTTACATGTAATCATCGAGGTGACTTTTGCAAGTTTGCAAATTTTAGGTAGACTTGAGTTTCTATTAATCTAGAGAATCACATTAATAAAACTCCAGAATGAGAATTATAATACCAAATAGTCTGCCAATACATTTTAGAATATGCAGATATGCAATTCATTTTTAAATCAATAATATGACTGAATTTTTTCGCCTAATGGAAAATTGTTCTGAGCTTAATTACAGAAATTTACAATATGCTCTTATGTCTCTTTTGCATGTAGCTACATCTTAAAGTTTATTTTGTCAGAAAAAAGTTTACAGTGCTTATTTTTAGAATATGCAGATATGCAATTCATTTTTAAATAAATAATATGACTGATTTTTTTCACCTAATGGAAAATTGTTCTGAGCTTAATTACAGAAATTTACAATATGCTCTTATGTCTCTTTTGCATGTAGCTACATCTTAAAGTTTATTTTGTCAGAAAAAAGTTTACAGTGCTTATTTTTAGAACTTTACTGTAACAATTGGGAACTCCTTCAAAACCCTTCAAATTAAAACTGAGATCTACAAGAATGATAGTGTAGTAGTATAATGTTTATTATTATTATTATTATTATTATTATTATTATTATTATTATAAACATCTCGGTTATGTATGTAACCCTCGTTCCCTGAAGGAGGGAACGGAGACGTCACGTTGGTGACTGACGAATTGGGATCTCGCTTAGAGTGTGAATGTTAGTTATGTAAACTAAATGAGCCAATGCACATTGCCATGCGATGATTGCATCCAGCTGCCGCTCATCGCAGCACGAGCATAAGAAGCAGCAGGTGCAACTCATACTCAGGTTTTGGCTGAGGAGCCGAGCCAGTGACCTGGCACTCAGCGGTGGTACAGCAGCCATGGTGACAGGACATTATGTCTTCGTACCCTCCTTCAGGGAACGAGGGTTACATACGTAAACCGAGCAGGCTGAGGTGCTGCCACCTGCGGTCGGGTCTTTTTGATCCTGGAACATGGATGTGTCCAACGGCCTCAGTCTGCTTCTGTGTGGCAGAGAACTGCTAGGTGAGGTTCTCCACCATGTCGCCAAAGAGGCCAGTCTGGGACACGGGGGTGTTTAGCAACCACGTTTTGTCGGTCCCCCTCATGTTGATCGGACACAGCCAGAGATGACGCTCCTGGACCACCATAGTAGACATCACAACCATGCGAGGTCAAAGGTGATGTGGAGTACTCTGAGAACTTCCAGGTTGTGACCACCCTCGTGCAGGTCCTTCAGTGCCGTGGCCTGATGAACCTGCAGCAACGCCATGGCATGTAAGGTTGGGTCGGGTAGGCACTGCCAATAAGGGCCGACAAATGCCTACAGGCCCGGGAGGGGAGCAACGGGCTGTCCTGCCGGGTGGAAGCGGCACCGGGACACAATTGCATCTCCACTACACATTCCACCGGCGGGACAGCTGTAATCCCGCGCTGGTCTGCCATCGAGGGTGGTGAGGGAGGATGTGCCACTGGAGCGGTTTCTGGCAGTAAAAGGTGCCATCCACGTCCCAGTGAGCGAGCCACCCGAAGATACCAATCGTCCAACCGGGAGGGTTCGGGATGTGATAGAGGTTTCCATTCAAGCCCTACCCACTCGGCGGCCTGGGCAAGCATAGCCATCATCTCTGGGTCAACATCCGGCACCGCTGACCACCCGGTGGACGGTAGCGTACTCGGCTCATCCTCCCAAGAGAGGTCTGGCTCACCCTCCGATGTTGTGATCGACATCCGATCGTTGGGGGTAGCCCCAAAGGATACAAGTGGTACCTCACAGGGAAGTTTAGTCGGTTCTTTTGGCAGCTCCACTGGCTGCAAAGTGTCGGTGGATGGAGGAACCCTCGTTGTTGGGGAGTTCCTCATTGTCACCATCAGACCAGTCAGCTCTCTGCCAGAGATAGAATCCCCCAGTTGTTTGCAGGGGCAGATCTGGGCAGAGGCACTGGAACCGACATCCGAAACGGAAACGGAGTCTGGAAACGGAGTCTGGTCCGCAACTCTGCCATGGTCATACTCCCGCAATGAGAGCATGACTCATCCACAAAAGCTGCCTCAGCGTGCTTAATGCCCAGACACGTGAGGCAGCAATCGTCACAATCACCCGCTTCACAAGAGCACACTGAACTCGTTTCAGTTTCTTCAGTGGAGACCAGAACAATGTTGAACCGATCGGCTCCGAAACGAAAATATGGGTTGCACCTGCTGCTTGCTTATGCTTGTTCCGTTACGAGCGGCAGCTGGATGCAATCATCGCATGCCAATGTGCATTGGCTTGTTTAGTTTACACTCGAAGTGGATTGGTCTAATTGAGTGACCAGCTGATGGGAAACACAGAATTAAGACTAACCGTGTGTCCCAATGTTCATACTATCCATACTAAATAGTATGTGAGATTACAATAAGTGTGTCCCAAAGCATAGTATGCTGAAAAAAGTATGCTAAAATTCCCCAGATGGTCTACTATTTCAGGTTGTTTTTTGAAGTGTGGATCTGTGCACACTCTAATGGCTAATATTGCCCACAATCCATTGCGCTTTGGCAAAGGATTTGGTCCGGAACTACAAACACAAATAAAATGTAAAAAAAACTACTACAAACATGGCGAATGTGCGCAACCAGCTTTTAGGTAGAGATGTTTAGAAAATGGCTAATAATCAACATTTAACCTGGTCAAAAATATTTGATGTTATCTGTTTTATATTTCGTCTGCAACAGCAATGAGAACTTCTATAAATATCATTTCATAATCACACTTTTTAATGCAATAAGTAAATTAAATGAAATTAAATGTGAAGGATGTTAACTGTGACTAGATGATTACGGCCAGTTTACAGTGACAAGGTGCGTGTATCGATGCGACAGAGTGTCTGTTAAAGATGCAGTTGTGTGATGTGGTAGTATGTACCAAAGCTTGCCTACTCTTTCACTTTTGAGTGTGTACTTTTTCTTCACCAAAAGAGTACATACTTTAAGGGCTTAGTATAAGTAGGCACACTGGGACGCAGCATCAAAGATGAGCAGTGAATGGATAATGACACAATAATGTTCATGATGGTTTCTATTCCGCCACCAGAGGCTGCTGTTATACTGTACAACCAAGAATAGCTTTTAGAAGCCTCCAGTACAGAGTCAGATCATAGAAAAACACAATGGGATGGGGGCGGGGTATTGCAAACAATGGCATTGATTTTTTGCAGATAATCTCTTGTGTTGATTGATCTGTAAAACTTGTATATGAGCCAGCTTCTGTTTCTTTATTATAAACTTATATTGCCATTTTTTTTTTTACATTAGAGCTTAAATCTATTGTTTACTTTATCTTCTACTTTTATGTAGTTGTACATTTTTAAATCAGGTATCAAAATTATACACTATAAAAAAAAAGTAAATGTATAAAATATATAGAAAATATGGATTTTGGTTTGGTACTTTTGTGCTGTTTAAGTTTACACCATTTTGATTTCATGCAAGTCAAAAGCATTCTTGAATATTCAAGACTGATTTTCTCTTTGCAGGACTACCTTGCTCACATTATAGACACAGGAGATCTTCCCATCAAGCCAGAACAGGTGTGTGCTCTGTTTGGAAATATAGAGGACATCTATGAGTTTAACAGGTAAGAAATCATTCATTATTAGTTTGTTTTTGCAGCTCAATGAAACTGAAACCAGCACCAGTCATTTACTGATGCATGTACAGACTACATAGGAATAGATAGGGTTTCTATACAAAGAGCAATCTTAACTTTAAGACATTATAATGTTGTAATTAGGGCCGGGACTTTAACGCGTTAATTTAGATTAATTAATTACACAAAAATAACGCGTTAATTTTTTTTAACGCATTTTAATCGCACTTAATTTTGCACCGCGGAACGTTTCTCACTGGATGAGTTTCAGCGGCGGACCAATTATACTGGAGCACCAACTAACAGAATGCGCATATCACCGCAGCACATCGAGCCTCAAGTATCACCTCAATGCTTTTACAGAAGGTCTACCTACCTATAGGGTACCTGAATTTCGGAAATGTAGGCTAGTATATTTCTAAATATCCCAGTGTTTCCCGTACCATCATCTTAGGGGGGCGCGTTTACAATGTCTCCTCCAAGAAAACGGACTGGATCGCGGACTCCATTCATAAAAACCGAATTTACTATAGCGCGGAATGCCACGTAAATTCGTCGATTTTTGGATTGATAAATCAAAAGTTGGTCTGTCACTTAATTCAAATCGCCATATGGACTAGTGTCTGAAAACTGAAATGCAAAAAGACCGTTTTAATATGAATCCTGCACTGTTTGCCACTGTATGTTAGAATGGCAGAGACGCGTTTTTTTATACTGCACGCGTGATGCTCCCGTTAATTTTTGGCATTTGTATCTCACATGAACAGATCTCAATCTCCAAAGCTACTGTCAGTGTCACTTTTAACGTTTCATTTGAGAAAACTAGCATCATATCATACTTTACACACGGCAACCTGTCAAAATAAAAGTACGGTTTAACGTGAAACACAGCAATATTCCTATTTAAATAGACAAAAAACATTATATATATTAAAAAATTAATATAACAACAAGATTAACCACTTAATTGTAGAAAAAAATACTATGATTATTATTATGTATTGATTTTAACAGAAAACCTCTGTTTGTTTGCCAAAAATTAAAAAGGTTTATTTTTCATTTGATTAAAAATAAATAAATGTTTATGCTTTCATTTGATTATGAGAAAAATTAAAACACAATAATTTATTTAAAAAAAAAAAAAGCAAAAGATTGTAAAGCCCTATTGTTCAAAATGCTAAAATAGAGAGTTTTGGATTTATTTTTGAACTGAAATAAATGTTTTCGTTATGGGAAACGCTGTATCATATTGCTACAGTTAATGGCAATATTGCACTGGTC
This sequence comes from Garra rufa, assembly GCF_049309525.1. Taxonomy (NCBI): domain Eukaryota; kingdom Metazoa; phylum Chordata; class Actinopteri; order Cypriniformes; family Cyprinidae; genus Garra; species Garra rufa. The sequence goes on from NC_133373.1 coordinate 18,957,645, forward strand.
TGTTGGACTTGGTTGAACAAAAATAAACAATATTTTGTTGCTTCAGTTTATGTATTCAGTCATTATTCAATGGTAACTAAAAATCCATATGAAAAAACTCACTTCTCACTGTTCTCAGGTCAAATATTTATATGCGATTAAAATGCGATTAATTTCGATTAATTAATTACAAAGCCTCTGATTAATTAGATTAATTTTTTTAATCGAGTCCCGGCCCTAGTTGTAATGTAATTTCTTATTTAATGAACATGGTGATGACTAAAGGCCCATTTACACCAAGAATGATAGTGATAGTATAATTTTATTAAAGCCTACACCAAAAGATGATAACATTTGTTTTGTCTATTGCAGGGTAATGTCATCTAAATGCTGATAATTAAAGTGTCATGAAACCCCCTTGTTTTAGCACTGGTCGTTCACACCTCAGATTTGAAAAAGATATTATTGTGTCATTATCTGTTCACTGCTCATCTTTTAGTCGTAATTCTGTGTTCCTCAATCAGTTGGTCACTCCGAGTCACATCGGTGACCGACTAATTGGGATCTCGCATAGGCCTCATTTACACTGCAGGCCTTGATGCCCAATTCTGATTTGTTGCCTATATTCGATTTATTTGGTTGTCCTTTTACACATTCTTTCAATTGTGACCCATATCCGATTCATGCGTTTACACTTGCCATAGCATCTTAAACATTGCGCATGCGTTGTTGTTGTTTACCTCCTTCACATGTGCTTCCTCCTGAGAAAAAATATGTGAACAGTGCTGATCAAACGAGTCACAATTAACAAATTTTTAAAAATATGATGCATGATTTGTTGGACTATGCTACATCCATTTGAAGTCGGTAGAGTCAGCAAAGTTGATTTTGAGAGAGAATAAAGTTTTCCTCCAGTTCTTTTCTTATTATTAATTACTATATTAATAATCACAATACAGCTATTTTTTATTTTATCTTTGCTATTGTAAATAAGAACAGATGCGAAAAACAGTATAACAAATGGCCTAGAAAGAAAGAAATAATGCATTACCTTTATTATTTTACATTTAAACAAAAGCGTTCATGTGCGAAAAATAAATACTCAAATGTGCTTATTAGAAATAAATTGATTAAAACGACAAAACCAGTTTAAAGAAGTGCAGCGAGTGATTCCCTCTTTTCTTTTTTTAATGGTTAAACTAACATTAATGAGACAGACTACTGCACAGATATACTGTAATGCACGAATCAAATATAATGTTACACATCAGGTGTTTTTCCCCAACAGTTCACTTAAGACAGAACAGATTATGTTTGCGTGAATACTGAAATACTGTAATTCTGTGCATTTGTGTATTTATTGGGTTTGTGCGCTGTCGGAAGCGCATTATGCCCACAATTTGGATGACAGTCAGCGCTAGAAGTGAGCAGAGAAAAGGTAATTCTCTCAATAAATGTACAAATAAAGAAACTTAGATGTCTAATCACTATTTGGAGCATTTGGGATCATTAGACGGGGGCTTAATAAACTCATTTTTGTGAAAACCTCAACCGACATTTTTCACTTTTTCACCATTTTGTCTGTACCTAAAAATATCCTGTGCACATTTACACTCATTTTGCCAGCAAGGGTAACATAAGACGTCATTAAGCCACGGAGAAGTATCAAATTGTAGCAATTTTAATGACGTACAGAACGCAATGCCTCAGAAAATCCGATCTGCCTGTTTACATGACTGTCGCATTGGCACATATCCGATTTATTTCCACATATGAATGAGGGCTGAAACCGATCTCAAACTATCCAAATGTGTTTTTTACCTGTTTACACTGTCATAGAACAGATCCGATCTGCGTCACATATGAGCAAAAAATCGGAATTGGGTCACAATTGACAGTGTAAACGGGGCCTTAGAGCCAATGCACATTGGCATGCGATAATTTGCATCCAGCTGCCACTCGTCATGGCACAAGCACTCAAGAAATGAGTGTGTAAAACTGGAAAAGTGGGAGTGAAGAGGGTGGGAAGAGGGGAGAAAAGAACCAATATTTGCACATATTTCATTTGAAGAAGACATTATATGTGTACATACACTGTTGGAGCACAAAAGAAATATGTCCACAAAACAAGAAAAACACATGCTCCGGTCAGGATATGAACTATGAGCCGCACAGCGAATGTTCACGGCGTTCACGCAGAAACTGCCCTCTGATGCATGCTTGTCACATATTAAATATTGTTTGCTGAACAAGAACTGCACAAGAAAAACATGTTGCAATTATCTTATCTTCTTTTTTTTTTTTTTCTCCACTTCAGTTGTCTCAGGCCACACTTAAACTGTAGTTTTTTTATAGAATATATTCAATATGACTATACAACAACAACAACAATAGAGTATTATTACCAAACTCGTGGTGAGTGAAAAACATATTTTGCCACAGAACCAGTGAGACCAGGGGAAACGTTTCTCCTTTTCCAAATCTTACAGCTCTTACCTTGATGCAGTACATGTGGAGCAGAATTTACTGATCAATATGATACGCTTTTTGTCTATTTTCCAGTAAAAGTGCCTTAAAGCTGCGACTCTAGATTAAAGCTTTTACCAAGATGGGTGTGATTTCTCATGCTATTCCATAAAGATTTTATGGAGGCTTAAACACACAGGGTTCTTCAGCTTTCTTCATCTAACCAATCATCAGTATATTGTTTTTGAACATAATTGTCTGCTCGCCTGTTGTCAGGTGTTGGTCTTACTGCCGAGAGATACTTTTCTCCTCAATACCATACAGTAAGTGGGTGAATGGTTGCCATATTTCTGTTTGTGGTTCGTCACAAATGCATGACACAGAAAGTATGGACCCTCTGTATGCTGTGGTGTTTGCTGTGGTCAGCTAAGCCTTGAGTTTTGCTTTTAAATCCATTTAAACAAGGACTGAACTACACTTAATAGACAGAAGATTCAGATCCAAATTTTGTGGCAACAGTGGAATGGCAAAAGCTGTCAGTTAAAATGAAATATAATAAAGTAAATCTAACAATCAAGTATTCTTACTTTTAAAAGTATTGCAAACAAATTATTTGTTGTTTGCAATTTCAAATCACCAAAATCTGTTGTAGTGGATAGTTCACCCAAAAATGATAATTCAGTCATTGTTTTCTCACCCTGGTGTTGTCCTACCGATATTTCTTTATTGGACTACAAAACAAGAAGAAAACTAATGTGTCATATGTCATCTCAAATAAAAAAAAAATATATATACAAAAGTTTCACAGAGCGATACAATGAGATGGGAACTGTATTTTTAGTGTGTTCTGTAGGAGTACTATAGGGTTTGGTGACAAAAAGCAGAAAGGTACTTTATCATTTACCCAAACTATTGACATCGGCTGTTACTCTGTGCTCATTCCTGAGACTGTGTGAGTACTTGACCAGCTGCTCACACTGTGCATACAAAACCTTGCTTTGTTGTCATGACAACCAGAACATAACTGGGATGTACACAAAATAACTACACACAAACCTGAGTAAAATATATCTGAAGATTTTAATGGTGAAACAGATATCTATTTTGGGGTGAACTAACATCTTCTAGCACTCATGGACATATTAAGAGTGGTAAGAGATTTTAATTTTTCTCACTGACCACAGGTAGAGAAGGATTACTGACTTGCAGACTGCATGTGCTGTTAATTCCATATCATAAGGCCTTTTGCAAGCTTAACACTATAATGGCCCTAATTGGGGCTGTTTTCCTTTACAGAAGTGTGCTGAGCATGTGGTGTTTTAATAATTATCTAAATGTTTTGTGGTCTGGCTAAACATGGTTTCTTTTTTCTTTTAGTGAACTCCTTCAATCATTGGACCTGTGTGACAATGATCCTGTGGCCATTGCCAGATGCTTTGTGATCAAGGTGAGGTTCAAGCTGTACCTTTCATGGCTTCAGATCTGGGCTGCCTTCCCAAAAGCATTGTAAGCCTAAGTTGATTGTAGCTCCATTGGTGACAATGGTTTTATGATCAACTTAGGCTAACAATGCTTTTAGGAAACGCAGCACTGATCATATTTGAATCATGTTTATGAAAACAGGAAATACAACTGAAATGCTAAGTGTTTATGGTCATTTATTCATTAAAATCTTTACGTCATCTTTACTTGAATACAACTTCGATATATACTCAATCTCCAGATGAACAGTGCTCTAATTACAGCGTATGATGATTTCCAAATCAAATTATGTAAATGAGGCTCATTGCAGCTGAATATTTGCATTGTGTGATTGTGTGTTGTTGAGAAAGCTTTACTGACTTTGTTTTTTCTCTCTGTTTTTAGCAGGAATATTTTGATATCTACACACAATATTGCACCAACTACCCAAAGTAAGTTGCACTAAACATTGCAGAGCCTCTGACTAGGTAGTCACATTGATGTGATTTTCAAGCACCAAAAAAGGCACTATTGGATTCTGAGTAATATAGGGGGAGGTAAAGTATTACCCTGACATTTCATGACAAGATTTGTGAAATTTATTTTTCAGTTCATTAACTAATATGTAGTGGTTGGTCAAATTCATGAACAATAAGGTTTTAAATGCCTGGATAAGCACAAATTCAGGGCCAATACCAGACATTACTGAACCAATTTGTGGGGATAGTAAAATGCATTAAATAGAAATATTTAGCTATAGCAGCAGTACATAGTTACAAAACAATCTTCATATAATAAAATCAAGCACATACATACAATTATTATGCCGTTTAAATACAATCAGAGTTGTGTGTATTATGTAATATGTGTACAGTTTTAGATGGATGGGAATTTATGTTATAATTACTACAAGTCAACCACCAATCATTAGTCAATAGTGCCTCTGCATGTGAGGGATATGTTGTACAATCTTACTGTAGGTGCTACTTCTTTTTTAAGCATTATGTATTTCCTTTGTAAATTTTAATGATTAATGAATTATCAGAGAGTTATTGTTTAATGTTCTATGTGAGTTGACTGTTATCAGTTTGTATAGGGGCATATTTGTTTTTGTGGTGTGCCATGTTTTGACTGTTTATACTCTCTCTATAGCTCTGTGGCTGCTCTAACAGACTGCATGAGAAACAAAACTCTTGCCAAGTTCTTCAGGGAGAGGCAAGCTGCTTTAAAGCGATCCCTGCCTCTGGGATCTTACCTTCTCAAGCCTGTCCAGAGGATCCTTAAATATCATCTGTTACTACAGGTTAGAAAACCACTCCCAGAATAATACTTTATAGTAAAGGCTTTAAATCATCTACTGTGATGGTCAACAGGGGTCAAAATACTAAATGCACATAATCAAATGCAAAATAACCATGTAAATGCTATTGGTATTATTGTGGATAGCAAAAAAAGGCTTCTTTTTAAAAGGAACACTTCACAGGGAAAAATACTGCCTAACTTGTTCGTTGTTGACATTAAAGGCTGTGCATTTAATCAAACTCTATAGCAGTGATTCTATAACTTAAAGTAATGTAAAATTAGGCAAAACAACCATTAAAAAGCTAAAAGAATTTAAAAATCAAGATATTCTTTATTTTTATTTACCCCCTCAACAACAAATGGAAGAATCAGGATTCCCAAGTCAAGTCAAGTCAAGTCAAACTTTATTAAAATCCCTTACGGGCAATTTAGATGCAGCTATGATCAGAAACAGACGGACTCATACAATACATAAACATAAATATCACATACCCTAACAAATTTCCTCAAGAACCATTTAAAAGCCTTATTGCACAAGGGACAAATGAGTATTTATATCGATTACTTTTCATCTTTGGCAGTCTATATCGGGAACCAGAAGGAAGCAAAGAGAACTCTGAAAACAGGAAATGATCATTATTAGCTAGCACAGTTCTAGCCCGACTCAAAATATTTCTATTAAACAATGATGACAAATTTCTTTGCTCTTTACCTATGATCTTTCCACTAAGTGTGACAATTCTATTTAAAGCACTTTTATATTTAACACTAAGATTACCAAACCAACAACTAATAGAAAAGGACAAAACAGACTCAATGTAAGACTTATAGAACATTTCCATTAATGTCTTATCTATATTAAATGATCTTAATTTCCTTAAACAATATAGCCGTTGCTGTCCCTTTTTACATAATACCTCAGTATTCACATCAAAGAAACGACACAGACTGTTTTCTGATCTGCTGCTGGTCGCCACGTGCGCAGCAATGAAAATCTGAATATATGAGGGAATCCCTTTAATCTTTGTCCAGTAAAGTTTTAGGACTTTTAAATATTGATGAGGACAACAGGGGGGCCTTGAAATCAAAATGATAGAGAACTGCTGCTTTACAGTATGTTGATGTAAATCCATTGGAAATTATACTTCTGCTAATGCATGTAATGTAAATTATTATGAATATTGTTGGGCCTATACAGTTCAAGGAAATGTAAAAAAAAAAATATCATAGTTGATTTCACATTTTTTTGCTTTCAGGCAATAAACTATTTTGGATTTATTCGGATGTGTTCTTTATATTGTAGGAGATTGCCAAGCACTTTGACCCAGAGGAGGAAGGTTATGAAGTGGTGGAGGAGGCCATATACACTATGACTGGTGTTGCATGGTATATAAATGACATGAAGAGAAAACATGAACATGCAGTCCGTCTTCAGGTGAGCTCATAAACACACAAAGAATTTGTGTTATAAGCATGTTTCACTGTTCTTGTTTATGTGCTCACTATGTTTAGTGAAGATATGAACCAGTTCATAATCTCTTTACCTCCATAATCTATCTCAGGAGGTCCAGTCTCTACTCATAAACTGGAAGGGTCCTGATCTGACTACGTATGGAGAAATGGTTCTAGAGGGCACCTTTCGTGTCCATCGTGCCAAGAATGAACGAACGCTCTTTCTTTTTGACCGCATGCTCCTTATCACCAAACGCAGAGGAGAACATTACGTCTACAAGACCCACATCTCAGTACGACTTTATCCGTATTCATAGAGAAGTACTTTGTTTTTCATTCATTTGTAGTCTGAACAGTCAGCACTAATGTCAAGACCTTTACCTCTTGTGTGACCCTTTAATTTTAAGAGGTAAATAAGAGATAATGCCTCTTGTTTGGTGAAGCCATCATTGCTTTCTCTTATTTTTCTTTCCTTATCACAGTGCTCAACACTCATGTTGATTGAGAGTGCCAAGGATTCTCTGTGCTTCAGTGTCACTCATTACAAGCATCCCAAACAACCTCATTCTGTCCAGGTGGGGCTTAGATTAGTGCCTTTACATAAAAACAAATGTTATTGGAGTTGCTTAGTTTATTCTTCTTCTTCTTCTCCAAAATAAGTCCCATTTTTGAAGGCCTACACATGCTCGAAAACTCATGAACCTTTGCATATGCAGCAGAATTTACGTCTGATATGACCTGTACACGTTCAACAAAGTGCCCCTCAAGCTACATTTCACGTACATTTTCGAAACTGTAAGACATGTAACACACCAATACCTACAAAAAAGTCTTCTGGTACAAAATTCGAAAAAGGAAGTATTTTGAATTTTCTCTGCAAATGTTTTGCATATTCATGGCTCCACATATGTTAAAGTTATAGACAAGCTATTTTAAGGTATGAATAAATTATTTACATGGAAAAAACGATTAAATATGTCATTTTGATTATCAAAGATGAGTTTTAAGGAATAGAATTAGTGACTGCAGGGGGACTTTAAGGTGAGACACTGCAGGTGAATAGGGTAAAAAAAATAACTTATGACCTTTCTTACCCAGTTAATTGATTACATTGATAATTGCAAACATTTTTTGTATTACGAGTTTTCTAAAATGTTACGTTTAAATATGCAAATGAGGCACTGTTTAATGAAATATGCGCTGATTTGCATACATTTCTAGAACAAATATTAGAGTCATATTAGAGTCAAAAGTTTTTACAGAGGGGATTTTGGGTCTCTCATTTCGTCACTCCATAATTCAGAAAAAACTTAGGGAACGCTATGTTTTTTACCATTTTTTGAGGAATAAAATGTTGTATAAAATCAAGCAAATTATATTTGAACAAATCTGTATGTAAAAACCTTCAGGATATAGTCAGGAATAAAAATGTAAAGTTTGTTGTGTGTGAGAGCTACTGAAGTGGAGATTTATGGCTCAGTGTAGGAGAAAAAAACTTATTTTGAGAAAACAGCCTTTAAAAATATGTATTGTAATTGAAATATATTGACACAAATAGATAAAGTTCTATAAAAGAAACACTTAACAGTGTCTTTTTGATGTTTTCTTTCCACTAGTCTAAAAAAACACTATGAAAAACCAAAAAGCCCAAAATCTCAAATTTGACAGGTGCATGAAAAAACAGCATTTTTGCCTGCAGTGTCTCCCCCTTAAAGAGTCTTTACGCAGCTCTTGACATACAATAACTGTTCAAAGTTATCTGAAGACATAAGATAGCTACACTTTCACCACAGCTCTTAGATCAATGATAAAACATTGTAGTGTTTGGTTAAATGACCTTTAAGATCCAGTGATATTTGTTGCCATTGACATTCAAAATATACCATTGGTGCCATATTTTATTGGAGTGCAAAAATTATTTTGCTGTTCCTAACACAAAGCTGCCCTATGGCTTCAGAAGACTTAAAGTAACCACATGTATTGTGTTGCATGTACAACTTTTTTATGGTGTTCTTGTTGGAGCTTGAACTATGAACTGTCACTATTTGAAAATTCTTCAAAATAGAATTCCTCCTTGCATGTTCAACAGAAAAAAATTACAGCATATAGGTTTGAATAAATAATTAAAGAGCATTAACATTTTTTGTTTAATTTTTATGTTTATAAAACTCCTGTAATATCTTATTTTCACTAGGCTAGGACGGTGGAAGAGAAAAAATTATGGGCTCATCATATTAAACGGCTCATTCTAGAGAACCATCAGGCTGTGATACCACAAAAGGTATGTAATGAAAAAAAAACTATTACTACAGTAGGTTTTGCACTTATAAAAATATCTAAACTTAATTTGGACAATTTTAATTTAGACAATTATTTGTTTTTTCTCTTTTAGGCAAAGGAAGCAATCTTGGAGATGGATTCTATTTGTAAATATTTCTAACCACTCATGAACATATTTCATACCATTATGTTTTTTATTTTTGAATTAAAATCGTCATGGGCCTGTTTTGACAGACAACTTTTTTTTTTAAGACAAAAAGTATAGGTACAGTCCTGAGAGACTCAAAAAGTCTGTGTCATGCCAGTCAGAGGAGTTTACTAACTCTAGACAAGGCCGGAGACAGTCAGGTAGGTTCCCAATGTACTGTATCTCTTGCTCTTAACTTATTTTTTTAAATTGACATTTTCCAATTTTACAAAAATGGTCTACTAATTCATCTTCCAACAGAACCATCTAAAGAGATCCTAAAGAACACTGAAGGTAAATCTCCATGTGTCCATTCTGTTTTAACTTTAAAGGTGCCATAGAATGGAAAACTGTATTTACCTTGGCATAGTTGAATAATAACAGTTCTGTACTTGGACATGACATGACGTGAGTCTTAAACACCATTGTTTCCTTTATATAAATCTGGTGTTTGCAAAAGACCACTGAAAAATAGGCTAATCCTAACATAACAGCGACTATGACGTAATAGTCTAATTCCTACATATATGTAGGAATTAGAGAACAACTTAAAATATTGTATCAGTGCATTCTATGGCACCTTTAAGTAAAGATATTGTCTTGCGTTTTAAATAAAAAATTCATAAGCATTAGCTTTTAGCATGTAATAATTATACAGTGGGATTGGACACCACTAGTGAAAATGTTTTTTGTTTTTTTCATTTGTGTAGTACCACATTTAAATTTATTATTACCTTAATTTAAATTAAATGATAAATTAACCAAAAAATATGAATGTCTTAGTTTTTGCAACATCTTTTTCTTGAATGAACATGGCTTTCAAGTCGCTCCAAAATTACAAAACTGCAGTGCCTGAAAATCCATGTTTTCTAGCATTGTTTGAGAATGTTTTAAAAAGCATTTTGTGCTTAGTGAAAGCAAGAAATTCTGCAAAATATGTCACAGATATGCTTAAACATTTTGGTATTTAAAAAAATCCAACCCCACTGTATACACTTTTTATTTCACATATTTCACTAAAATTGTCTGAAACAAAATTATCGACATTGTTTATAAAAAAATTTCTTGCACAAAATAATCTGCCATTAAAATGCATTAATAACCTTTTTCTTTTATCTGGCTGATCTGATGTCTGGGTGAATTCTTCAGTAATACTAAAGGTAAGAAGCCATTAAGTCCACTAAAGGAATATTTAGAATACAGTTAGATTTTGTTAATATTCAAAACCACAATGAAATGCCTAGAAACCACACATTTGTTAATATAAGATGACAAGTCGAAGTGTACAAATTATGTTCCTTTTCTCTGATGTGTTTATTTTGTGGTCCACAAGACTGTTAGAAGTGTTAGACAAAGGTGAAAGTACAAATATTGACTAATAAAAAAATACTGGGAATGGGAAATGGGAAAATTCACACCATAACTATGATGATAATGACACAAGATTCAGTGGAATCACCTTCAGACTTATTTGAAGCTGATAATTGATAAAAACAGTGATGACTAATTCATCCGAATTCCAACACTGCTTTAGAACGTTTGAGAATTAAAGGCAACATTATCGTTCTTGGTGTGAATGAAAGTACTTTTTGTCATTAGAAATGTACTTAAGTAAGACATACTTTAATAAGTACATTTTTTAAAAAGTGATGTAGATGTAAATGTAGCATGTTACTACCTGCTTCTGTTTTTAGAGTGTGGTCAAAGAAAAGGTTGCGAGAAGTAGGGCACTTTTATTCCCCAACGGAAATTCTTTTTCCAAATAGATATTCTTGTTTTCTTGGTTTGGGTCATATTCTTGTATCTCCTAAGAAGAAATCTTTTTGACTTCATGCCTCAGCATTCTGACAGTGAGGAGGCATTGGCTGCTGAAAAGTGGCCTGTACAAGCCACTGCTAGTGTTAGCACTCTTGGCTTATGCGAGTCTTCAGCTGAGAAGCCTGTTGCACAAAAAGAATACTCTCCTGAAGCCCTGATTCCCAGTTATAATGAGGAGCCTGTCCGTAGTTCGCCGCCTCTGAAGGCCAGACTGATGCAAGAGGATGGGGATGAAACAGAAGGGGAGGGAAGTGGCTCTGACGATATTCTAATGGAGGACAACCAGGTAGCTGACTTTGCCAGTTCAATGTTGGCTGCCATTTCCTGCTGGCACTATAGAGCCAGAGCTTTGCTTTCCATGGACTTCACAACGGTGAGGTTCTCTGCCACCAAGGGGATTTTATCATACCCCAACCTGACCTGGAACATGACCTGCATGTCTGCCAAACCTCCCGCCATGTTGCATGTGCTCTCACAGAATGCCTCAATTCACTAACAGCTCACACTGCATAAGCAAAAGCTAACTTCGTAGAGCATCCAACAATGCTAGAAGAACTAAACAAATTGTAACAAGCTTACAAATGTTACAGTTTATCACACAACGCATATACAGTACTTATGATGAATTTGGTTGTTTTGCTGAATTGCACTTTGTTGACCGAAACATCTAGCAACATCTAGTGTTAACTTTTTTATTGTTGCAGGATTTTTTCTTTGCATTCAAAACAGCTATAATGGCTATAATGAACCGAACTACAGATGTGAAAGCACACTTAGTCTCTTAACAAATATAATTTTTGGCTGATATAAATTCCTGGTATCTTCCCCTCCAGCCTTCTGTCTCCATTCTGTTACCTGACACCCAGTGGCGCCTCCCCCATCCATCAAGACCATGTTAATTGTTTACATTTGACATCGATGTAATATTTTTAGGCCTGCAAACAATTATCAAACATGGATGAAATAGTTTTGATTTCGATTTTCCTTGTCATTCTCCACTTCTACTTTACTCGCATAAGCAACTTTAATCGTAGTGTATGTTCGAAGCAGGATCACTTCAATTTAATATGGGACAAAACTCACAAACATGTATACAACGTATTTCATTATGTATTATTCCCCTTGTAAAAGCCATGCTTTTTGTCCTGGTCTCCCCAGTTCAATCCAAACTGTTTATCTCTCTGTGACTATGAAGAGAAAATCTTTTTTTTTTTTTTTTTTGTAATGATGTGCATCTTCCAAATACAATCTGTTTTTTTTTTTTAATACAAGTTAAAAACAATAGTTTTCTCTTTTTTCGCAATACTGCATACTGCAATTAAGTTTTTTTGTTTTTTTTTAACCACATTAAGGTATAGAGCATATGAAGTGTCAAATGTGCTTAAAAATGTGCAGAAATTGCAATTGCTGGAAACTTTTTTCTTCTTGTGATAACATCAAACCAATTATTACGTTATCATATTCAGAATATTTAATTTGATCATATATTAAAGGAAAAAAATGTTTCCTTAGATGAAGAACTAGATACTCGAAATAACAATTTCAGGTTACCCCTTTATTTATTCATTGATTTATTACTTTAATCAATACAACTGAAGTTTTAATCAGTTCAGTTTAACAACTTCGTTAGAGATATGTCATTTAAACACATATTGACCATTAACACATTTGTAATAAATGTTATTTCATAATTTTGTTTAACAAAATGTTTAACTGATTTTTTTTTTTTCAAAGCTGATTTCATCTGGGCTTGCTATGACTCTAACTTAATCTGGATGTATCTGAATAATTGTTTTACTATTTGATACTGGTATTGCGTATATAAATAAATATTTCTTATGTAAATATTCTTATGCATTTATTTTAAGGTAATTGTTTTTGTCATGTTTTTATGTTAGGAGGAAGGGGGGTGTAAGGACACTGAGAACAATTTTAAAAAAGAGAATGGACCATCAGTTGAACAGGTGGAGGCATACCTCATGGATGAAAAATATATCTCGGAACAGGTGAGTTGTTTAATTAAAATTATGTTAGTATAAATGCATAATTAGTATTAGTATTTTACAGCTAAGACTACACCTAAAATTGTACTTACTGTTTGTAAGTTGCTTTAGTACTGTATGTAACAGGTAACCCTAACCCATGTTTTGAAATTTGTTAAAAATATTGTTGAAATTAGTTTATAACTGTCTTGATTTTCCCTTCTTACACTCTCAAGGACAAATCACAAAACATGGAAATAACCTCTTACTGGGGTTCCACTGAGAAACTGAAGCCAGATGTGTTTTGTGATCCAGAGTCCAAAGAGCTGGACAAACAGGTCCCAAATATTCAGGATCTCGAGTCTGCAAAAGACAAAGATGATCAGAAATGTTCTAAAGAAGAAGCATCATCTCTGTTACACCAGGAAGACACACCTGGTGATTCTTCAGAGGAAGAGGATGTAGAAGAAAAACCAGACTCCACTAGCATCCTACCATCATCTGTGCTTGACAAGGCCAGTGCCATTGCTGAACACTTTGTCTGTACCGCACGGCGCAGTAGCGTCAGCGCAGATGAAATGCACTCCCTCAGTTGTGTATCTCCACGTCTTCCCAGCAGGACCGGGAGCACTCTAAGTTTAGGAGATGCCCATGAGTGTCAACATCGCCTTGCTAGTACCTGCGCTGAGTCACATGGAATTCCATTGACCCAGGAAGCCCTTGCATCAGCAGATTTCATGATTGGGTCTTCAGGGGAGGACAGTCTTTTTGACTCAGATCGAAGCATCTACAGAAGAAGGGATTCAGTGCTTTCCAGGCAAGACCAACTACTTATTGACAAGATTAGAAGCTACTATGAGAATGCAGAACACCAGGATGCTACATTTAGCCTAAAGCGTAGAGAGAGCCTCACTTACATTCCAAGTGGGCTTGTTAGAAATTCAGTTACTCGTTTAAACAGCATTCCTAAAGATAGAGGCCTTGCCTTAGAGAGGACCACAAGTACATCTGGACCTGTTAAAGCTCATATCTCAGCCACAGAATCTCTTTTGGTTACATCGACTCTATCTGAGACTAATGCAAATCCAGCCTCCCTGGAACAATCTGTTATCAGAGCTTCCACAGATTTCACTAGGCCTGACAAAAACGAAGACCTGTTTGAGTCTAGTGTAGATTGTTCCATTACATCTCAGTCTATAGATGGAAGTCATGAAGAAGAGATTTTCCGTCCCTCCTCTGAGATGATCAAAGTCTGGCAACATATGGAAAAAGAGGTCACTAGATGTCAAGGGGACCTCAAAGCACTGAGGCCCAGAGAAAGTCCTTACTTTAGAGGGACTAGTCCCAGCCTCTCCAGGGAGGATCTAAACGAGAGAAGAAAGACAGAAGCCAAGGGTAGCGATGGACTGATTACGTTTGAAGATTCAGATCTCAGCACTATCAGAGAGGAGTCCTCTTCACCATTACCTTTTAAGCAGAAGGAAAACTGTGCAGCCATTGAGAATGATGCCATCAGACCCAGACAATGGGAGGAAGAAGGTAGACCCCTTAGAGCTCTAGCCACCCATGTTATCCATTTCAGAGCAGAAACTGAAGATGACAGAGAGGCAGGAGCTCATTCAACAGAAGATGCAGATTCATCCCAAAAGAAAGTTTTACATCTTGCAAGGAAATACAGTCAACGCATAAAGTGCACACAACCAATGTTGAGACAGAGGAATCAGGATTCAGGAGATACATGGTTAGCCAAGAGGAATCTACTATCTGTGGTGGAAGAACAGCCAGAGATGGAGGCCAAAGGTAAGAAGGATACTATTTGAGTTATATCATAGTCCAATTTAAAAAATAAAATAGTGTGAAGCAGCATTTTCAATTTTTTTTACTTCCATATATTTCCATTCATTAATTGAATTGTGACAAGTTAGTGTCCCATGCTGCAGTGCAGCTAACTACAGTATAATCAACTGGGACATGGCTGATATAATTTCTACTCATGTCCATTTATTGTCAGGTTTGATGTGGTTAACATATTTTTTTAATATTTCCTCAAGTATAAATTTAATGCAGAGATTCTGCTTGGCAGATTCTGCGTTATGATTAGTTAGATCACCTGTCAATCAAGCTCCTGGTGAAGGGTCATTTATTTGTAAAACTTACTAGCAATTTCTGAGTGAAAATAATTTCTACATCAATTTTTTTGTTATCAATATAGTGTTAATCCATTTTTAATGTGTTGTATATTGAAACATAATTATCTTGTTTCACTGCTCCACTTACATTTGGCATTTTGATAAACAGGTAAAGCAGACTTGATGCTCTCCATGGTTTCATATAATCAGCCTGATTATGATGGAGACCAGAAGGCCCAGGTTATGACTCCCAACCCAGACAACACTCCTAATTCTGTCAGTAGCCCAAAGGTATTGTCCCCACACCTGTGCCATTCTAGAAGTCCTCTTAGTCCACCACCTGAGAATTTTAACTGGCCAGACGTCCGTGAGCTTCGTTCAAAATATGCACACCTCGGTAGCTCATCTGCTCAGCAACCAGTAAGCCAAAGTCGTTCTATGGAAGAAAGGATGTGTGACGGCAGTTCAAGACGACGTTCTAGCAGCTCTTCTAGTCGTTTAGTCACCTCTAATGGCTCCACAGACTCTTCAGTTTACAAGTTTTATCCAGGAAGGGATACTGGAGAATTGCTGACTCGGACCCAGCGTGCAGGTTCTCTGGACCGAAAATTGGGTAGTTTGTACTTGAGTGATTTGCACAGCCTTCAGAGTAAAAATGCCAACAGTGGATACTATATCTCTGCTCAAGCTACCCTTCCAAATGAGAAGAATATAATTGTGGTTGAGAAAGTACCTGAGGTTCAAACACCAGTAGAGATGCACCAGCCTACAGAGGGGGAGAAGCAGGAAATCACAACAGATGGAACTGATGACAGCTACGTCCAAATTCGTTCCCCGACATCTCGTGAGAAGATCTCAATTGTGGCTGTCATTGACCGTTGTCGGGCATATCAGGAGTCAGAGGAATACAGTTTGAGGGAAGATGGAGGATCAAAGATAGAACAGTTACCTAAGATTGAGAGGTGTAAAAGATTTGAGAAAACGCCATCCTATAGTGAACAGGTAGACAGTGCTGTTAAAAATTCACTGGATTCTGGGAAAAGGGCTGATTCTAGTCAACAAAGTGTTGTCAAAAATCTCAGAGAAAAATTCCAAAACATAAGATAAAATCACTTGTTTTAAAGTACAGCTATTGTATGTTTCAGGATTATTGAAATATATTTGCTTCATTAATTTATCTCTTGTTTTATGTCATCACCACTGAAGATAAAAAAGTATGGTCAGTACATATCATGCTGTAGCCAAATAAATCATCTGGCAAATGTAAACCTCACAACTAATAATCATTACATTTTGCATGCTATTTTAATGTTTTTTGGACACTGTATGATCATGATGCCTACTGTTATTGAGAAACTCAAAAGGATTTTTAAAATTCTGAATGTCAGGCAGAAAGTGTAAATATTGTTGTACATTTTTTTGAAAGAACATGCATTCTTTCTGTTATACCAATTACATATTTGATATAGTAGATAGGCATGTATGTAATTGGTAGTCATTTTACATAAATGTAATGTAATGACATTCTTCTTTATAAATACATTTCGGGTAAGGTTTTGCAATTAAAGTCATATTTGAGCTGAGAATTTCTTTAGCAAGGGATAAAGTCCTGGCAGAGTAGTGTAATACGTCTAGACTCCAAATGTAACAGACCACTTAAAACAGGGTTTTATTTTACTTTTAACTGAAAGACATTTTAAAGAATATTAGTAGATGTCATGCATGGGGAAAAAAGTTTTTGTTGTACCTAAATCTAGTCTTTGACTAATGGAGTTAAGCATAGGAACTTTTTGTCTACAAGACTAGATCTGAATGTTTAAAGATGATTATTTTAAGGATTTTTTTAAGCTTACACCAATGATGTTACTTTAGCTTATTTTAAGATTTTGTTGTGGTCTTCACAACAAATCTGATTTTACATCAGGTTTTAGCATTTGAAACACTGTTGGTTTAGCAACCCATGATAACAGCTCTCTCATTGATCACTGTCTATGTCTCTGTGTTATTTATTAAAATTCTATAGATTTCCATATCTGACTTATTACAAATGCATCAATAAATACTTCTGAGAAAATTCACTCTATAATAAAATGAAAGAAAATTGCAGACTTGCACGTTTTTAATTTTTGTCTTTTGGGGGGGGTGACTTACATTGCTATATATCCATCTATATAGCTATTGATATATCATTGGACCTGTGTGTATATAAGTTTCTCAGAATGCACACTGCATTCTACTTAACTGCAAATATTTAAAATTGTAGAGAGATATAGTGTAAATATTTTAATGTATTTCAATATTTCCTGCACTAAAGTTTTTTGTAAAAGCGGTATTAATGGCTTAAATAAGTGTATTACAAAGATGAAAAATTTAATACACTTGTTCATAAAATTATATCTTGACATTAAAAAAATGTTGATGTGGAACGTGTCATCACAATTGCAGTTGCCTCAGGGCAAAGCCATTGAAATTAAATCAACAGAATGGCCAAATAATGATACTTAAATTTGTGTTTTCAGATTAACATCCAAGAACACGAACATAAGACTGAATATAGATGAAACGTCAAAGCTGGCAATGTATTTACACCTTGTTTTGTGAGCAACAAAGAAATTTTTAGATTAAATTCAGGAATACATAAGGTGATTTACTCCATCATAAAACATACTATTGCACCTTATGTGCAATTACTAGGCTTTATAAATATTAGTTGTTCATCACCAACTTCTTCAGTACCGCTCTATACGTGGATACGCACAGCTGTACACAAGTCCTAGCTTTGGCTCACCTACATTACATATGGCACAACATGCAATAATTCCAAAATAATTATCTCATTTGCATTTGATACATACATCAAACCATCCATAACACAGCCAAAACCAAAGCAAACTGGTGAGCTGCTAAACCATAAAACTAATATACTGCATACAATCATTTCTTAGTGCAGATATTTTGAAACATTTTTTTCCAAGATTTACCTCAACAACAGGATTGCAAAGACTTTTTTAACACTGAATGGTAAACAAAGAAAAATGCTGCAATGGAAGATCACAATTATAGACACAAAACAAATTCAATCCTAGCATGTAATTTACTAAATAATTCAATGTGCTGATGGGACTGCGGTAGACAGAAAGATGTGCTATGTAGGTATGTGTATGTAGTTTGTATGGTTCACTGCACATTCACACTGTTGTCATCGGAAGGTACTGGTTGTCACAATATTTCTATACTGGCCAGTCTCAAGCTAAAATAGTTAAGGTAAGATGGGTTAGATGCCACCCTTAAGTACAATGTGCATTGACTACATTATACAGGAAGAAAAGGCAACGTCGGTCCTGGAGCGCCGCTTTCCTGCAAAGTTTAGCTCCAACCCTAATCAAACGCATCTAAACAAAAGTCTAATTTTAGGTAATCTGATTTTCAGAAGAGCACAGCCAATTAACAATTGTGTTGAGATGACATTTTGTGGCATCTATGGTCAAGAGAAAAAATTAAGATTGGGTCTTCTTCCCTCAAGGGTATCTTACCCTGTCTTACCCTGCTAATATATTGTAGGTGCAATTTTCTAAATCAAATATCAGTGTGACATTATTGTTGTGGATTTCATTCTCTTATTAAAGGATATTTTAACATCATTTTGATGCCTTTAAAACATTCAAAATCACAAATACATAGAGTATATGACACTTAAAGAATACATGGCTAATGCAAACATGAGAGCAATAGCCTGTTACATCCAGCTGCTTTTTGTTTGCTCCAGTGATAGTTTCTGTCATCATAAATTAAAAACAATCATTTTTTTTGCATACAATCCTAAAAGCAATTGGGGCAAGGTGAAAGTAACCCATATTTCAAGTTTTCACCTGCAACACACAGCAACAGCACTTCACAGCATCACACAATTCTACCATAATTTAGCACTCGCTTACTTGTAAGCAACACCTCAGACAGATGTGGTGTAGTTGCAAAACAAAAATACTAAAAAACCTTAATCTATGCCAAATGTTGCTTACTTTTTAACAACATTTTAACTTGCTATGTCTGGGAATTCAACAGTAGCCATATTTCATATTCTTAGAAGCACCAATGTTTGATTCTTATAATTGATAGCATTATTAAAACAGCTGATGAATCTTTTTTTTTTCAAAGCAAGCTAATGGCTGTCCTTGTTGAAGGCAAGCATTAATTAAGTATTGTGTATTCACCCATTTTTTCATGCTAAAGATTTGTAGCAGCCACATACACTACATGATTGACAATGAACGGATTGAACGCTACATGGTTTTCCCATGGTTTTGAACCAGTAAGACCACATGACACAGGAAAACAGTAACACACCTACTCAGTATCTCAATCATGAATGACAAGTTGGCATACGGACAATCATTCAAGCAAGCCACAGATTACAATTGTTGAAAATAACAATGTTTACACCTGCTTTAGCTTGTGAAGTACATCCGTAGTCTTAAAGCATATGCCACATATTTGCACCACAGATAGTCTCACAATACTTTTACAAATGTGCCATGAATATGGCAGTTTCCAAAAAGATGTGCAGTACATGATTGACTTGATTGTTTTTGTTTGTTGTTGTTGTTGTTGTTGTTGTTTTGTGAAGCAAGCTCATGGCTGTCCTTGTTGAAGGCAAGCTTATACTACATAGCGGCCTCCCTCAGGCCCCTTGGGACCTCGCTTTGCACTTGCATTAGCATTAGCTGAAGTTGGACTGGTAAACTCCTTGGAAGCAGACTTGGTCTTTCCTCCAGGAGAAGTTCCCATAGGGTGAATCTTGAGGATTCCTCCAGGTTCAACAATAGTGTTGATCACTGAGGTATGACAAATAAAAAACACAAATGGATATAGAGAAGGCCCAGAATATGTAGTCACATGGTCAAAGTTAATTTTGTCTTGGTTAATCCTTGTTTCCTTAAGGAGGTAATGAAGACATTATGGCAGTGACTGACGAATTGGGATCTCGCATGAGAGCCCCAGACACCTTCAAGTGGTACAAAACAATGGCAAATGAGATTAGCATCACAAACCACTCTCTTTTATCACGAGTATATAAGGAAGCCTTGCAGCACACTCATTCAAGTTTTCGTTGAGGAGCCAACTGTATCTGACTACCGAAGGGTATTGGAGGAACTCACCTGGGAGCAAGATAAGACCTGGTATCCCATCTTAGGAGGGGAGTGACACACCGAGCTGCTCTCCCTAAATATCTTTTCACAACCAGCACTCATGAAGAGACCAGCTCACAACTTTATAAATGTCTGTCATAGAGGTGCTGTGTGCCAATGCCCAGGAGGAGGCAACACTCCGCATGGAATAAGCTCTCAGTCCAAGGGGGCACAGTTCAGCTTGGGCTTGATATGTCCAGACAATAGCATCCACTATCCAGTGGGCCAATCTCTGTTTGCCTTTTCCTTTCTACTGGCCTCTGAAACAGACAAAAAGCTGTATTGAGGTCCTGAAACTCTGCGTGCATTCCACATAAATGCATAAGGCATGAATGGGACACAGCAGAGTGAGGGCTGAGTCTGCTTCCTCTACGCGCATTGCTTGCAAGTTCACCACCTGGTCCCTAAGGGGAATGATGGGGACTTTGGGCACATATCTGGGCCCAGGACTGAGAGTCAGCCAGCCAGAATTCCAGGCACAATTCATTGACCAAAAATGGCTGCAGGTCCCCCAACATCTTGATACAAGTGAGCGAAGTCAGGAGCACTATCTTAAAAGACAGGAACTTAAGCTGACTGCAAGGGCACTTTCTGCAAAGCAATTAAGACTAGAAAGAGATCCCAAAAGTAAAAGTGGAAAGGTCGAGGAGGGTTTAACCTCCTTACATCCCTCAGCAACCTCATAACCAGATTGTGTTTCCCCAAAGACTTACCATCTATTGCATCATGATGTGCGGTGAAAGTGGCAACGTACACTTTAAGGGTGGAGGGAGACAGCCTACGTTCCAACCTTCCTGCAGAGCAAAGCACAACACTGATCAGGCATCTACAGGGGTCTTCCTGGTGGGAAGAACACCAATCAATGAACAGACCCCACTTCAAAGCATAGGCACACCTCGTAGAGGGGCTCTAGTTGAAGTCATAGTGACAACTACCGCTGGGGGTATGTCACTAAAGTCCTCTGCATGCCGTCTAGAAACCACACGTGTCGATTCTAGAGATCCGAACGCGGGTGCCATATAGTGCCCCGTCCCTGAGAAAGAAGGTCCTTCTTCAGGCCCATGGGTCAGGTGTGTGCCAAGGGTGCCCTCAGTCAGGGAATAAAACAACTGGCAATGAGATGTGTCCGAAAATGCAAGCAGGTCCACCTGTGCGAATCCAAAGCATCTCCAAATTAGTTGGACTACTTGGGGATAGAGTCTCCACTCTCCCGGTAATGTGCGCTGTTGTTAGAGATACACGATTGACCTCACCCAGAATGTAAATGGCACAAAGCAATCTCAGGTGCTTCTGACTCTAAAGAAGGATATGGCAGGAAACTGCGAAATTCAAGGTGTACTGCGACATTTTGAGGACAAGGTGTACTGCTAGCAACCCAGGGCAATTGATATGCCAATGCAGATGAGGCTCTGTCCAGGAGCCCCAGTCTGCATGCTCGTTGCATATGTCAACCCAGCCAGTGGTAGAGGCATCTGTCGATACAACAACATGCCTAAACACATGTTCTAAAGGATCTCCTGCCCATAGAAAAGCAAGGTCCGACCACGGGCTGAATGTTCTGTGGAAGGCCAGTGTAATTATCACTCGGAGTGTGCCACTCCGTAACCCACCACTTTTCTTGGGTACTATGAAATATGGGCTGTAAAAGCCTATTTTATGTCAGTTGAAAGGACTGGCTCTATCGCGTACTTCACCAGTAGGACTGCAATTTTCACACACAGGACAGGAGCATACTTGCCCACCACTGAGGTGAATCAAATGCCATTGAACCTGAGGGGACGCAGGGTGAACTGAATTGCATAGCCGAGTCTGACTGTCCGAATGAGCCAGTGGGACGGGTTGGAAAAACCCATTTAGGTCAACGACCATGCGAGTGGGAGCAATGGGACCACAGAGGTACCCACAGTGGGGTGAAGGGAGTGAAGAGGTCAGATGCAGAGGGCACAGCATCCCGGAGTAGAGACCTGAGGGAATGACAGAAGTCATGTGAGAAAGTATTGCATCCTTGAACCATGAGCTTGTGACTGCTGGCGATAGAGGGGGATGAGAGTGGCACAGCCAAGTGTCGCTCACTTTCATTTGAACCCTTTTGTGAGGTGGAGATTGAGGAAACTGCTCTTTCTTTGAGTGATTGGGTATCAACAAAAAGAAAAAGAAACAAAGGATTCTCCACCCGGCCCTCCTCCAGGGGAAGAGCGGATGAGAACTTAAAGGCCTTGGATGAGAGGCATGGGCCGTCAGGTGGCAGAACTTTGCAAGCAAAGATGCATCACAACAGCATGTTCCACCTGACGAATCGCCATATATCCTTTGGCTGCCCCGCCATAGAGGGTAGTGAGGGTAGGGAGGAGGTACTTAACGCCCAGACACATGAGACAGCGATCGTGACTGTCACCCAAACATCATCCAAAAATGCACGGGTGAAATGAAATACGCAAAGCTTGCTCAAAGATGAAAGGAAGAGCAGAGTAGCATTAACCGCTCTGCTCCAAAGTGAAAGCTTGATTGAATGAGTGGCAACGCTTTCTTATATACTTGTAGTAAAAGGGAGTGGTTTGCGATGCAAATCTCACTCGCCAATAGTCATTGACTTGTTCTGTACCACTCGAAGGTGATTGGGGCTGTCAGGCGAGATCCCTATTCCTCAGTCAATGACATAACATTGAACGTGACTGACTGATAGGGAACTAATGCTAATAAACTCACCCTCAAGTTGTCTCTGGACTCTTCGCAGTTCTTGGAGTATAGATGAGATTTCCTGCTTGCAAAGTAAGGAAAATATATTACAAAATAAGGAATCATCTCTTAAATGAAAGTTTGGTCTTTAGAAATTAAATTTGACGGAATGTACCTTATTAGATGTCTTGAGGATGGGAACCTCATTTTCAGCATTGATTTTTGCCTCAATTTCCTCCCAGACCTCTGTCTTGTTATGAAACAGAGCTCTAAAAGAGAAATAACATTTGTTTGACTAAACAGACAAAACAACTGGATAGTATTGCCAGTTCTTTGTTTTAACATCCTAAATGGAATCAAAAGGCATTGTGTTTACTTTAGGTCTGTTAGCATTGAATTTATCTACTGTATATGCTAATGTAAATTTATATTATTTAACAGATACACACATTTAAAATGTAGTATCTCTGTTGTGGGAAAAACTGATCAAAAGTACTGATGACTCATCCTGGACTACACAGATTTTCCTATATTCTCTAGGATGAGAATCTATATTCCCCTAATTCCCCCTGTTAACAGCTAGTTTGTAGCCATTATGTAACTACAGCCTTTTGAAAAAACAAAACAAACAAGAAATACATATTTTTTAAAAGAAGAAAGAAATAATTCTTTATAATGTCCCACCCAAAGTTACTTTTAATTTTTAAATTTTACTTCATACTTCATTTTCTCTGCTAGTTGCTCTGTGTTCTCTCTGATAGCCTGGGAGAGCTGGGAGACTGGGTTTAACATAAGATTGTCCAGAATAACCTGTGATTAAAAAAACGTAAAAGGTTAAAAAAAATTATGTAATTGCAATTTATCCATACAGTTTCTGACAAACACTGCCATTGGCAATGCAGGCTATAACACCCTAAATAAGTAAATTACTAATGGATCAGTTTATTAGTGTGCAAAGGATTTGACAAAATTTGACCTCTTCACGGTTCCAGGGTCGCCGTCTGGAACTGTCATGGTCGTTCATATTTGAATCCTGGTCTATTGGACTAGTTGAGCCTGGAGGAACCTTTTGATAGTTCAGACTTGCCTCGGGTATATGCTGTACCAGCTGCAGATTAATCAGGGATGGGAAAGCACCAGTATGAACACGTGGACATGACAATGGCAGGTTAAATTTGATGTTAAGAGACAAATATCTCTGAGCTCAGATTACAATAGAGACAATAGAGGCTAAAACTCCGAGAAGATATCTGTATGATCATGCTGATTCTATTGTGAACAGAAAAGGGATCTTTGTTCACAGTCAACACAGCAACTTTGATCCTAATTCCTTAAAGATACATTTGGAAAATATTTTAATGTAAACAAAACCTGAGAAGAGTGAATTTGGAAGTGAGATTCCATGCATTAGGGAATTCCCTCATGCAAATAAAAGGCAGAAGTTTAGAAGGTTTCAAAGCTAGAAATCGGACAGATGTTAGTACATTGATACTGGCTCACAGATTAAGTATTTTAATTTTGGACACCACTTGGTGATAATGAGTGATGAATTCAGCACCTGAGGTAACAGGAACCTCTGTAATGATGCATATGGACTCTGCACAAAAGAGAAAATATAAAACAAAATGTATACAAGATTAAAAAAACATTTACTTTAGTCTTAGTCCTTTTTGGGACACAATATAATTATCATGTACCACGGTATAGCAACCCATGACTCCAAACCAAACAGGCTTGCTTACCTTTGAATTGAGTATTTTATCTACAATGTTTTTCCTATTTATGCTAATGAGGAGAATATAAAGATTTGCTGCATGTTCTGATTTATATAAAAAAAACTTAATGGAATGGGTCAATGTATATGATGGGATGTAATTTAACCACACAAGCAAACTTTGGGCACACCTCCTCTCTGGTCGAGATAGTGGATGCAGGGGTATTGGGCATTGAGCCTGGGGAAATGGTAGCTCCAATGCCTGATGATGTTTGGGAGTCACCATCCCCTGCGACATCATGGATTTCACGTGCAAGAATAGCAAGATCTTTGGCCAGATCTTGACTCAGCCTAAAAGAAGAAGGTACAAATGTAAAATATAAAAATAAATTAAAAGTATTAATGCACAAACTAGCTATTGCATTAGCATATCACACCACAACAACAACAACAAAAGTTAATATGAATAACCTGGCAATCTCTGCACTATGAGTAGACCAGTTCTGGAAGTGTTCATTCTGAGTTTCGTCCTCTTCCGTTTCCAAAGAGCCACATTTTAGCCTCATTTGAATTTGTTTCTGTGGTGTCTGTGTCTGTGTCTGAGTTGAAGCTGAGGCATGTGAGCGTTTATGTTTAGAGTTGGAATTGGTCTCAAACTCTTCCTCTGAGGTAGAGGAATACTCTGAATCCTTTTGTCTGCGATGGGAACCTTAAATTATAAACAAAAAGGGAAATTTTGTTTCTTAACAAAATATCATGTTTGTAATTTAAAACCTCAAAATTACAATATTGCCAGTAATAATGAAAAATTGTAATGCTATGCAATTTCAGTGATCTTGTCTAGAGAAACTACAGGTGGAGAATATCTCTGAGGTTTAAGACGAATAAACAGACTGATACTCACCAGTTGTGCTACTGTGTTTTACTTGGTTAGAACGGGTACGAGTGGAAGAATGCTTTCCTACTGATGCAGTCCCTTTGCTGGTAGCCTGCCTCACCTCACTTGAAGCCCCTTTCCTCACACTGCTATTTGCCTCTGTAGGACGGTTAGAAATGCCATGCTTGCTTGAGGTTGACTCATTGTCACTTGGAACAGTGAAGGATCTAGTGCGTTTTCGAGGCATGGCAAGAATATCCAGTCTTGACAGTTTCTTTCCTTCAGCAGGAGTCTTACTGTGGTCGGAGCTCTGAGATGCACGGTCTGTCTCTGCACCTTCATTGTCTGAGGCATCACCTAGTCGAGCTCGGCGGAGCATGGAAGCACGGGTTGGTCTTGGGGCTGAAAGGCTATTGGAACGGGTCAGCACCTGATGGCTTCCTTTGGTCATCTTACTTGGGTCCTCCTTCTGCAGGGGTGCAGTGAGTTTTTTGCGGCTGTTGGGTCGTGAACTTGACTCATGGTCAGAAGCCGCAGCTTCAGGCCAGAGTTGTTGACCATGCTGATTTTCTGAAAGCTCTAAAGAACCACGATTACCAGCACTGCGACGAAGCTGTAGCCGACGACTTAGTTCAGCTTTACTGGAATTATCAGCAGAGGCATGATTTCTGCGTTTTTCTGATAGGCGTTCACGAGCTGAAGGTTGTCGTGCTTTGTCTTGTAAACCGGAAGATGACTTCTCTTTGCGCAGATCACTTGCAGATGTGTGCTTCTTATTTGCACTGACAGGAGCATTTTTACTGCTGACCATGCTTACAGTACTAGCTGTATCAACATCTGAATCACCAGACAGAAAGTCCTCTTGTGGAGGACAGCTCCCTTTTTTTGATCGTTGACTAAATCCAGGTAACTTTTCTTCTGGTGATGTCAAAGTTTTCTCTGCTTCCGTAAGGAAGAGAAATGTATCTCGAACAGCTTCCTCAGTATCCAAGCTTCTTAAAGCAGGATGACTAGAGATATGTGGAAGTTTCTTGACTTGAATGTTGTCACTTGGCCTATCTTTGGTAAAACTCTCCTGTCGAACAAATGAGGTTGAGGTCTCTTTGGTGGGCACTGCATCCCTGTTATGTGCCTGAAGATTTGGGGCTGATGAGTTAGGCTTCACCGGACGCCTAGACTCATGGCCACTCAAGTGTCGTATTAAGACAGTTGTTGGAGGTACCTTGGAAGAGGAGTCTCTTTCTGGCTGTGAAAAAACTGGACTTTTGGACACATCTGACTTGCATGAACCATCCTCAGAGCCAATATAAAATGAGGTGGGTTTAGGAGTGGGTGTTGGCAACTCTCTTAACCCTCTAGAATGGTTTACATTTTCAGAAGGTGAATGTGTTGTAGTTCCTCTCTTTCCTAGGCTCCTTCCACTTCTATCAAGGATAGAGCTGTCATCTGAACGGCTAGTGTCACTCAGACTGTCTGGGTCAACATCATCTTGTACACGTAGCCTCTGAGTGCAATCTTGCTGCTGTGGTGCTCTGGAACCTTTCTCTGGTGGCTCATGGTCCATGTTTGTTTCATGCCGAATCAAGATACTGGGGGTTGTATTATCCAGTTTTTCTCCAGGTGGAACCTGAGGAAGTAGTCGTCTAGTCCTGGAAACTTGACTGCCCTCTGACTCCAAAATATCTAAGCTTTGACTAATCATTGATGTCACACTGTCATCTTCAAAATGAAAAGAGTGAAAATAGTTATTAATTTGCTGGCCTATTCATAAAATCGAAAATTTTATCAAAATGCTTAAACAACACTAGTGGTTTTCAATTAACATACCTCTGTCTGTAGGTCCACTTTGGGGTGAAATTCCCATAGATCCTTGAGTAGCCCCAGGATCACTGTAAGTGTCTGCTAAGCTGGCCCAGCGTGAGACCCATTTAGGCCCTCCTAAATCAGGATGTGCCTAAATAAAAAAATAATACATTTAAAGAATAACAACAATCATAATTATTCATGAATTGTTCGCCATTTGCAACACAGTTGGGCCATATTTCAGTAGTGACGGAGGTTGAGCAATACATTATTGCAGTACCTGTAGTGAGATGACTTGGTCCCCACCATGGCCCTGTGATGATGTCGACATTACATCTGCTGCCATACCATGGCTATGACTCAATAATTGTTGCTCATCTTTACCATCTTCAATCACAGGCCTATAAACTCCAAGAGTCTGACCACTGTATTCTGGTGCATCTAAAACACCAAACACCTGTGAAATATAAATAAAAATGATGTTTCTCAAACACCATTCTCTTCCATTGTGCAGACCAAATAGGTCAAACAGGTGAAACAGAAGTTGACATTTTGAAACACTCAAACACAATGCTTTGAAAGTGCCATAGAGCCACAGTTTTCCACCCCTCAACTTGGCTTACTTGTATCTTTATAGTCAACTGGGATAGGTAAAATATTTTAACATATACAAATTACAATTTCTGTATAACTGTTAAAGTTTAGGGCTGCCCTCAACTAAAGAGTTTTCTGGTCGACTAGTAGTCGTTAATTTTAAGTGATTAGTTGACTAATCACGTTTATATTAATAAACCATAAAATTCCTAATAATGAGTCTTTAATTGCCTATCAGCGCTCAAATGTGCGCATTAAGCTTGCCACAGCGCAGCAGCAGAAGTAATTATGATTGTGTCAGGAAAGAAACAGCAAAAAGACTGCCTTACCATTATTTAAATGTCTGTGAGGCAAACATGGAGCCTCATTTATAATGTGTGCATATGCACAGATTTGATCTTAGAGTGTGTGTACACCAGTGCTCATATTTGTAAAAACTGGCTTTGACAACGAAAAGGGCTTAGCATCAGACGTACACACTTTTTGGTTTGAGCAGACGTACTTTTTTTGTCGAATTACTGCAGGTTTTCGGAAATGTACGATGTTTTTTTCTTTCTGATGTTTCTTTTTTTTCACTTAACTTCCCACAAATACAATAAACTGGATTACAGTTCAGACCTGGATCAACTAGAAGATTACATTAATGAATGCTACTATAGACTCTGCATCATGGGACACTCTCAAAAAGCCATGCATATCGGCCTCACCCACTTCATCCAACTCATCTCCTTCACCCATAATTCCACACCCCCCATGCTGTCCCAAGGTAAGTGACATACTTACATACATAAACAGTAAACTTTCCGGACTGGACGCCAGAGTAGCCTTAATAGAAGTATCGCACAAAGAATTTCAACAACTCTGCCACAGCCTGGAATACAGCCAACAACAAATCAACACGCTTACACATGAAAACAGTTCGCTCCAGAACTCTGTTACAACCCTCACAACGCAACTGTCCACTGTTACCACTCAGCTCACTTCTGTCACCTCTGAAAAATAAAACAATGAAAAAAAAAACTTTGGACTTACAAGCACGCAGCATGAGGGACAACCTGATTTTCACCGGCATTCCTCAACCATCCACTGACGAATCCGAGGATGCTTTATTATCATAAACATATCAATTAACAATTACCCTGTAACAATCGCCAACATTTACTGCCCAAATTCAATGACCCTTCATTTTTCCACACTTTTTTCTCTTCCATTTCAAATTTCCCCAACTGTCCAATAATTATAGGAGGCGAATTTAACACCGTACTTCACCCATCACTTGGGTTCCACAAGAAATAAATGACACTGGCAATCCACTGACACAATAATACAGCTCATGAGAGATTTTGGCCTTGGCGTTGGTTGGAGGCTACAGCTTCCAACTGACAGAGAATACACATTTTACTCGCCGGTTCATCATAGCTACTCCCGCATCGACTTTTTCCTAACTGGTAACTTAAACATACCAGATATCTCTGAACACAAAATCCACCCCATCAGCTGACCGTGCTCCAGTGACACTAATATGGACAATCAAATAAAATAAAGAAAAAAAAATTAACAATTGCAACTTTTAAGGACTCAGCAGGGAAGCCTACCAACTCTCCACAATAAATGAACACAATATTCCAAAACTTCTATGCTAAACTTTATTCATCTGATAATAATGCATAACAGAAAGATATTAACTCATTTTTCAATAATATTCAACTCCCAAAACTTAACATAGAACAAATCATTGCACTGGACCAGCCATACATAGAAAATAAAGCACCAGGACCCGGAGGCTTCCCGGCTGAGTTCTATAAACACTTCTAGTCTATTTTATCTCCATTACTTATTAGAGCAATAACAGAAATAAAAGAAAACTCAAGATTACCAGTGCACATGAACACAGCCACTATTTCACTCATCCCTAAACCTAATAAAGATCCAATCCTTTTGTCAAACTACCATCCTATATCTCTCAGTAATGTAGACATCAAAATAATCAGTAAAGTTCTTGCACATAGAATTGAAAAAATATCACATTTATAATCCACCTGGATCAGACTACCCAGCAAACATTGGTCCGACGGCGACGTCCTGTCCCTGGCCAAAAATAGTCGCGGTAGGACGACAAAATATGCAAAAATTTTTAACACAAAATATTTCTTAAAAATGCATTCAGATTCATTTGTACATGTCTACAATTATATGTGGTTGCATGTAAAGTTGTTACTTTGACTTTTAGCTGAGTGTAGTTCAAAATATACCCGGTTGTGAAAGGACGTCCAGCAGGTGACGTTTTTTACACGTGCATTTATAGTCCATCGTCAACCTCTATAAAATCCTTATGAAATATGCAAAAGCAATTGTGCTTACATTCACATTCACATTGGCATACTACAGTAATTAATTTAAGTGCCCAAAGTAGTTTCTTAAGAGGTTGTTAATAGACGTCCACTGACGTCCTTTAAACGTTTAGTAAGACCCATGCAAACCAGCACGGAAATCTTTATTTAAAAAACTTCCATTTGTTTTACATCTTGTTTTATGTCAAATTCTATTCACAAATTGCTTGTAGTTAAGTGTGAAATCACTGCATTTACCCATTATTCCACCAGTTTCCCATAAATTACAATATGATTTAATTATTTCGTTTTTAATGATTAAATATATATAGGCTATATACATAAGTTATTCATAAATTCACAATTTAAAGTCTGAGCTGGATGCAAAAACTGCTGCCAAGATGTTGTTACAAATCTCGCGATATGGTATCTCTATAGCAGATTATCTCGCGATATGACAGTTTGTATACTCAATATTCCAGATCAATAGGTGGCGGTAATGCATCTTTTTATGCTGGTTTGGCAAAATCGCCAAAAACACCAGAAGAAGAGGAGTGAGCCATAATGTACACGAGGAGAGAGTTTTTTGAGTTTACAAATCATTAAAAATTCACCGATGGGTAAGTACATTTTGAGGTATTTTATTAATGTATTTTATTTTTTACTTGTTTTACTCGGAGGAACCAAAAGCAAGTATAAGCACACTGTCAAGTTAAATTAAGTTGGGCTAAAGTTAGCTAGTATGCTAAAAGGTAATGTTTAATGCTAGGGCCTTTTTTAACCCTAAAAAGAAACTCATCTGTGGCAAAATAAAAAGTTTATGAAAATTAAAAGTTGAAGTAGCCAGCTTTCGAATATTTTTAAATTCTCAATTTGTTGTTTTATGTGTATCACAGAATGTTAAAGTGTGTTTGTGTTAATGACTTGTATGAGATATATTAAAAATTATATATTCAGTATACTGTATGCATTGACACACACACACACACACACACACACACACACACACAAACACACACACACAAACACACACACACACACACACACACACACACACACACACACACACACACACACACACACACATATATATATATATATTTCTTTATTATTAGGCAAGCTATAAAAGGAAAAAAAAAACAATAGTTAAATGTATATATGTACTTTGATATCAATAACATGCAGCACATAAGAGCACATCGGTTGATTAAACATGTTTAAAGATTAAATTAAAAAGTACTACTCAGATGTAGCATTCTGAAAGTTTATTTCTGAAAATAAATGAAATGAAAGACTGTGATATGTTAAAACTGTAGGAGGAGCTCAGGAATAATTCACTGAAATCTGTAAATTAATTTGAGCATGGCTGACTTCAATAAGTGCTTTAAAAGTATTTTGTAATTTCAGATTTGCTAAACATGTCCTCTGACTATCAAAGAAAGTGGAGATGTCGAAAGGCAAGAGTTGATGCCTTAGCGGAAGAGGACAGCAGCTCAGAATCCAAGGGGACAGTGGAGCCTGCCTTGGTGTTTTACAATTTCAAATAGGTGGAACCAGATAATTACCCCATGCCATCAGCAAGTAAGGAATATTATATGGTGTTTGAAACGCAGGCCATTTATGGGAAATTCATTAAAGCAAAGTTTGCAAACAGTCAGTTTGTAAATCTTTTATTAGAGGTACAAGTAGTTGTTTATCAATAATCTAATGCCAATATTGATACCATTGTTTTTGTTTGCTGTCAATTCTGTCTTGCTCTTGAGTTTTCAAAACATTATTACATTATTTTGATTGTGGTGTCACTTTTAGGTTCAGCAACTGTCCAGAGTTGGCCGAATGTCAGTCAGAGACTGTGTATGAACAGGTATGTATTTACCTAGCATTGTTTGTGTGTTTTGCTGTGTCGTATTTCAGAAAAAAATGACAATAGTAACAGTATCCACAATAATAACCTCAACCTTTGGTAATACTATAATTCTGTCACACACTATATCTACTTATATAATTGCCTGTTTTTGTGTTGAAGTTGTAATGTCTGTGCTAAATCAGGTTGTTCGTAGGAATTAAAAAAAAAAAGATATAAAAACATAATGTTAGTGTAAGAGTCATTACTTGTCACAAAAACTTTGGATAGGGATAGAGCACTTATTACATGATAGAGAGTGGTTGTGAAAGTGTATGTTTTAACACTGCATGCAATTGGCAAGCTGCACAGTACTGCTAATTTGTAATACTGATCTTACAATGCATTTTAATATTATGACTGAATCGTTTATTTCACAGAATCATGTCAAATGCCTTAATGGCAAAATTCAACGTGCAGGGTGGTGGCCAGCTGGAAAAGGCTGCATTCAAGGCTTCACCTTTATATAATATAATATAATATAATGATAATAATATTTATATAATATAATACAAGGTAATTTGTATCACATCGTATGTTCCTTGTGTCTTATTTAAAAGACCTGTTTTTATCAGGAATGTCCAAACGCATAATTAACATGTTTTTAGTCCCGGTGTTCTCATATGTGGACATGTATGAAATCAACATCCTGCATCACGAATTAAGTCGTCACTTTGTTTTGAAATGCATAACATTTTTCTGAGATGTTGATTCATGACACACAGTTTAAAAATTAGACAAATTTAAATAATTGCAAATTATCTTATTTCCATAAGAGTGTCACTACATTACTTTTAGACTTTTTGAAGACTAAGGAGAGGGAGTGGTCCTGGTGAAACATTCAATCATTTGGTATCTCAGAGAAGCTCTCAATACTGTGACATGTAGAGTGTCAGAGAAATCCACTAAAATATAATGTTCTCATGTTACTCATATCACAGGTTAATGTGTTCATGAAATGGATGGGAAAAGTCTTGTTCGACTGCATTGTACAATTAGTTTGATAGATAAAAACACTTTCAAAATAAGTGCTTGTTTAACTTTTTGCTTTTTACATTCATATTTTCTTCCCTCAGATGCTGTGAAGAGGTGGAGCGCAAATGCTACTGACTCAGAAATTGACTTAGCAATGGAGGAACACTTAAAACATGCTCCAGGAAGAGCTGGGGTTGGGGGTTATAAGAACTAAATGGTGGTAAATCCAATGACAAAGTTACTGAGTCAGTGTTTAACCTGTTTATTGTTATACTTTTAGAAATATATATATATATATATATATATATATATATATATATATATATATATATATATGTATGTGATCCTGGACCACAAAACCAGTGTCGCTGGGGTATATTTGTAGCAATAGCCAAAAATACATTGTATGGATTTAAATTGTTTTTTCTTTTATGCCAAAAATCATTAGGAAATTAAGTAAAAATCATGTTCCATGGAGATTTTTTGTAAAATTCCTACTATAAATATATCAAAATGTAATTTTTGATCAGTAATATGCATTGTTAAGAACTTAATTTGGACAACTTTAAAGGTGATTTTCTTAGTATTTTGATTTTTTGCACCCTCAGATTCCAGATTTTCAAATAGTTGTATCTCTGCCAAATATTGTCCTATCCTAACAAACCATATATCAATAGAAAGCTTATTTATTGAGCTTGATGTGTATATCTCAGTTTTGTCAAATTTAACCTTATGACTGGTTTTGTGGTCCAGGGTCATATAAATATATATATATATATATATAGAGAGAGAGAGAGAGAGAGAGAGAGAGAGAGAGAGAGAGAGAGATACACAAAATATGCAATTCTGCTGTGGAGCACTAAAATAAAAGTTTTTTTATTTGGAAAAGAATGTTGTGTTTACACTTATATCCTGTGTTTTTTGTTATGTTGTTTGATTAAAAACTTCACATTAATTTAAAAATACAGAAAACACAAGTACCACAGATTTGGTTAACTAAATTGCACGATTTGTAGTGTCTTGTTTGAATAGATGTTTAATAACTGGAAGGTATTATTCAAAAATGTTAAGTTCATAGTAAAATATCTTGTGGTAAAGTAAAATATTTATTTTTTAAGCTCACAAATAATGTGTTATTGGTTGTAACGTACACGTGGGAAAAACGTTTTATAGACGTCCAGGTCGGACTGGACCGATTTTGGACCTTTTTGGAACCTTAGTCAAGTTCGGCAAATGTGTAAACCTCAAGACATAATTTAATGCATTTCACGATGTTAAACAATATGGTATGTGTTTATTTTATATTTTAATGTACACACGTAAATTATGCAGCAGTACATCTTATTATAAACATCCAGAATATGACATATTTAGTCGTCCGTGGACGTCCAGAAAAGACGTGCATTTCACGGCCAGAAGACGTCAAAGACGTCGGTTGGATTTTCATTTTGGAACTATTTTTCAACCATGACGGGACGTGACGGAGGGACGTATTTTCAACGGTAATCGGACGTCCAAATGTTTGCTGGGTAGTTTCATTAAAGGTAGGCAGGCATCCAATAACACACACAAACTATATTATTTAATCCATTATTCATCACTACAACAGGAAAACACTATCATAGTCACTTAAGATGCAGAAAAACCTTTCGACAAAGTCAACTGGAACTTTCTATTCACAACATTACAAAAATTAGCTTTGGGGAGTAGTTTATTAATTGGATCAATTGGACCTTCTGCCACAGTCACCACCAATGGACAAACATCACAAAGCTTCACACTGCACAAAGGGACTAGGCAAAGAAGATACTTTCTCCATCTGAATTGAACCCTTAGCAGCAGCCATCTGCCAGAACCCACTCATCTGAGGAATCCACACACCCCAAACACAACATACAATTCCTCAATCATGTCTGCATAAATAACTAAAACTATTGATTCATACTCTACAATCTCAGATTATGCAGTAGATTAGAATAAATCATTAATTCTTCCACTACATCAAACCAAATGGGATGTGGTAGCCCAGGTATCACCCATTCCTCTATGCACAGGTCACATCACTTATTTAGGTATTAAGGTTTCCTCCAGGCTGTCAGAACTGACTAGACTTAACTTCACTCCTTTACTAAAAGCTTTAGAAGACGACCTTCGTCGCTGGCACAATTTGCCACCTTCAATCCAGGGCAGAATAGCTATAATCAAAATGACAGCACTCCCTAAAATGAACTACTTATTCTCAATGATCCCAACCTAACCAACTCTCACTTGGTTCAAATCCCTAGACTCCATCATCACCCGATTCTACTGGAAAAATAAACCACCACAGATAAAATTAAGCACTATACAAAAACCAAAGTCTTTAGGAGGCTTAGAAACCCCACATTTTTACCATTAGTCACTAGCAAACCAATGTCAATACATATATACTCAGTAAGACATCATATGGCTAGACATAGAACAATCATTTTGCGAAAACTTGCACATATCAGATATCCCATTTCTCAGTCAGTCCATTAAACACCTCTCATGCTTCAAAGCCTTGACAATAGCTTCAGCTCTGACAGCCTGGTGGAAATATCACAAACTTCAATCAGGCTTCATCCAACCTCACCCCACTCTGGAACAACTCTGACTTCACAAGCAATAAAAAAACACAGTCTAACAGTCTAACAACTTTTTTCATTTTCCTACTTAGTCCAGTAGTACGGTCTCGGGAGCAATCAATTCTTGAACTATATGCAACTCAAATCAGTTGTTTTATCTAAAATCAACATTAGAACCATCAAACTTCCTTCTGCAGTAGCAGATTTAGTTTATATATCCTCCCCAAAAAAATTACTTTCCAAATTATACAAAATTATAACCAATTAAAAAAAACCATAACTTTACCAAAAATTAAATGGGAAGATGGTCCTGATACCGAATTCTGGACTCAAATTTGTAAAAATATTTATTCCATGGCTAAAAACTCCAACCTTCAGGTAAGACTCTTCATAGAACCCACTACACAGGGCAAAGGTTTTCTAAAATGGATTCACATTAGAAACTTGCTTGCACTGCTCACAAAATTGTCCAGACACATATATCAATGCCACATGGCTTTGCCCACCCATTAAACAATTTTGGAAAGACGTCACTGAATCCCATCCCGCCTCCTGGGCTGCCGCATCACCATTATCCCCCTTACTCTGTCTACTGGGTGATCAACTCTCAATCACGAAATAACAAACAAAATAATACTCCACGTAGCTTTAGCCATTGCCAAGAAAACTATCTTCTTGAACTAGAAATCCCGAAACACAATTCACATAACGCATTGGGAAAATTACAACTTTACTTCGGAACTACAATACTCCAGATCAGACCTCATTTAACTCTTACAAATCTGACATACTCATCCTAATTATTTATGTATTCACATATTCCTCAGTTTAAGCATACATAAATATACATAAAGCAATCTAACCATGAATAGGAAGGGGGAAAAAGAAAAAAAAAACATGAACACTGAGACAGAAGTTAGGATAGGTGTGGTATGTATTGGGTATGTGTCATTATTACATTTTGATTTATCATTATTGTTATTACTATTATTACTGTTATTAATATTGATATTACTGTTGCCATCATCACAAAATATTATTATCATCATATCATACCACCATCTTTAGTACTATTATCATTATTATTATTATTACACCTGCTAGTACTACTTAAATACTACTACTGTTATTCATATTGTCATTTCTGGTTATTTTCATTGCTGTTATTATCCTTTTTGTGTTCACCATATGTTGTATTTTGCACTCCTTATAAAAAAGGTAATTCTTTAAAAGTTAATGACATTAATTAGGAGTCGTTTAGAAGACAGAGAGCTGAAACCATTCAGTAGTGTGCAAGTTGAAGAGTGTAAAAGAGTGTATACTTTTGCCTGGCTTCCCAGCGCAAGCCTCCTCTGACTGCACATGCACTGGCGTTGTACTATTCTTTTAAACCACAGGGGGCGACATAGAGTAACTGCCCTCTAAAACTATCAGGAAACAGCAGTGAGAAAAAGTAGCAAACTTGAGGTGCGTTCCATTCGACCGTAAGTGGACTGCGAAGTGGACTTCACAGGGTATTCCGCCATCTTAAGTGAGATTCCAAATCGAAGGGAGCGAACATGTTCAGTTTGAAGGGCACTGCGAACGGCATAGGGAATAAGGGAACATCGCTACTTCACTTCACAGGAAGTGGACGGGGAAAACTACCCAACTGTCATTGCGCACCGCGTCACCAGTTAGAAGTAATGATGGAGCAGAGCCGTTGAAGTTTTTTTAAAGGCTCTGAAATGGAGCGGTTGCAATAAGTGATGTTTTATTAACAAGTTTCGGGAGGAGCTCGCGCAGATAATTAACACGACCAATACACCATTAGTAATCAGTCTCCCTATCTAATCAACGCAGGGGAAAATCCCTATAAATAACACAACAATCCTACCTTCATCATCTCTTGTCTCGTCAACGCTTTGGCACATCCAACCACCGCGAACATGTCCGAGATCACCTTTTATCCAGAGGATAATTCCTTTGAAGCGGCACGAGATCCCGCAGCATCCCTAGCCGCAATTCAAGCCACCACCGCCTGCAGGATCCTCCAACCGAGCCCGCGGCTCCACCACGGAGCCACAGGCCTTCTCGCGCTGCCACCACTCATACCCGCCGACGCCACGCCATCACCAGCACCTTCCCAGCTTCTTCAAGCCGCCGCGGTAGTGTGAGTTTACCGCCGCGGTAACGTGAGTTTACCACCGCAGGCGGCAAAAATCCCTTTCACAGCCCATGCCTCACCACACTCCCCTTTCCTTCCCATGGCTGGCAGCACCGCCATCCAAAACCAACACGAACATCCCTCCACTAATTGCGCAAGCCCCAGCGCCCGCCATTCCTCCCCTCCCCCCTCTTTCGTCCATTACAGGGATTACGTCTAGCGTGAGTTCGGATCATTTTTAACCGACTCGGATCTTTGAGTCTCGTTCAGCAATGAACGAATCTTTTTCGAGTCATCTCATTCATTTAGTTGATTTTTACTAAAAAGCTACATGTTTTTCCATAACACATGTTATAATTATACAAAATGATTCTCAGTTTACAGATTATATTCTAACAGGTCTCTAAATCTTAATTTGAAACCTTATCTGCCCCAATCTCCAGTCTGCCTTTGCTTAACCTGAATCAGACAACCTCCTAAATTAAAAAAAAAAAAAAAAAAGTCACGGTGCTTGGCTGGCCAAAGTCGACATCGCCTCTGCCTCAAAGTCATGCCCATCCACCCAGATTTTAGCACCTATTCAGCGTCTGCTGGCAGAATAAATATTATTCTGCCTCACTTTCGGCTGCCCTTAATTTTTCAACATGTTGTCAGAGGCAATTTTCTGGATCCTCTCCAACAATCATGACATACCGTTTCTGGTTCATATCCTAAACGACTTTCTGATCATCTTGCCCCTCGACTCCTCCCCAGCCGCACAGCTTTGACTATCCAAAAGCTTTCGCAGAGTTCAGGATTCCCCTCGCCCAAGACAAACCCTAGGCCCCAGCACTTCTATTGAATTTTTGGCATCAACTTGGATTCCCAAAAATTCCAGGCCTCTCTACTCAAAGAGAAAATCGATAGAACGATTCTGGCGACTTCCTCTCTCTTAACTAATCCTAGCCGTTCAAAGCGTGAGCTTTTATCCGTTTAGGCCATATAAATTTCGCAATGCGCATCATCCCGCAAGGCCGCCCCTTCATCTCCCACCTGCTTTAACTCGCATCTTCCGCCCACGCCCTAGAGGACCAAATATCCCTAACTGACCCATGCCGCAACAAGCTCAGTTTATGGATATCCTTCCTCAAACAATGTAACGGATTATCCTTCTTCTATAATAACCTGATTTATTCCCCAATTGATATCCAACTGTTTACAGATGCCGCCCCCTCCATCGGTTTTGGTGGTTTCTTCCAAGGCCGCTGGTTCGCATCCACATGGCCCCCCCAGCTAGCTGATTTGCCGCTCCAGCTATCATCCTCAGCGCTATTTGAGTTATATCCTCAAGTCGTTGCAGCCTTTCTATGGGGTAAAGAATGGTCTGCCACTAGTATCCTCGTCCATTGTGACAACGAAGCTACTGTGCATTGCGTCAACAAAGGCCGCTCCCATTCTCCTACTCTAATGCCTTTGTTAAGACGCCTGATTTGGATTTCGGCTTGTGACCAATTCATTATCACTGCAAAACACATTCCTGGGTCAAAAAATCAAATAGCTGACTCTCTTTCTCATTTTTCCTT
The DNA here is from genome assembly GCF_049309525.1 of Garra rufa. NCBI lineage: Eukaryota > Metazoa > Chordata > Actinopteri > Cypriniformes > Cyprinidae > Garra > Garra rufa. The sequence continues at coordinate 18,997,073 of NC_133373.1, forward strand.
CCAGAAATTCAGATCCTTGGCGCCGGAGGCGGACCCACTCCCGACCCCAGTACCTCCCTATTCAGAGCTGGTATTCCCATAAACCACCCCCTGAGACCCCTCCTCGAAGCTTCCCTCAATTCCATTCTCCAAGCCGTTTCCCCCAGAACCCCCCAGTCCTACCTAACAGCATGGAAATGTTAAAAAAAAAAAAAAAAAATTTCACCAGCCTTTTCAAACCCTCCTAGCTTTCCTCCAGATCAGGAAATCACAATCAAAAAACCCATCCGACCCCCTTTTTACAGACGACTCCAACCGTCCCGTCACCCGTTTCTGGTTTCAGAAGCACCTTAAGTCCGTCTTACTCCTATCTAGCATCCCAGCCGACGACTTCTCCAGCCATTCTTTTCTAATTGGCGCAGCAACAACAGCAGCCCAAAAAGGCCTCTCCCAGCAGCAAATCCAAACACTCGGTCGCTGGTCATCAGAAGCTTTCAAGAGCTATATTCGATCAGACCGCTCCCACATCAAAGAAGCCCACCAGACACTAATCAGCTAAAGCAATTATCTCAATCCATTCCCCATCCACCTGCACTATTCACACAGCCCTCGGCAGCCATCCCACAGCATCCCCCTCCAGTTTGATCCTCTATTTATAACCTTTCTCTGCCGCAGCAGAGCCCGCTTCCGCAGAAGCCTCTAGCCCCCTTCCCCGCACCGCAGTGCCAGCTCCCGCAGGAGCCCCAAGCCTTCTTCCCACACTGCAGCAGCAGCGTTCGCCCCTGTCCGAGCCTCCATTTATAACCTTTCTCTGCCGCAGCAGAGCCCGTTTCCGCAGAAGCCTCTAGCCCCCTTCCCCGCACCGCAGTGCCAGCTCCCGCAGGAGCCCCTAGCCCCCTTCCCACACTGCAGCAGCAGCATTCGCCCCCGCCGGAGCCTCCATTCATAACCTTTCTCTGCCGCAGCAGAGCCCGCTTCCGCAGAAGCCTCTAGCCCCCTTCCCCGCACCGCAGTGCCAGCTCCCGCAGGAGCCCCTAGCCCCCTTCCCACACTGCAGCAGCAGCATTCGCCCCCGCCGGAGCCTCCATTCATAACCTTTCTCTGCTGCAGCAGAGCCCGCTTCCGCAGAAGCCTCTAGCCCCCTTCCCCGCACCGCAGTGCCAGCTCCCGCAGGAGCCCCTAGCCCCCTTCCCACACTGCACCAGCAGCATTCGCCCCCGCCGGAGCCTCCATTCATAACCTTTCTCTGCCGCAGCAGAGCCCGCTTCCGCAGAAGCCTCTAGCCCCCTTCCCACACTGCATCAGCAGCATTCGCCCCCGCCGGAGCCTCCATTCATAACCTTTCTCTGCCGCAGCAGAGCCCGCTTCCGTAGAAGCCTCTAGCCCCCTTCCCCGCACCGCAGTGCCAGCTCCCGCAGGAGCCCCTAGCCCCCTTCCCACACTGCAGCAACAGCATTCGCCCCCGCCGGAGCCTCCATTCATAACCTTTCTCTGCCGCAGCAGAGCCCGCTTCCGCAGAAGCCTCTAGCCCCCTTCCCCGCACCGCAGTGCCAGCTCCCGCAGGAGCCCCTAGCCCCCTTCCAACACTGCAGCAGCAGCGTTCGCTCCCGCCGGAGCCTCTATTAACCTTTCTCTGCCGCAGCAGAGGCCACTTCCGCAGAAGCATGTAGCTTTCTTCCCACACCGCAGAAGCAGAGTTCACTCCCGCTGGAGCCTTTATTCTAAACCTCCCGCTGCTGCAGAGCCCGCTTCCGCAGAAGCATTTAGCAGTTTTCACCGCAGTGTCAGCTCCTTCAGAAGCCCTTAGCCTTCTTCCCACTCTGTACTAGCAGCGTTCGCTCCTGCCGGAGCCTCTATTTTAAAACCAACCTCTGCCGCAGCAGAGCCCGCTTCCGCAGAAGCCTCTAGCCCTCCTCCCTGCACCGCAGTGCCAGCCCCCGCAGGAGCCCCTAGCCTCCTTCCAACATTACAGCAGCAGCGTTTCGCCCCCGTCAGAACCTCTATTTTAAACCTCCCTCTGCCGCAGCAGAGGCGGCTTCCGCAGAAGTCTCTAGCCCTCTTTTCCGCACCGCAGTGCCAGCTCCTTTATAGAGCCCTTGGCCTTTCGCACACACAGCAGCAGCAGCATTCGCTCCCGCTGGAGCTTCTATTTACAACCTCCCCCTGCCACAAAAGAGCCCGCCTCCACAGAAGCCTCTAGCCCTCATCCCTGCACCACAGTGCCAGCTCCCGCAGAGCTTTTATTTTAAACCTCCCTCTGCCGCAGCAGAGCCCGCTTCCGCAGAAGCCTCTAGCCCTCCTCCCTGCACCGCAGTGCCAGCTCCCGCAGGAGCCCCTAGCCTCCTTCCAACATTTCAGCAGCAGCGTTCCGCTCCTGTCGGAGCCTCTATTTTAAACCTCCCTCTGCCGCAGCAGAGGCCGCTTCCGCAGAAGTCTCTAGCCTTCTTTTCCGCACCACAGTGCCAGCTCCCGCAGGAGCCCTCAGCCTTCTTCCACACTGCAGCAGCAGCGTAAGCTCCCGCTGGAGCCTCTACCAATAAACTCCCTCTGCTTCAACAGAGCCTGCTTACGCAGAAACCTGCTCCCGCAGAAGCCCATAGCTTTTCCCCCGCACTTCAGCAGCAGCTTCAGCTCCCGCAGGAGCCTCATCCACCTTTTTAAGTGCCCCACTGCCGCAGCAGTCGCCTTTTGCTTAGGAGTTGTCCTATTTTACCCCAGCAGTACCCGCAGGAGCTCCTCCCTCATCTCCATCCATGCACCAACGCCCGCAACTACAGCGAACGTCCAGCATCCCTTAAGTCCAAGCCTTTTTGGGGGGGCTGTTTGGCTGCTGTCCTGCAAGTAATTACTAGCATTTTGGGGAGCGCTTATAGGGTTCGGGCCAGTGCTGAGCTCGGACCCCTCCCCCTGGGTGGGGGAGAGCCCCGGGCTCGGGAATTACCACCGAGCTCGAGGCCCTCTCCCGGACAGCACGCCAAACACGCACAACCTTTCGCTCAGTTTATTATCTGTAAGAGGGAACTCGTGAAATGTTGTTATTATTATACAAATTAGAGTGTTTATGAATGGTTATGGCGATTCATGTTACATTTGCATATTGTATTTTATGAATGAAAGTAAAACTGGCGGGGTGAAGCTCTGTCTTGTTTTATTTAATGTTACCACAGGATAGTTAAATACAGAGGTGGGTAGTAACGAATTACATTTACTTCGTTACATTTACTTGAGTAAATTTTTGGGGTAACTAGTACTTTTAGAGTATATTTAAAGATAGGTACTTTTACTCTTACTCAAGTACATTTATAGTGAAAAAACGTTACTTTTACTTCGCTACATTTGATGGCGTTCCTCCGTTACTGTCCTCAGAAACGTGCCGTTGGAATTTTCCTTTCTTGTCTGATAAAACTGCGTTAATACTGCTGTGTATACAGCTGTTACTATGGAAACCGTAATATTTCAGCGCTCCTAAAGCGCCCCCTCGTGACAGATAATTAATTTTTCATTTCAAAACATTCTTTTCAGCTGTTTATGGTCAAATGATTGCAATTATCGACCCATGTTTTTATGCAGCAAACAAAGAGTTGTAAATGTAAAAATTTAAGGTGCCTTCTAAAAATCCTACTCAATTTATCCCTTTTAATGTTATAAAGGATGAAATGCCATAGTGTAACATTTTGTTTTTGTGTGAAACTGTATCTGAATGTTAAATCATGCCATTTTATGGCTTAATATTCCACTTCACATTGTCCAATCCCATCACTGTTTATTTTACTTAAATTAATATTTAAAAATTCTGCAGATACACTAAATGAAATAAATATAATGAAATAAAATTACTTCCTTGATATTTGTTTATATTTGTGTATTAAATTTTTTTTTATTAGACTCCTATCTGATTTTCTATATTTAAAAAAAGGTCTTTTTTTATTTGGGCTAGTTAAATTAATTTTCGGGCTACCAAAATCTGAAGAGTACCTGCCCGAAGGGCTACCAGAAATTTTGCGAGCCCTTTGTGTATATATATATATATATATATATATATATATATATATATATATATATATATAATGTTTTCAAGGAGAGGTGTGCGGAAGCTTTCCAAACAGTTTGAAATTCAGGGTCTTCACTTCATATCAAGAAGTAACTAGTAACTAGCTACTTGAGTACTTTTTTCATCGGATACTTTTTTACTCTTACTCAAGTAACTATTAAGATTGTTACTTTTACTCATACTTGAGTAAATATTTCCATAAGTACTTGTACTTTTACTTGAGTACAGATTTTGGGTACTCTACCCACCTCTGGTTAAATATAGGCTGTGTGTGGGGAAAAAAGTGCGTGAGATAAGACCACAAAAATCTGTTAATCTGTTAACGGTCTAAACATATACATTTGGACTATATTTTTTAGATACATGCGTTTATATGTATTTTATATGTATTTAAAATTTAAAGTAAAATAAATTACAATATTTATTTATGTTAAATCATAATCTGCGTGACCCTGCCGTTGATTTGCTTTGATGACGTTCCAGGGCATTCCAAATGAGCGATTATTGTCAGCGAAGTCCACTTCAACGGATATACCGTGCTAAGGGAGTAGGGAGCAGTGAACACTGCGTAGGGACCCTGTCGATCGGAACGCACCTAAAGCTTCTCATGTAGATGAATAAATTAATTTCTTCATGTATAAACTTATTAGGTTGTGGGTTCATTTGGAGAACACACATGAAAATGTTTGTTTTCCATTTTAAATCAGTTTATTTTCTACTTTAAATATAGTAAAAATAAAACGTACCTAACTTAAAAAACCTTGAACAACCCATCAAAAAAGGTGTCGTTTTTCCTTAAAGCCTTAAAAAGCAGCTGATGGAGTTTGAACTAAACATTAGGCTTCTTTCGATTCATAAAGCTGGTAAAGACATGCCTGTTTGGCCAGAGTTGCCTTGAAATTGTATACCTTCGGAAGCTGAGCTGTGTGCAAAATTACAAAAAAATGCTGTGCACACTGGCATGTGAAATCAGGCCTCGCGCATTCAACACACATGGCCTCCCTCTCCACAATGACGTAATTTTCACAATGTTGTATAAACAAGGCTTAAGCCTCTTCTGTTCTTGTAACTAACGGTTAGTCAACTATTAGGGGGCAGCACTATTAAAATCAGTTGGTGACTACTCTGAATTTTGACTCTGGTATACATCAGTGGTGATACAGTATCTATCTTTTCCCAAGAAAAAGAAAAAAGGGTCTGTCACCTGATCAATCATACTTCTAGCTTCCTCCACTTCCTTATCTTGTGACTCTGTCTCAATTGTGTAGGTACCAGCATCACTCAGACTGTCCTCCTCCTCAGTTCGTGTCACCCTTGAGCCCTTAGTTTCAATACCACTAACTAACAGTGGTGGAAACTGTGGCACAGGTGATGCAGTTGAGCGGAGTGGGGAGGCACAAGAAACCGGACTCCTTCCTGGGGCTTGGGAAGGTACAGAGACAGGCGAGGTTGCTGGAAGAAGAGATTGGGATAATGGAGGTAGTTGGGATGAAGAAGATGGGTATGATACAGATGAGGGTCCAGATGGCTCTGCTGGGGAGGGTAAAAGAGTGTGTGATGGAGACATCATCACAGGTGGGGCAGACATGGGAGGTGGGGAAGTCTTTCCTGTATCCTTTAAAAACTCTGCGGTAAATTCCTGAGCTAGTTTGGACTTCCTGCCGACACTCCCAAAAGGCTTAATGGTGATAGCTGGTGAAGAGCGAGACGAGGTCCCTAATAGAGATGTGCTGGTCCCACTCTCTTCTGTCTTCTCTCTCCTCAGTGAGCTTGATCGCTGTGACCCTCCATGGCTTGAACCTTTCAATGGAACAGTGATTTGCTGTGTTGGAGGAACATGACCATGCACAGAGGCAGGCCTTTCCCCAAGAGCCAGACCTTTTCGTTTCTCTAGTTTGGCCTTCAATGCAGAGTAGGAGTCAGCATGCACAGAGTTGTGGGTAAAGGACTGTGACCGCTTCTTTCTGGGATTATCATCAAAGAACTCAATAATGAAGGCCTGCTGGGTTTGAGGCTCAGGGTGAATGGGCTTAACTTCTGTCTGGGGAGGTGAAGAGGCTTCTTGAATAGGATGAACTTCAGTTTCATCAAGTTCTCTTTCATGGTGTTTGTGTAGAGAAACTGACTGAGGATGATGATTTTTTTGTATTGAGACAGACTCCTGGGACAGAACTGATTCTGATGGTTCAGATTTCTTTGATTGAGCTGACTGATGTGACTGCACTGATGATTGTGATTGCATGGAATGATGTGACTTGCTGCGTTGTCCTTTCATTACAGGGTCCTCGGAATCACTCTGGGTTCCATCTTCATGATGGTGTCCTATTGAGTTTACATATACAGTTTATATTATAACTTTCATTCTAATGCATTCATTTAAAGCAACTAATTATTAAGAAAATAATGTGATAAATTTCATGTAACTAATCATGCATTGTAGCTTGTATTTAAATTCTTTCATAAGGAATTTAGCTTAAATCATGACACAACATTAGATTTAGAATTCAAGCTTGAAGTAGCATCTTCACTACTTTCTGAAGATTACAGCTAGCAGTGGTGGACAGTAACAAATTAGTTTTACTTTGTTACTGTACTTAAGTACATTTTTCAAGTATCTACTTTACTGGAGTAGTTTTATTTTAAGTAACATTTACTTTTACTTCACTACATTCCAATACGTAAGATCGTACTTCACTACATTTCATAAAACATATCGTTACTCCTGCCCTGAGACACAGAAGCGGTGTCTGATTCATGAACAAACTGATTCTTTTCAATGAACCTGTTAAATCGGTTCGCAAATCACACCAAACAATTCATCTGTGCCTCTAGGTCAAAAAAACGAAACATTAAAATAACAGATAACTCATGCACGTTTATATTCCCCGCTGCTCTACCGTTAGAAGTTTTATAAAAATTCTACGCATGTGACATCTGTTTTTATATTGTTTACGGTATAAATTTTTATATAGTTTGAATCAACTAAAGTTATAGCCAAGTAGACAGATATGAATGTTTAACAATTATGAAAATAAGTAAATATTGTTAGCTGATGCTAACTGTCTAGCTAACAAGCTTGCTGGTGCAAAGTTGAGGTAATTATAGGTCCAAATATTTTTATTCAACCACCTAGACAGATTACATCTGAGGGAAAAAGAAAGGATGTGATGTTCAGAATAGGGATGCACCGAAATGAAATTCTTGGCCGAAGCCGAAGCCGAATAATAATGAAATGCTTGGCCGAAGGCCGAAGGCCGAATACCGAACGCGGTGTTTCGCATTTTTTTCCATTTATTTTGCCAATTTTTTCACCATTACAATAATTAAATAGTAAAAATTTGCTTTTTACTATTTTGCATTGCTTTTCAGAGAAATAAAATAACAAAAATACAATTTCAAAATATTTATTTAACACTGAACTAGTTTTTAATATTAATATTTTTACTAGAAATTAATATTAAAGTTTCAAAGAATAAATCAATTATATTAATTTAACCAATAATTGTTATCAATCAAATATTATATTACTTAAATAACATATACATATATTTTACTGCCTTTGTTTAAATTGTTTACATTTTTATAACGCATTATCTTGTGGATCCATCAGTTCACATTTACAACTCTATGCGTTTCTCTTCCAGCGGGAGGCGCTGTCCGAATAATATTACACAAAGCAGCGCAGCAAATGACTTTGAAACGTGCAGCGCTCATATTTATTCAATGGATAGCCTTTTGAAGTTTCATCGCAATTCTTGTCTTTCAGTCCCCACATTTAAGACCACCTGAAATCATAATTAAGACTTTCTTAGCCCCTAAATAAAACTGCAGTCATCAATGAAAATTAAGAGCTTTATTTAAGTCTTTCAAAAAACAAACCTTACACAAAATACGTTTCTTTTTATTTTTTTTCCCACCATGTTCAGGGCACAAGAAAAATATTAAGGGGACTAAATTAATATCAGATTATAAAGTATAATCGCCTCTTATTGAGAATGCACGTCAGATGCTGAAAGCACGTCAGTTTTCACTTTCACATATAGCGCAGTTTTCACGTTGCTTGTGTGATATCCATTGGCTCACCTCCATGGTTTAAAACATAAATATTTATAAAAATACAGTATATAGAAAGGACAAATCTTTAAAATATTGTGACGTAACACCAACGTAAAGCCATTGTTTTTCACTCACTGAAAGCTACATCTGTCTCTATCTCTGCTCTCATCACTGGCTGCCCGCACGACTGCAGACACACACCCTCTTGAAACTTCGGCATTACATGTTTTGCAAATCGCTATCCGTGGGTCTTGCTCGGATATACTGATATACGTCCACAACGCAGATGTGTTGCTTCAGACAAGCACGTGCAGGTTGCGGTTTCTGTTTGCGTCAACATACTGTTTCGGCCGTGTTGTTTCGGTGATAAAAGTCTTTCGGCCGAACACCGAAAATGCCCTTTTGGGCCATTTTCGGCCGAACATTTTCGGTGGCCGAATATTCGGTGCATCCGTAGTTCAGAACATGGTAACTACAGTTATGTGTACAAACCACAGACAAGGTTTGAGACAAAAAATAGTATGAAAATATAATTAAATTTTCATTAATATATTTTTCCTAACTTCAGGCCTTATTCTCATATAGGCTAATATAAAACTGTGACGTTCTGTGAAACAACAAGCTTTAAAACACTTTTGTCTTACTGGTGAAAATTAGACGGTCAAATCTGTTTTCTCTCAGGTACACCGCAGTATAAGCTTCACAGTGAACAGCGTATCTGTACTTTTACTCAAGTACTTGATTTGTGTACTTCGTCCACCACTGACAGCTAGCCTGTCTCACTAAACCACACCTATCTGAAGCAGGCAACAAAGTCATATAATGAGTAATGAGGTGTTCATAAAGCACACATATATATTAAAAAACATTAGGCATAGAACATGCATTAATGTGAGTCTCGCAGAAAGTGCCCTGTTATGGTAGTGTAAGATGTCTCTTACCTTTGAGCGTCCGAATATGCATTGCCAAGTCACTCTTAGTGCTGTACACATCCTCACAGGGTGGCCGCCTGCACATCATACTGACACCACTCTGCACAAGCCAATCTGCCACCTTGCTCTCAGCTGATAGAACCTCTGTGGGTGTGACTACCAGAGAATTACTAGGTTGCTGCTGCTGCTTGCTACGCTGACGAGAGGAGAACTTGGTCACATGATCCTTGATTTTAATTTTGCCCGGCATGCAGTCATCAAACTCGATAGTAAAAGAAGCATGACTCTGGACAACTGGAGGTGTAGAAATGAGAGGGACATTTGTGTCTTTGGTTGGGATATCTATTAAATCTGTTGCTGGGGACTTGGGTTGCATATGGAACTCCTTCGTTGGAATTTCAAAATAACTGGGCTCTCTGTGGTACGGGTAGTTTGACTTAGTCTGGCCATCACGGATCTCCTGAACAGAGATGTTAAATTCATCCTCAGCTGTCGTGGCATCCTTTGTGATGTCTGTCAAGAGACACCCACACCAAACTGTAAATATGGTAAGACAAATATCCATATCAATAACACACGAACATGGCCGTAAGGGAGGACAAGTGCTTACCTGAATGACTCTCACCTGACCTTCGTGTTTCATTGTGTGCTTCCTTGTTCCCAGAGTCCTCCTCACCCCACCATGATGGCTGGCCATACAATGGTGTTGGTCGGGGTACAGGTGACTCTGAAGTGGAACAATTACACAGTTGGTTACCATGCTAAGCATAATTTATTCAACAAGCAATTGCTGAAGTATTCTTCCAAACTTTACTTAATCACTAGAACATCAGAATATTGGAGCAGCTCTTATATCTGTTTACTGTAAAGCAAAATATGTAAACCAGTGGTTGACAACAGAGTGCCAAACCTGGCCAGTCAGCAATAATATCTGGCCAGCGCCCACAGCCAGATTATTTTGATAGTGGCTGGTTCTGAAATAAATCTGTCATGACAGCAACAGTTACAATTTAATCAGTCGCCTTTGAATAAGCGCTTGCCGTTCACTTTCGATTTCATGATCATGCGTACTCTGTGTAAAGGGAGCACATCTTATGATATAACACCGTGTCCTACTACGCGACGTCTGGACACATGATAAAATTAGTTTGTGTCCAAACTAGCCACGACGGCAACACTTCTGTTTTAGAAACGGTTTCTATTTCTGCGACGTCGCGGCTGGAACAACAACTCAAACTATGACTGTTATAATCTCAATTACTGATTATGTGCTTTAATCAGTGTTAAAAGTGTCTAATATGTGACATTTATAGCCATACCAAAAGCAACAACTGATAGTTTACTTCAGATCTTGAAAATAAATTTAAGCAAACATATGTTAAAACTGCGAAAAAACAGTGTTTTCCATAACAAAGATGGTATCAGTCACTCACAATATTTAGTTTTAACAATGTTTAAACTTAATGTTAAAACTTTACAGTTTTTCCTCAATCAATTTCTCCAATGCAGTGTTCTCAAAACAATTAGCACAGCGATCTTCTCTTAACCAAACAGTTCAATTTTACTGCAAAATGAAGCACTGCAATTTTTTTTCTAGTAATGCATTTATTAAAAGTTAATATTAACATCAAAGTGTGTTCTCTATCGATTATAAAACACATTCAGCTGTACAGTCGTGGCCAAAGGTTTTGAGAATTACATAAATATTGGAAATTGGAAAAGTTGCTGCTTAAGTTTTTATAATTGCAATTTGCATATACTCCAGAATGTTATGAAGAGTGATCAGATGAATTGCATAGTCCTTCTTTGCCATGAAAATTAACTTAATCCCGAAAAAAACTTTCCACTGCATTTCATTGCTGTCATTAAAGGACCTGCTGAGATCATTTCAATAATCGTCTTGTCAACTCAGGTGAGAATGTTGATGAGCACAAGGCTTCGCAAAAAAAGACATGAGTTTTTTTATATTTAGATAAAATATTGAAGTAATAATAATAATAATATATAAATGAGGTATTATTGTTATAATTAAATTAGTAATACTAATGGACAACATTTAATGTGATGTATTTTATTCCTAAATAAGTTTGCACATGGTTATTGTTTATTCTATTGTAATGTTAACGTGTGTAATATAGACACTTGAGAATAAAATTCTAAGTAATGTTTAGTAGAATAGACTATTTTCTTTTATTATTATTTTTACTATTATTATTTTCTCAATAAAAACTGCTCATTGATGAACATGTCAATGCAATGCCAATAGCTGAACTAAGGCATAAGGATTATCTTTAGTATCTGTCACTTGACCAAAAGCTCAACAGGGAGGGGTTTACAAATAAACCAGGCCACTGTACTGCAGTGTTACAGATAAACAGAGATTAACAAAGGCTGTAATAACAGACAAAGTGTTATGGTCAGATACCTGCTGTACTCCATGTTACAAAGCATTTTGTTTGAACACTATCTGTTATTTTATCTTTTTCTCCTGATTTTGGTCATTCTTTATCACTCTCACCTGTGAGACTCTTGCGTTCGGAGCGCTCTGATTTGGACCTTTCTTCCTGCAGGTTCTGTTGCTTGGTTTCTGCCGATTTTATGCCCATTTGCAGCTGACTGGTGTACTTTTCATGCTGACACATCAGGGGCAGTCAACCAAAAAGAAAAAATATATTACTATATATTACATAGAACATAAAATGGACACATATACACACACAAACAGATAAAACCATACCTTGAGGGCCTCTTCAGGGACTTTATGTTGGCTCTTCTCAAGAATATACACATGTGAATGTGCTCTTAATGTTAAGTCAATACACTATAATAATGTACAGTCGTGGCCAAAAGTTTTGAGAATGACACAAATATTAGTTTTCACAAAGTTTGCTGCTCAACTGCTTTTAGATCTTTGTTTCAGTTGTTTCTGTGATGTACTGAAATATAATTACAAGCACTTCATACGTTTCAAAGGCTTTTATCGACAATTACATGACATTTATGCAAAGAGTCAGTATTTGCAGTGTTGGCCCTTCTTTTTCAGGACCTCTGCAATTCGACTGGGCATGCTCTCAATCAACTTATGGGCCAAATCCTGACTGATAGCAACCCATTCTTTCATAATCACTTCTTGGAGTTTGTCAGAATTAGTGGGTTTTTGTTTGTCCACCCGCCTCTTGAGGATTGACCACAAGTTTTAAGATCTGGGGAGTTTCCAGGCCTTGGACCCAAAATGTCAACGTTTTGGTCCCCGAGCCACTTAGTTATCACTTTTGCCTTATGGCACGGTGCTCCATCGTGCTGGAAAATGCATTGTTCTTCACCAAACTGTTGTTGGATTGTTGGAAGAAATTGCTGTTGGAGGGTGTTTTGGTACCATTCTTTATTCATGGCTGTGTTTTTGGGCAAAATTGTGAGTGAGCCCACTCCCTTGGATGAGAAGCAACCCCACACATGAATGGTCTCAGGATGCTTTACTGTTGGCATGACACAGGACTGATGGTAGCGCTCACCTTTTCTTCTCCGGACAAGCCTTTTTCCAGATGCCCCAAACAATCGGAAAGAGGCTTCATCGGAGAATATGACTTTGCCCCAGTCCTCAGCAGTCCATTCGCCATACTTTTTGCAGAAGATCAATCTGTCCCTGATGTTTTTTTTTGGAGAGAAGTGGCTTCTTTGCTGCCCTTCTTGACACCAGGTCATCTTCCAAAAGTCTTTGCCTCAGTGTGCGTGCAGATGCGCTCACACCTGCCTGCTGCCATTCCTGAGCAAGCTCTGAACTGGTGGCACTCCGATCCCGCAGCTGAATCCTCTTTAGGAGACGATCCTGGCGCTTGCTGGACTTTCTTGGATGCCCTGAAGCCTTCTTAACAATGCAGTGGAAAGTTTTTTTTCGGGATTAAGTTAATTTTCATGGCAAAGAAGGACTATGCAATTCATCTGATCACTCTTCATAACATTCTGGAGTATATGCAAATTGCTATTATAAAAACTTAAGAAGCAACTTTTCCAATTTCCAATATTTATGTAATTCTCAAAACTTTTGGCCATGACTGTATGTAGAGTTAATGTATACAACTCTACAAAAACAAGATCTTAAGCAAGAACTCAAGGTTTCATGCTAAAAAACCTATAACAGCTAACCAGGAAAAAGGATATCATATCCAAAACGAACAATGTCCGACAGCTTGAGGGTTATGTATGTTTGGTCTGGAATTCTCAAGTCGTTCACAAAGGTCTGAAATGGAAAATAAAAATAAATGAAGATGTATTGTTATGTATGTGTTGAGATATGGGAATGTTAGAATGTCAGAGAAAATATTCCTTAGAAAAGAGGAACATCACAAGAAATTTTACAAGAGTTGACAACATTGAGAGTACAGAATCTACAAGTTTCAGAACAATATGAGGTGATTTGAGTGATGACAGAATTTTTGAGTAAATTGTTCCTTTAGGATAGTTTCCTATCCGAACCATACAAATTTTTCTGATTCAAGGATTAATAGATCATATCTATACTGCAGTGAAGACATCTGCAACAGCATCCCAAAGGCATATGTCTATTATCTTTGTCCATTTATTTTCTAAAGCAAGGGTACCATGTACTCAGTTTTTTACACCTATATTCTGAGCTTTTGTCACATTTTGTCACACCAGGCCAGCAGAGGGAGCCTTGCCCCTCACTGACTGTTGCTGCTTCCTCTGCTGCTTCGCTGGTTATTTCCTGTTTGTCTACCATAAATACAAGCTCAGGACTCACACACTCTGCGAAGTATTGATTTGCTGTTGCGAACTTTACCAAGCGGTTTCCCTTGTTCCCGGTTTCCTAGTTTAATTCCTGTCTTGTTTTCTAGTTTCAGTCTTAGTCATAGTTTAGCCTTGTTCCTTGTTTTGTTTCATCGTTTGTTTTCTGTTGTCACTTTGGACTGCCCACTTGGATTTTGACCCACGCCTGTTTTATTGGACTACTCTCTTGGATTATCTTTGTTGTTGCTGTTTGCTGGTGATTTCGACCCTGTCTGTTCGACCCGTTTGTAACACATTTGCTATATTGCTTACCCCATTTAAACTTCCAAGATCCTTGACAAGGTGCTCATCTGTGGCAGGATTATAGTTGATAACAGCATGCTGTTTATCCACACTACGAGACTAAAGAAAGAAAAACATGTTTACATCCGACATCCTTGTTATTCTTGAACCTAACTCCGCTGGAAACGGTAATGTTAGCAAACATAGGTTAAATATTTACAATCAATTAAATATTTTTAAATTTTAAATATTAAAGTTTAAATATTAAACAGGTCCCACATTTCTGCTTAATGATTCTTACCTGTATGTGGCCTAGCAAGTTCTGTGAGTAATAATATGGCCTCACAAGAGTACCACTAAAGTAATGCAGTTTCCTCACAAAGGGAACCAGTATGCAGCAGGCCTCACAGGCGGCACTAAATTAATGTCTTTTAAGGTGTGAGAGTGTCAGATGATTCCTTCCATCTTTTTTAAGTGTCTGAACTGACACAATGTGGTATAGCACTGTCTAATCTGTTAGCTAAGTGCACCTGCACAGTTTATATAGTTCCTTGCATTGCCCGATTAACAGAATCATCAACTTGTTCACTTAGTACCACATATAAACAGATTCTTAAGAGCAAAGGTCAACTAAATAAAGTAAAGTAAATAGTGCATTACAGTATTTTAAAATTGCTTAGACAATTAAAGTTTTTCACATTTGCTAAAACACTAAACCCCTCTGAACCAAATTCAGCCCTAAACCAATTTGTCAAATAAATAACTCTTTCTGTAAAACCTTAAACAAGTTCAGGCATTTTAGACATTGTTTTCAGATTTCATGTTTTTTCAAAACTTTAAACACATTCTAAACACATTCTCACTCACAGTTCACTCACAGACACAGTTTGCTCTGTGATGAACTTGTAAACACAAGAAATCTAAATTTAAGCACAACTGCAACATGGCTGTCATTATAAATATTTGAATATACAAAATATAAGCCAGTTCCAAGTGCACAGATGGCACTGGTGCATCCATCTATCTGAAAGGTACAGAAGAGTGTGAATACGAGCGGTGGAAGAGGAGGACGAGGAAGAGAAATTCAAAGAACAGTCTTTTCAGATTACTGTAAAAAATCATGTGATATAAATATTTTTGAACAATAGATCTTTGCTATCACTTTTTATCAATTTAACACATCCTTGCTGAATAAATTTCTTTCAAAAAAAGAAAGAATAAAAATGTACTGAACCCAAACTTTTGAACAGTTTATATTGTTAGAAATTATTTCTAAGAAATTATTGTTTTTTATTCAGCAAGGATGTGTTACATTTATAAAAAGTGATAGCAAAGACTTACATTGTTCGAAAAGATTTATATTTGAAATAAATGCTGTTTTTTTTTTTTGTTTTTTCTTTACTTTTTATTCATCAAAGAATCCTGAAAAAAGTATCACAGGTTCCAAAAAAATATTAAGCAACCCGATTATTTTCAGCACTGATAATAAATCAGCATATTAGACTGATTTCTGAAGGTTAATGTGACACTGAATACTGGAGTAATGATGCTGAAAAATTCAGCTTTGATCACAGAAATAAATTAGATTTTATATAGTCATAATATTTCAGAATATTACATTTTTTCTGTATTTTTGATCAAATAAACAGCTTAAAAATAAAAATCTTACTGATCCCAAACTTTTGACCGGCAGTGTACATATATATACGCACACGTGGGTGTGTATTTTTCCTTGTTTTCACTTAGGTGTGATTTCTTTTGAGTGTGTGTTTGTTTTTCTTTTTTTATTTCATTTCTCAAAACTTTGAACACATTTCACTTGCTTTCACACACATTTTAATTTGCTCAGTGTTTTCTGCAAAACTCTACACAAGAATGACATCATTTTGCACAGGTTTAACCATGTTCTGTCACGCTTGAGGCAAGGAAGAGGTGAGGATCTAAATGCAGCACAATCTATTAACAAAAATAATAAAAGAATCCAAACAAGGCAAAAATGTGGCAAAGAAATACAGACCACGCAACAGTTTACATAAAGTAAAACGATGACCAGCAAACAAAGACTAAAACACAGGTGTTTAAATACACAGGGTAACTAGACTAACAAGGGGGTGGATCTAATGAACTTCCATTTAAACCAATGAGGGAGCAAACCAAACAGCACAGAGAACAGGAGAAAACAGGAACTACAACACAGGAAACCAACACAGAAACACTGGGAACAGATTCAGAAACAACTTAAGAGTCCTTAAAAGATGGGGAAAATGAGACAGGACTGTTCTCATTTAGAAAACGCAAACACACATATAATTACCTTAAGAATCACAAAATGAACACAAATAGCACACATTTTTCCATGTGTAAACATAGCAAAACTAATGCACACCAGTCAGAATTTCATGATGACATGAACAAGAACACAGGTGATTATGTGTTTTGGAAAATGAATCCTGATAGTGGAAGACAAAGAGGAAGAAGAGGAGAAAAGAAGAAAGAAGGGGACAAGGTCAAAGGTCATTTGTTCCTAATGAAATACAAAGTACTATAGTTGACCATGTTCTTTTGCATTTAATGACTATAAGGAAAGCTGCCCTGCAGGCTCATCTATGGGCTTTAGACTATTTACACATTACAGTTACAGTATATAGTAGCAGTACTTTAGATGAGAGAACTTTCACTATTTTTTGTAGTGATAGATACAACTAATTAATGGTTTGTTTACTGTTACATAACCTCTCAATAAATCCTCTTGTAGCTGCAGGCTTACAGTACAAGATCATCCAGAGCCATATTTACAAAACATCTTAAAGCTAAAAGTAACTCACAACTCGCCAAGTTAGAAGAAAATCTTAAAAATAGTGGCTGTGTCAGTCCTAAATTTAGGACTCTTACATTTTTGCTCTAAGAGTATTTCATAAACCCCCCATTTTACAGACAAAGCTTAAGCCTAGTCATAGACTCAAAGTTAAGTCTGAGCTGTTTCAACTGAAAGAAACTTTGCACTGACTGATCTTAAAATATGTCAGTGCTCTTGTTTTGTCTCAAGATGCACACCAGCAATGTTTTTTATAAGGCATGTTTATAAAAATTACTCTAATGTCCTAACTGAACTATGGCCTAATCCTAGTTTAGTCTAAACCCTATCTGTGAAACCAGCCCAAAGTGTTTTAGCACTAAAACTAGCTCCTAAATCTGTGAAATGTTAGGAGTAGTGTCACTAAGACCACCACAGACTATCCTAAAATGGCTGTTGCCGGCAATCTGCCTCGGAACGTAAACATTTTAGAAGCATTTGATGATTATGAGCTTTTAAAAAGTTATCACCTTTGCTTTGTAGGTTATCCCAACTCCAAAATATCCTTTGATTATATCCTTGTTTTCATTAACCAGTTGGGAAGAAGTAACAGCTGTTCTTGCGTCCAATTTGGATTTATTTTACGTTTGCAAGTCTTATTACTATCAACCATGATTATTCTACTCTGTGAATTAAAAGGCTGTTAATATGCATATTCACTAATTGTTTAAGTAAAGCACCCATTTAAGAGGCTGACAATAAGCTGAACATATACTTGTTTAATTAGTGACACTTAGCCTGTATTTTAAAATCTTTATTTGAATGTGGAAAAAAATATATTTTTAAATCTTGATTTGAATGTGGCAACATAATATTGCACTCTACAATATTTCTATGAACAAATCTCAGACAAGGACCCCTCCCTTATCAGCCAATCACTGTGTGCATAGTTAGTAAGCATGCTGACATCATCCAGAGCAACAAGGTCAACCACAACCTTACTCTTAGCTTAAAGGGGTCACCGGATGCCCATTTTCCACAAGTTCATATGATTGTTTAGGGTCTTAATGAAAAGCCTATAATATACTCAATAGTGCCTATAAAATTCTCAATAGTAGTGTAAAAAAACACCCTTTTACCTTGTCAAAATCAGCTCTGCAAAACATCAGCTCGTATTATTGTATGGCCCTTTAAATGCAAATATGCTCTGCTCACCCCACCCCTCTCTGCCTGGGATGATGAGATGTGATGTTTACTTCAGCCGCATTTAGCCGCATTTAGCTGCGTTTAGCCACGGCGAAACTTGAAACAAGCACATTATTAAGAAAGGTCATTAGCAAAGATGCATAAAAAAAACCTTATACTCACTTCTGCTGTGGGTGAAGCTGCGTCTGGAACAATTTGCACAAACATTGGCACGCATATGTAGATGGAAATCGGCGCTTTCATTTAAAAAAAAACGAAAGTAACGTTAAACCTCTGCGTCTTCAGTGGCTCAGATGTCGGGAGTAAATGGCGACTGCTATTTTCATTATTACATCCAACAACAGAACACCTCAGTCGCTTGTCTGCACCTGAGTCACACAATGGTGATCGGAGTCGGACTGTTTCAGCTCGGTGAGGGCGAATCTAAGGTACGGCTCTCATGTCAATCTACTATCGTGAGAGCGGCCCCTGTCAGTGTGCCGTCACACCGACAAGAAGCTGAGAATGACCTGATTTTAAAAAGGGGATATTACTTTTAAAGATGAAAAAATACCACTGGGTGGATTTTTATCATTGTAGGGTGGTTGTGTACACAAACTGCCAACACACATTAATGTTCAAACAACATGTAAAGTTAGTTTTGCATCCAATGACCCCTTTAAGACTTCTCTCTATTCCTTGGTAAAAGTTTGTCTCAGCAGCTTAGCTAAAAACTTTTACTGCTAAAAAATATATTAAACTGAGAAGAAGCCTGAGTTTTAACAGACCCCCTAAAGTGTGCGATGAGTTTGGTGAGGGGTAACTGAGAATGAATGGGTAAAAGTCACGTGAATGAAGGCAATGCCATCACAATATGACTACATATGATGGGCTATGTTCAGCTGTGATTGGTTCATGCGATAAATTGTGCACAAACACAAGAGAATCAGTCTGAATTAACAATATAATGGCATTTATGGGGAGATTAAAAAGTAAGTAAACAACATTTACGTTTAGATATTACTACAAAATATTAAACTTAAAATGGCATAAAAACATGATCAGTGGGAGTTTTTAGTAAGTAAATATCTTGGTGAAATTTAAAAGTAAATCTCTTTGTCTGTGACCATTATTTACTGAGCTTTGATGACTGATGATCTGAAAAATTCAAAAACAGGTAATAGTTAACAATAAAATAAATATAGCTGAAAGTAAGTTTAAAAAAAAACTATTGTTTAATTTATCACTGCCCTGCGTTATTAATTTAGGAATAAATATAAAATGCTTAAAAACACTTAACTTGATGAAATTCATACTTGGCTTTTTTACATAGATAATTGATTAGATTACTGTAAGCAATACAATGTAAAAATATATAAAAAAAAAAAAATCTGACAGTGTAAGTAATGTTTATTTTACCAAGAAAATGTGACTGGGATATGAATTTATATTTGACTAAAAAAACCTTTGAGGACAACACCGCACAACACTGATTTGTAGCTTTGTTGACCATTTTTCTGTTTCTAACAAAAAATGCTGTTCATATTCAAAATTTAACACATTATTTTGCAGAATTAAATACTTATATTTTAGGGATGCACCGGTTGACCGGCCATAAATCGAAGGGTTTTTTTCCGGAAGTGTGTACGCGGGCCGCGGCATTCGATTCATTCAGAAACATGTCACTTGTGTGGAGGTTTTTCGAAATCTGTGAGCAAGACGTGAAGATTGCAATCTGCAATGTCTGCAAAGGACAGCCACTTTCCTGTGCTCGCTGAAGTTGCACGAGCGTACCTGTCCTCGCCCTGCACAAGCACGGACAGCGAACGTTTGTTCAGCTCAGCTTCTCCCGTGACAGATGAAAAAAGAAACAGACTCACTTGTGACAAAGCTGAGATGCTTCTTTTTGTAAAAAAAAAAACAAGCATTACTTTACTTTTGAAAAGCCAAAAATAAAAGTCTGTTCTGTTAAGAATAATTATTATTTTACATTAAAATGCCCGTTGGCTTACTGTTTTACTTTACTAAAAGCATGTTTTACTTATTAAACTGTATTTAATTTAACATTTTTTTATTTATTTAATTTCAGATGTCAGATGCTATTGATTCAATAGCCAAAGCCAGCTTGGCCTGTTAAATACTAAATAAACATGTTGTTTATGTTGTTTACTTGCATAACTTCTTGTTTTTGAAAAAATCGGAAATCGGTATCGGAATCGGCCAGCTTGCTTGTAAAAAATCGGTATTGGAATCGGCCATGAAAAATCATGATCGGTGCATCCCTATTATATTTGCTGGGCAACAGTTCCTGGTGCATTCATGAATGTGGTTAGGACATGCTTATTATAAACTTCAATGGAAAGGCAAATGAAAATCCTACCTGCAGCATTAGCTCGCAGTCCTCCCGGCCAACAAAGATCATTTCCCGTGGCAGACGGTGACGAGTGCCAGAGCTGCTGACCAGGAACCATGATGTCACGCTCATCTTTTTTTCTCAGAGAAACCCGTTTGCATCCTGTGACATAAACGTAAAAACATGAAAGACTGTATGTTTGTTTACAAGAAATTTGATTTAATACTTTAAAAGAGAACACAGTAAAGAAAACTCAATACTAAATTAAAGTCATGCCAAATTATATGAGTTAAGGATGTCATATTATAAAAGTAAAAATTAAACACTGATAAGATTAAAGGATAGGACTGATCATTAATTCATTTTCACTTACAGGGACATTTCATTTAGTGTATTGTGTTAATGCCCATAAGGACATATTTCACATTATTCTGTTTATAAGAAATGGACTATAAAAATAAAGGTTAAATTCAATACAGTGTAATTATTAGCCTAACCCACTGATTTACACCCTTAATGACAATTCGTTTTGACCCATACTCAACAAAAAATCTAAGTCTATTCTATCTGAAAACCTTAGCTATAACAGGTTAATTTGATGTATTCAAATAAAATCCAGCCTCATCTGTAATAAGATGGGAATTAACCATCATATCTCCATGTTCCATTACACCAGGGAATGATAACAAAATTGTGTCAAATGTAAGATTTTTAAAAAATTAAACAGCACTGAGTGATCTGGTACACAAAAATCTACTGCATGTAATTCAATTAAGGCTTTAAGAATTCACCCTAATTAAGACTGTAAGTATAGTCATTATTTAATCCTTATAATTGTGTACGACTTTATGTACCCTAAGACAGAGCTATCTGTAGACATAACATGTTCTTGTTTTAACTTTTTCTGTTTGTGCAGATGTTGTCCACAAAATGGATGCTTAACCGCTGCATATTTGCTGACAGTGTTAAACACGTTATTAGATAAGACAGCTGTCTAGACATGTTACGTCGGAATAATATTTTTAAGAGGACACTAAGGATATTTCTTGAAAAAGTAGCTGTTTTATAATAATGAGAGCGAGGGATACCTCGTAATTTAGATGTACACAGCAGATAAAAAATATTTAAAGGCCTGTACATAGCCTACTAAGAAGTTGATAAATGAATTTGGGCAGAACATACTTTGACATAATTCATCTTTCATCTGTTCGTCTCTAAGAGACTACAAAACCGTAGACTCAAGCATTTTCGCACAAATCGTTGTTTTCCTGTTTTCATTGTGTTATTGGACAATAGGAGTCAGCATACAAGTATAGTTTTGTGTATTTTATGTTACAATTGTAATACATCGAGCCTATGTCTGCTTCATACGATCACCATAATTGATTCTGAACAGCAGTAAGCAGCAATGATTTGGTGATGGACTGGTCAGCTGTCGCACCTTCTGCTGTCTTTCTCTCTCCTTCTTATTTACATCAGATATTTACATGTGACATCGGTAGCCTATGCTTGAACCGAATTCACGAATATCTAGTCATATTGTGATATATTACGATGATCATATATTATGATGGCTGAATTTCAATGAAGACATTTCTCCGATATGAAATTATTCGCGTAATTTAACCGCATATTAAACTGCTCGATATTCTGTACAAGAAATCGTTATGACATGTAGCAAAAACATTAGCCCTTCTATACTGTGAAATGTGATAAATCTAGTGCGAATCTGGCCTTTTATCTCCAGCCCCTGATGATGCTGAATATCCTCCGACCTTACCTACAATACCCCAGATGCACTGATCTCTCCCAGATAAACAAAAGAAATGTCCTCTTCCGCAATATGATATGCGTTTCCCCGACTACACGATGTTATTTTGCGAAATCCAGTTAAAAGATCGTAGATTCTCATCAGTGTTGTGGTTCCATGTAGACTACACCCTCTCCCGTTAGACACAGATCATGCTGTCATGGCATCTGCGTCCAGCGCCGCCACCGGTGTGTTTCTACAGCAGAATACTGCAACACCACTGAACCACCAAGCATCCAGTGTCCAGTATGAAGACACTGTTTTTTTTCCCCCATTTGATCCAAAGGGGGAAATAAATAGATAAAAAAAAATGAAAAAAGTAGCCTAATGTAGTCAGATAAAGATGGAATGAGCTATTGTGATTAGTTATTGACATTGCACTGGCAGTTAAAAAAATTATTGAATTATTAGATCTTTTTTTTTTGCTAACTTCATATCTGTTTCTTTACCCTGCTGAAATATGCTGGTTAGGTAGGTTTTGGTGCTGGGATGCTGGTTTTAGCTGGTTTATGCTGGTCCTTTGCTGGTTTATGCTGGCCCTTTGCTGGTTTATGCTGGTCTTTTGCTGGTTTATGCTGGTCCTTGACCAGCAACATGACCAGCATAAACCAGCAAAGGACCAGCATTAACCAGCTAAGGACCAGCAAAGGACCAGCATAAACCAGCAAAGGACCAGCATAAACCAGCAAAAACCAGCATCCCAGCACCAAAACCTACCTAACCAGCATATGCTGTTTTTTTCAGCAGGGTAACCATCCAGCTCAGTTCAGAATGAGCAATTGTGATTAGTTTTAAAGAAAATTATTAAATTATTAAATCTGTCTCTAACCGTCCAGGTCAGTTCAGTTCTCTTCAAATAGTGTCTGTGCAATCAAGCCGACAATATTGCTAGAAATTATGTAATATTAATCAATTTTGCATTTTGCTTAGGAGATGGTTTGTTAATATTTTAAACATTTAGGTACACGGCTCTTGTGTTTAATTTGGGAAACTGCAATTTAAACACCACACTTATTTCTTAATTACCTACACCCAATTTTTATGTCAAAACATTTACACATAACTTCTCAACTCAGTGTTTTGAGGAAGATATATGTTTTACCCCCTAGCATTTCTTTATATATACCTAATTTGATCACATAGAGTGCTACAACATTGATGCTACATAAACAGATCTCAAACTATTTTATTAGCATAAATACAGAATAAATACTGTATATACAAATACTGCATATTTTAATTTCCCAAACATGAACATTATTCTTCCAAAAGTGTAAGACACATCAAATATGAGTATATGGTCTTTAATAAAAATAAAAAAAGTATTTTTTGTGACACACAAACGAAAACAAGAGGATATGATCTTTAATGTATTTATTTATTATTTTTATTTATTTATATTTCAAAACAGATAGTACACTATTTTTGTCCCTCGCTCCGCTAAGAAAACAATAACTCAAATAATAAAGCTCATGTTTTTTTAGAGAAACATTCACAACTTGAAACTGGAATGTATCAATGCAAAATGTTTCATTTTTAGTGAAGTAGAAAAACTTTTATAAAATATAAGCAGAAAAAAAATATAGTGAAAATATAGTGATACACTTTATAGACCACCAACCAACATTCAATTATGGACCAAGTCCATTCTCAGGAATGTTCAGTTTTTGTTTTTTTTTGGGCCAAAATGCTGAAATATGCTTGTCATATTATTTATATTTGTATGCAACTCTTAAAATATGCTACATAGGCAAAGAGTAAAAAAAAAAAAAAAACTAAATTTACAGCCTAATCCATTGACCAGTTGTTGACATCAATTAAAAAAGAAAAAAAATTACATAATTTTATCCCAATGTCTTTAATAAAACAATAAATACACTAAAATGAAAGCCTAATAAACTGTTTTGTTGGAATTAACTGCGGCATATTTTACAAAATGAAGGGTCTGAAAACTTTAATAATGCAATTCTTAAATAAATGTATGTAATACAACATTTAAAACAACATAAATATTGGGTACCATGCAACATGTAAACACAAAACTTTTAAATTATAAATCCATGTAGCAAGAATGCTGTTAAGCAAATAGGTTCATCACTGTAAAGTTCATGCAAACAGTATCCTCAGTGGTGCAAAACAATCTACTACACTAAATTTCTTCAGGTAGCTGTTCTGTTTCAGTAAAAATCTGAAAAAAAGTGGATAGTATTTTGGCAAATGCTTTGAATCTTTTGAAAGATCATTATATATAAAAGGGAATCAAAACATTTTTAAAAAAAATAATAATAATTATTAGTCTCCAACTGTAATTAATAACTTATTTGGTATTCAGGTAATATTGTTAAGAAACTTAAAATAACAAAATAATACAGGTTTGGAACAACATGGTGTTGAGTAAATCAAACCAGAAAAAAAAAAAACTAGCAATATGCTCAATAAAGAATCTGACTGAATTTATTCAACCTCATATTGCAAAACCAAACAGAACTTATTATAACTAGTGATACTGTCCACACTGGATGTGGTGCAAATATCCAACAGTAAACTGATGCCCCGTTATATCTTTGGTGTACTCCATGCACTTCTGCTACTTCTGAAAACTGGACGAATGGATCTGAAATGTTAACTTTGTTACATCCAGTGTAGGCAATCTGAAGCCGTTGCTTCAAAAATGTGTTGCCAGGATAATAAAAAAAAACATTAAAATTTTAAATAAGGAACATAGTCATACTGATTTGGAATGACATAGGTTAAGTAAATGATCACAGAAATGTTTAGGTCAAGTGTTCTTTTACAGTTTTTTACAGACGCTAGGACACATTTCTCAATACTTATGTCACTTTTGCAAAACTCTTCACACAATTCTCCTAACCGACTTTCAGCTTGGCAAAGCAGTTCATTTCACATTCAAAATGCACTACAACTACCAAAACACTTTATTCAGGTCTCAAATAAACTCATTCTTCCAGAACACTAGCAAAGGTTGACAGCCGACAAACACAAATTGTCACCCACAAAACAATGACCTAAAAAACACTAACAACATGTAGCATTACACAGTGTTTTCTTGTGTAAAACAAGGACACATATCTGTTTATAATTGCAATATATATTGTTTATAACTGCAATATATGTTACTGGAATGAATCAGACATGATGCAGAATTCATCAATATTTTATGTCGTTTATTTATTTTTATTTGGGTCTATGTTTACATCACAATACAAACCTATTCAGCAGTTGTCTCCTTTTGTAATGAATTTGAAAGAGTAACACCTGTGTAGATGTTCATCTACAATGAGAATCAGCTGTGGCTGGTTAAACTGCATTTTTAGATTTGAAATATGTTTCAATAAAATATTGCTGTTGAATTTTGCTGTCTTATTCAGTTTTGCATTATGTTATTGTTTTGAACATAAGTTTAACAGTTTTGAAAACAGTACGTAAGCATGTGCAAAATGTCCTGTACGTACAAAGATTTTTGGCAGTTGTTGTGTCTGAGTGAGAAAAGAATTCATGAAATTTGAGAGATGTAGTCATTGAATGTATTTTGTGCCAAAACAATGATAATTGATCCTCAGTTTAGCCCACATAGACTTCTGTTGTGCTCACTGTGTGAAGTGTTTTGCAAAAGTGACCTAAGTATTGAGAAGTGTGTCCTAGCGTCTGTAAAAAACTGTAAAGCGTTTCATGCTGTGCCACTGGCAGAATATGAGAACTGAGGAAAGTGGGGTCTTCTATCACTGTCAAAGGACTCCATATTTTCATCTGGAAAGAAAAAGTAATACTTAAAACAACACAGATAAAAACAATGACAAATGTAAAATGTTTTTTTTTTCCTTCTATTTTGATAGAGCAACTTGTACACCGCCACTAGGTAGCGCCTTCGTTATCAACCAATACCTGTTACAGTTTTTCCTCAAGCGATTTGACACTTTTGAAAAAAAAAGTACTTGTTCTCAAAAAAATTAGCACAGCCATCCAAACACAAAATTATCTTACTTTACTGCAGAAAAATGAAGCACTGCAATGCTTTCTAGTAATGCATTTATTAAAAATAAATTTTAACATCAAATCTATAGGTGTGTTCTCTATTGATTATAAAACACATTAAGTTGTTGATGCACAAATATGCTTATGAAAATACATGTTTATTGCAATTCCTCAACAGGAAGTTTTGTTTTGTTTTATATATATGGTGTATATCTAAACAAAATAAAAATTGTTATCCAACACCTGCTATCACCCATGAGAAAAAATAATTGCCCCTTTAAACTTGAAATCAGTTTGTGCCACCTTTAGCAAGAATGGCAAACAAACTTTTCTGATAACTACAGATTAGTCTATTACAGAACAGTGGTGGATTATGTGACCTTTTTACCTGGTGTTCTAATAGCCTAATTTTGGCCACCACTGTATATACACATGTGTTTGCTGGATAGATTAATTATCCTGAATTTTTGATCTTGCCTTTCATTTAGATCTGGAAAAGACTTTCATTGCATTTTATCTACACTGCATATTTGCTGTGCTTGCATAATAGGGGAAATAAAATGTAAAGGTTGAATCCATGCTTGACAAGCTCCTCTGTCAACATCTCCACAGGCCTCTTTCCTTGTGGCTGGTGGTATTGTTCTGGACCACCATGTCAATAATGCTTCTGTAACATTCAAAATAATCTTGATTGTCCACCTAATTGATCTCAAACTTCCAATTTTAAAAAATGTTTGGACATTTACAGTAAATAACAGAAGTTGTCCCAGGATGACCAAAAATCTATACTATCAACAACAATCATAGTACAAGACGTACTATGATAGATACACGTCCTTTGATAGAATGAAAAAATGACAGAAGTTTGTTTGTTGTGTTTGGACAAATGGTACATCAATGTTTGTGATTTGTGTAAAACCTTTTTCAGATATTTTAAAGTATTGGTTGGGTGCATTAACTATTGTGAAAACATTTGAGAGTTTTGTGCACATTGTTTTGAGAAAATTCTTTGCATGATTTGTAATTTGTATGAAATGAATGAAAACAAAGTTTTTACCTCACTGTGTTTAAAAGTTTGTTTGGAGAATTGTCAAATCTATTGAGACAAACTGTAATTGAGAGTTTTTAACATTCAGGGGGCATCACCTTGGCCTGGGGGTGTGATGGTGATGGTCTGCCCTGTAAACTCCACATCAAAATAGCGAGTGTCTGTTTCTGAGGTTACATGCGGCTTAAATGGTGAAACAAGCTGTGGAGAAAAAAAAAAACAATATTATATTTAAGTGGCCTCTCAAGGCCTCAAGATATTTTGTCAATAACCACTTTCTATTATTATTCACCTTTTTCTCATAAACATCTTGCCACTCAATGCCTGCAAAGAACTTATGCTGCATGATTTCTTTCGCATCATCTGGACCTCCACCTAACCTGCAGAAAGAAAACCCAAGAACAAAATATTTCTCATAGCTTGTGATTCATCTTAATCTAACATATCATTTGTAAATCCATCTGCTTATTAGTTAATATCATGAATGTCATTAAATAAACCACTCTTGTCTCTTACTAGCAGTTTTACAGTTTTTCACATTTGTTAAAAACACTAAACCACATTCTCTGAACCAAATTCTCAATAGCCTAAATCAATTTGTCATATAAATCAATCTTTCTGCAAAACCTTAAATAAGTTCAGGCAGTTTAGACACTGCTCGCAGTTCTCATGCACTCTTTTTGCAAAACTCTAAACAATCTTGCTCACTAAAACACAATTTGCTCTGTGATGAATTTGTAAAACCCTACATACAATAAAGCAAAAGCTAAGCACTTTTTTTTTTACACTGTACATTTTATACACTGTATTTTGGTCATTTCAATATATTCTTGTTTAGAACTGTCACAACAGAATGTTTTTTTGCTGATGGTTTTTTCTAATGTTTAGAGAGTCGGACTTGTAACCCGAAGGTTGCAGGTTCGAGTCTCAGGTCCGGCAGGGATTGTAGGTGGGGGGAGTGAATGTACAGCGCTCTCAGTAATATGACTGAGTTAAGTTCCTTGAGCAAGGCATCGAACCCCCAATTCCTCCCCGGGAGCCGCAGCAATAGCAATATGGCTATCTGTATATTGTTGGCAATATTTAGCCACAGTTGTATTACTGCCAGTGCAAGAAATAATGTTCTCTTTATTTTACCAATATTTTTTAAAACTTCATTCAGGATCAAGGTTCCTTGCAAAATGCACTAATTTAACAAAAAATAAAAATCAATTATAAGACTCACAGACCTCCCAAGTGATGTTATGAATGATGTTATACTTAAGAGAAACATCCATCATTCATCATGAATTCTTAAAACAATGCACATGTAGAAGACCATACAACAGTAGAAGTTCACTAAAACATCTAAACAGGTCTCTCACCGTTGCTTTGGGTCTTTATGGAGCAGTCCTGACAGCAAAGATTTTGCCTCAGGCCCAAGTGTACGAGGAAAACGGATCTCATCCATGAGGATCAATTCAAAGAGTTTCTCATGATCCTGGTTATAGAAGGGCAGCCGGCCGCACATCATCTCGTACATGACTACACCCAACCCCCACCAGTCCACTGCTCGGCCATAATCATTGTCCTCAAGAACCTGAAAAAGAGCAGCAGAGAACCAAAAGTGGGGCCAAGATGTCAATATTTTGCTGGTTAGCATGGTAGATAGCTAAAATATAATGGAAAAAAGTGTGATTTTTCAATGAAAAACATTTAAAAGCTGCTTTGTATTTGGACAAAATCGTTTATTAATGTAAATTCATGCTAAATCACAAATATTTCATTACAGTTTAATAGATGTATTAACAGTGATTTTTTGGAATGCACGTAAAAGCATAAAATGGCTGTCTTCTGCCTTTCACATCACAGCTTGGCTTGACATGACATAAATTCTCAACATCTCAATTAGGTGTGTTCAACTTGAAGCGGCACTGCACGGGCTGATTGTGTATGACATCAAAGTACCATGAGAGCGATTCAAAAGCATAAGGAGCCGTCTGCTTTCTAATTGCTCTCGCTATACTTTGATGTAATAAACAGAACGTCTGTGCAGCTCTGCTTTAAGATAAACGCTCCTATTATTGATTAATAACATGACAGATCAGATGATTGCATGTGGAACTGTTTAAAATTGGAGGTGGCATATTCCCAAATATACCCCTAAATGGTTGAAAGATGGAAGTCAATTTCAAGTCAAGATACTTTTTACTTGTATATCGATTTTCACAATACAGATTTAGTGCCCACATTTAGCAGTTACAGTTTTTTACAGACGCTAGGACACATTTCTCAATACTTAGGTCACTTTTGCAAAACTCTTCACACAATTCTCCTAACCGACTTTCAGCTTGGCAAAGCAGTTCATTTCACATTCAAAATGCACTACAACTACCAAAACACTTTATTCAGGTCTCAAATAAACTCATTCTTCCAGAACACTAGCAAAGGTTGACAGCCGACAAACACACTTTGTCACCCACAAAACAATGACCTAAAAAACACTAACAACATGTAGCATTACACAGTGTTTTCTTGTGTAAAACAAGGACACATCTCTGTTTATAATTGCAATATATATTGTTTATAACTGCAATATATGTTACTGGAATGAATCAGACATGATGCAGAATTCGTCAATATTTTATGTTGTTTATTTATTTTTATTTTTTTGCACTAAAAGTAATTCCAAAATACAAGAATTTGTATACACACCATCCACTGATACAGATACAATAGTAATGCTAATCTACTCACATTTTTAGATTTGAAATATGTTTCAATAAAATATTGCTGTTGAATTTTGCTGTCTTATTCAGTTTTGCATTATGTTATTGTTTTGAACAAAAGTTTAACAGTTTGGAAACAGTATGTAAGCACTTGCAAAATGTCCTGTGCGTACAAAGATTTTTGGCAGTTGTTGTGTCTGAGTGAGAAAAGAATTCATGAAATTTGACAGATGTAGTCATTGAATGCATTTTGTGCCAAAACAATGATAATTGATCCTCAGTTTAGCCCACATAGACTTCTGTTGTTCTTACTGTGTGAAGAGTTTTGCAAAAGTGACCTAAGTATTGGGAAATGTGTCCTAGTGTCTGTAAAAAACTGTAAGAGCTGAATTAATTTACATATTGCCAATGCTATAAACAATCACTTAGCTGAGACTTGCTATATACCGTAGCACATTTATGTCAAAATATGTATGTGTGGATATATCTTAAGCAGTTGTAAGTTGGCATTATTAATCTATTATGCTATTATATGGAAATAAATAGAATAATAGATTTGGGCAATCATGGCCTTAATGGTTAGAAAGTCGAACTTGTAACCTGAAGGTTGTGGGTTCCAGTCTCAGGTCCGGCAGGGATTGTTGGTGGGGGAGTGAATAACCAATAACCAATAACCATAATGTGTGTGTGTGTGTGTGTGTGTGTGTGTACCTGGTATTCATCACGTTGTGGGGACCAAACGTCCCCACAAGGATAGTAATACCAGTAGATTTTGACCTTGTGGGGACATTTCTTAGGTCCCCATGAGGAAACAGGCTTATAAATCATGCACAATGAGTTTTTTTGAGGAAGTAAAAGTGTGCAATCTCCTGTGAGGGCTAGGTTTAGGTGTAGGGCGATAGAAAATACGGTTTGTACAGTATGAAAACCATTACACCTATGGAATGTCCCCATAAAACATGTAAACCCAACGTGTGTGTGTGTGTGTGTGTGTGTGTGTGTGTGTGTGTGTGTGTGTGTGTGTGTGTGTGTGTGTGTGTGTGTGTGTGTGTTCATTACTGTGTGTGTGCATTTGGATGGGTTAAATGCAAAGAACGAGCACAAATTCCAAGTATGGGTCACCATACTTGGCTTCACGTCATGTCCTGTCCTAAATCTGTAGTGACAAACATGAACAGAAATTTGGTGTAGTGACAAACATTAATATAAATATATTTGTAGCAGGTGCAAGTTATTACATTATGCTGTGATATGGAAATGTGTATGGTTTGAAAGGTATAAAACCTGTACAATTTCAATATGGTGTAGTGACAAACCTTAATATGTATGTAAAGTATGTGGATAAAGCTGGATATTTTTAGTAGTTGCAGACTGAAATTATTGATTCATTATATGGTGACACATGTGAAAGTTGTGAAATCTAAATGTTGAAGGAACAACTGTACAGTACAGGTCAAGTTGTCCATCACACTGCTGCATACACCTTAAGTGTAGCCGGGATCTGCATACAGATTGTTTTTCAAGAAGTTTTCAAAGATAGCCAGCACTAAACCAAAAGGGCAGATAATCAAATCCAGATAGCATGCTCCTGAATCTGATTACGTTATAACGCAAATAGCCACCACTTAAAAGTGTATAGCCCCTAGTAGAATGAGCTCTTGCATTCAATATGGTTCAAAAGACCAGACATATTCAGAACCCCAAAAATAGAAGACTCACTTTGTCTTCTTGCACTTTCCTATCGGCAAGAAGGCATATAAGCAAGCTATCAGTCACACATTAGCCAGAGCGTCTATGAACCGCAAGGGAAGTGCATATCCCATGTCCACTAAATCTGTGAGAAACTTGTTATGCACCCAATGAATGACACCACTCCTGTGCTCTAATTGAGAAATAAAGGTATGTTTCACACGTCTAATTTAGAAGCAGGTTTAGCACTGCTTTTTACCCTGTGCTATGAAAAGCCTGCTACAAAAACAGAGTTAGCACTGCTTTTGCAGTGTTAACAGAACGTTAACCCGTTTAGGAATGTACCGTATGAAATGTTATCTTATAAACACCCAGAATTAATTGTTAACCCTGAATAAATTATAAACAGTGTTAAATGTGAAAAAAGATAACCCAGGATTTGATTTACCCAGGGTTTAGAATGACCAAGGGTTAACCATAGTGTGAAAAGCCATTCCTTGTTTGTAATAAAACATTGTATTCCATTCTAAGGAAAGATAAAATCCACTTAAAGTGAGTTGCTGAAACACAATAAAACTCTGAAGATGGCGTGGGAAAATGAATCATCTTCCTGCAGAAGACAAATCTAAGGAGTGATAGCTTGGGTGCATCTTTTTTAGCCAATTAATTGGTGTCATTCTATCTACCTTTTTTTTAATGCATAAGTCTGTGTAAGCTGTTTTCTGTGAATATGCGAGACTTCTGATTTATTACCTGGTGTAGAGAAATAATGAGAACAAAAACAAAGTACAGTAAATAATAAAATATTTTGCGCTTCATATCAATGTTTTTAAAATTAAAACAATACAATAAAATAATATGGGAAGAAATAATAGTTTTTAACATCAATCAGCAAAACAAGCTGTTTTTGTACAGCTAGAAATAGCTTTACAAAACAGCTATTTAATGTGTAAGCCTAAATAGCTGACACCAGACACATTACATTTCCAAATGACCACGCCTGCTCTTACAGGAAAAGTAAGGTTGGATACAGGTTCCAGACAATCTTAGGAAAGGAAAGGAAAGGAAAGGAGGTAATGTGAGGCCAAGTATGGTGACCCATACTAGGAATTTGTGCTCTGCATTTAACCCATCCAAGTGCACACACACAGCAGTGGGCAGCCATTGCTGCGGCGCCCAGGGAGCAGTTGGGGGTTCGGTGCCTTGCTCAAGGGACTCACCTCAGTCGTGGTATTGAGGGTGGAGAGAGTGCTGTACATTCACTCCCCCCACCTACAATCCCTGCTGGACTTGAGACTCGAACCTGCAACCTTTGGGTTACAAGTCCGACTCTCTAACCATTAGGCCACGGCTGTCGGCTGCCCCACAAATCACCACACCTGGAGGGTGTTCCCATAGTGTCAGCTACTGACACAGTGTCAAGTGAACCTATGAAAGGGAACCTAAAATTTTCAAACAGCCAGAGAGAAATATGTTGAGTAAAACATACATTGTATGACCGTCCAAACCACTGCGTGTTTTGCTCTTCCCAGAGAGCACAGTGGAGAATAGATGGCTCTCTCCAGATATTAGATACCTATAAATGTTTCAATTGTTAGGTTTAACAGGGTTAACTAAAGTACATCTTCTACAAATGAGAGATTCCTACCTGTATTTCCTCTATTCACTGTTCATACAAAAAATATTAGAGGGTGTATTTACAATCTTTTAGTGTATGGAACTCATTTTACATAAGTTTCATACATTTTTTTTACCTCTGGAGCCAGATACTCTGGTGTGCCACAGAACGTCTTCATCGTTGCTCCCTCTGTAATTCCCTCCTTGCACAGGCCAAAATCAGTGATCTTTATGTGGCCGTCTTTATCCAGCATCAAGTTCTCCAACTACCACAGAATAATTATATTGTTAGGTGATATATTGGTTTGATAATGATACAAGTAGCATTACACCAAAAACAACACAACCAGCTTTTTGACAAGTCATTTTACACATTTTACATAAGTTAATAAAAATGATTCATCTTGTGTGGAAATTTTTTTTCTATCTCACCTTTAGATCTCTATAAACCACATTTTTCTCAGAATGAAGGTAATCCAGGGCTGAGACAATCTCTGCCCCATAAAACTGTGCTCTCTCTTCCGAAAAAACACGATCTCGTGATAAATGAAAGAAAAGCTGTGATGTAAGAACAAATACCCCATAAATATCCCAAATGATATACAGTAAGACCATTTGGAATTTTGAATCTTCTGGGTCTAAATGTATTCTACTTAGTACACACATTATTGGAATAAAGCATTTGATTGCATGCAAATTAAAAAAATTTTTTAATTTGAATAAACAATATAAACTTCACCTTTACAAGATCTCACCTCTCCACCATTTGCATACTCCATAACAAAACATAATCGGTCATGAGTCTGGAAAGAATACTTCAGACCCTGAAACACAGAGGTGACTTTAGGTGTTGTAACATTCACTATTAATGAAATATTTACATTTAATCTCTATCATTTAGTCTTAATATTTTGACTCCAGAGGCAGATCTACAGGGATAGCATGGGGTGGCAACTGCCACCCTAAGAAAAATCAGAATACTTATGCTAATTCAGAGATCTTTAGAGAAATCTGATCCTATCCAGATTAGACGTCTGGGATAGAATATTATATTCCACAACACTTCTCCTGATTTATTTTGACCTGTGTCTAACTATTTTCTTGTGTCACGTTTTAACTGCCCAGTCAACTTTGATAATTGTTACGAACCGGACAGTGTTTTTTTTTCTTGTGTATGTTTTGTTGTTGTTGTTGTTGTTGTTGTTGTTCTGTCACTTTTAGCGTTTTCTAGGTACCGCCTATCTTCGGAATTCTACTGGCTGGTGTGGCTGTCAATCATCGTTGGTCACCTGTGACGGTGTGTGATCTCTGCCAATCGCGATCTGCCTAGAGACCTTTAAATTAGAAGCGGCAAAAGGAAGATGGAGAGTGTGTTTTGACCAAGGGGCAACCTCCCGCTCTCTCTATTGAAACCAACACGGAAGTGACTTAAACTGCAATTCATCGACTGGCCACTAGAGACTGGCTGCAGAAGGGAGTCAGTCCCATTGACTCCCCATGTTAAAATGCCCAACTTTACAGCAGAAAAAAGTATGTTTACAGCCTGGTTCAAAAAGTGGTTTTGGTCTATATAGCTAATTTCCCTCTTCATGTCAACTGTGAGGGGGGTGAA
Source organism: Garra rufa (assembly GCF_049309525.1). Lineage (NCBI taxonomy): Eukaryota > Metazoa > Chordata > Actinopteri > Cypriniformes > Cyprinidae > Garra > Garra rufa. Next base: position 19,031,928 of record NC_133373.1, read on the forward strand.
TTTTTTTTATAACTCATCCGTTTAAGTTATATTAAGCCTTAAAGTTCTGCATAATTAAGGGCGTGGTCACTTGAGTGACAGGGGGATTGCCGCTGCTCTCACCACTGGCGCGCTAGGCGGGCGTGGTTTCAGCAACCAGCTCCACCCACGTCCCGCCTTTTTGCCCATTTTTGATTATCCGGGAGTGACGCGCGGTGACGCGATTCCAAGATGGCGACGGCCGACTCCCGCCCACTATAGGCTTCAAAATAGCGCTTCAGAATCCTACGGGTGACGTCACGGACACTACGTCCATATTTTTTACAGTCTATGGTTTTGACTTGTCGTGTCACTGGCAGTTTATCTGCTAAGAGACTAGCGTGAGATTTGTTGGAATGACCTGTGTAAAGTTTTGTCACTTGTGACATCTGCGTTCACGATGAACGTTATGTGTCTTTGATAGCCCGCTTATGCTCCACTTAAACTTGTGATCTAATTGCTGACTTACAGCAGTTACAGACAAGGGAGACGTGGAACAGCCTAGTAAGTCACGTGACATACATACCTTGCACGCAGGATTTTACTCTGTATAGGCTCTATGCACGCGTACTTCCGCGTTTGACGCAAGGCTGCTATTCCGTTTCCGGTTGGAGAGGTTTGAAGCGGAGAAAAACGCGATTATGGCAGAGTCGACGAATTTTACTCGGTGTTTGCAAGAGTTGCCCAAATGTACAATCACTGATGTGCAGTACAACGCCACAGAGCAAACTTGAGAAAGGTTTCAAGTTTTATGTGTGTTCGTATCTGTGCAATTATGAAGGTAAATTCAGCTAACCTGAACCGCCTGAACTGAACTGCTATTATTTTTTTACGATTCGTCCAGCAGCAGGCGTGTTTGTAATTTTGTCTGAAAGTGTCAGGTAAAATCAGGGCCACAAATGAGATCTCAGTGAACGCTCACTGCTACCGCTCTATGAGGAAAGCAGAGACTCCACACCAACTGAGAGTAGAGTAGCTTAAAAGTGACGTTCAAAGTTCTGTTGGACATGTTCAGTCCAGTTCAGTTTTTACTTTTCTAACGTTACCACTGTTCAGCTTGGATAACCACAGCTGTTATCTTAGCTAGTATGGATGATTATTGTACAAAATAATAAGAATAAAAAATGTAATGCAGTTCTACGACAGATGAATAGCACTGCATTATCACTGCTAATTATAGCTGAAACAGTGGTAATGGAGATACAAGGCGGCAAAGTTGGTTTTATAATCACACATTCTTTAGGAAACGCGTGGAAACTTAGAAAAGTGTTAAATTTAGCAGATGCTGTACACTGCGGCACACAGCAGTGGTGGCTAGAGGGGCTGTCCTCCCGTCTTTGAAAAGATACTTTCATACGTTTAGATGTCATTTTATATGTTTATTTAATATAATAAAGCAAATAAGCATCAACAATATGAGTGGAGTCTGTTTTTGTGACTAACGTTACCGTAGTATAGAAGACAATACAAGTTATTAGAAAAAATAGTACACAACACTCTACAATCGCGCCGGAACGGAAGTAATCCAGCATCCTTATATTCCACCGGAAGTACGTCATTCACCGCCGTGCATACAGCCTATTAGACACACTAGTTAAGTGAAGTGCGCTAAATGTGTATTTTTGTGTTTTTTTAGTTAGAGTAAGTTTAGGGCGCTTTTGCGCTGAAGATTTCTTTTTCATATTTTTGTTTCCTTATTTAGAGGACTGGGTGGAGACAGTGGGGATCTTTTTGTTATATTTATTTCTTTGATTTTCTTGCGCTACTTTCAGTTCCTCTCCCGTTTGTCTTGGTTATATAAATTATTATTGTTTATTTTGTTTTCCTAAGTGTTTGTAAATACTCATGGTTTTGGGAGCAATAAATCTTTTGCGGTGCTAATTTGATGTTCTGCGTTTCTCTTGCCACTTTTACTATACGCTTCTTCTTTTGGTCATCTCAATGTTACTCCTTTTAAATCCCTAGACAAAATTTCCATCCAAGGTCGTAACAATAATAGAAATAGTTTTTTTGCCATCTGAAATCAATAATAAGTTCAAGATCACATTAAGTGTAAGAATGTAAGAATCTAATCTTCGTTAACTATAACTTCTGAAAGACAAATTTTATGTTGGCTTGATAAAGTCTTGATAAATCTTAAAATTGGTTTGAAGGTCAGGATAGATCAATTAATATTAACAAAACAGCTTCTGTATGTAATAATTATAAATCTGTTCTTACAAACCCAGAGACGATGTGTTTAATAGACAGTGTCTTGGTGCTCTGGATATTGATATTTTGTTATTTATTTGTAATTATTACCAGTATAAATTAGGTTATTTTGAAAGAAATATTCATGGACACAAATGTTTATGCACATTCCCAAGAACTATACATGGATGCTTGCTTTAGTTTTGCCACCCCGCATAGTCCTTATGCCACCTAATAAATAATACTCTAGATCTGCCCCTGCTTAATAAAATTATTATTATATATATATATAAAAAAAAAAATCCTGTAAAAAAACTGGACCTGGAATGTTCCTTAAATTACATATACTAGTATATATGACAAACTGTCATAATCGCTAATTCTAAAATATCTCTTTAATCTTTACGGTCTCTCTACTATGATAACATCAGCTTACTGTTAAGAAAGGGTGTTTGGAGTTCTGGAGGACCCGGTTTTCAGTAAGTGTGTGTGCTACCTCATCCTATAAATAAGTAATGACATAACATTGTGACATAAAATGACATTAACTTCTTATATGAATAACTACACTTTATGCATACAATTAGAACTTTCCAAAATACATTGTTCAGGCAAATACACAAAACAATGTTTAAAGTTACTGGAAAAAGTAAACAGAATATAAGCAGAGGACCTACTTTTGCTACTATCACCTCCTTTTTAAGAATTTTCATGGCATAGTATTTGCCTGTGGCTTTCTCCTTCACCAGTATGACCTTACCAAAAGTGCCTTTCCCCAAAAGTTTGAGGTATTCAAAGTCATGCATTGTCTACATAACATAAAGAAACATATTTTAGAAATACAGTTTTAAAACATCCAATATCACTTTAAAATTCAAAAATATATTTTGCACAGAATATTTTATTTAGTCTTTTTTCACTATCTGAGCAAACTGAAGTTCACTTCATCCTAAACTGTTTACTTAGAGTTGTTTTACCTTTTTTAAAATTAGGAAAAAAATATTTTAACCTAAAGAAATATACTTTATATTTCAATTTGTATACAAACAGTAGAGAGAGGACAAGAAAATAAACGGGTACTCCTACCACTTTGAGTCGAGGTTTGGACAGGTACATCTCCATGTCCATGGTGTCAGATGAAGAGTCCATTCTCTCTTCCTCCTGCTTCTGTAGACTATCTGCCACAGCCTGGATAGCCTTTGTCCACTCCTCTCTAATGAAAAAAAAAAAATTATGCAGGGTAACTCTTATTTTACTGCTTTCTTTTGTTCAGTGAAGAGTGCTATGATGAATTCAAGCAAAACAAATGAACAGTACTGTATACTGTCTGCTTCTGAATATAACATACCAACCTTTCCTCTGGGGTCTCAACATGAAAAGTCCGTTCAATAACAGTAGTCCACTGCAGGCACCGAATAATAAAAGTGTTTGCCTTCGGTCGCTCTGTCTTCATTAGCTGACATTCTAAGAGAATACAAGAGAGAGAGAGAGAAAGAGTGTTTTTTTTTGTTATTTTGGGATTCTTAGGGGGGTTAGAAAAAGAAAAGGGGACAAATACAGCAAACAAGCACAGTGTTTGTGTGTGTTCCGCTGCAAACTGATAAAACAAAACGGCTACCTACGGGCCACTGAGAAGTTATTGAGTGGAGTTTCCAGCTGGTCAACATCTTGTGGCCGCTCTTTGTACCCAATAAATGTTCCATCACTCTTGAGTAAGAAATATCTTGGTCTCCATGTTTTTATGTATTCTCCTGGAAATAAACAGATCAGTGGAACAAAGCACTTCCAAACATGACATGGAAACATTTATGTATTAATATTTTAGTAAATGTATGTTCTGCTAACATGGATCACTAAATACATAAATACATACACTATTATGTTATTATTATAAAGAAACATTTAAACACACACAAAAAAACTTTTGGTGATATATATAAAGAAATGTTTTTGATGAAGTCTGTTATGCTCATTATGTATATATGATGTTATATTAACATCAAGATTTTCAGTTATACAAAAAGTTATAAAAGGAAAAAAAAATAAAATGGGAAGTCTTTTTTTATGTGTTGTCATATGTAATGTGCTGTTACTGGTTGCCATTTCTTGTAGCTTTTTTATTATTTAATCACCTTTTCTCCTAAACAGTTTTGTGGTGTGACATTTGTAATAGCAGAAATTTTCCATGTAGTCCCCAAGTTAGTTGTAAAACTGCATGATATGGGAAATATACATAAAGCTTAAAATACAAATAAATTAGTTTTAGATTAAGTATAATGTAACACCACTCCACTAATAAACTTCCTCATGTAAACTATCCAAATATTTATCTTATACGCTATCATAAGATTTAGTGTCAGATATTTGCTTTTATTCAACAATAAAAATTACTTTCCTGTTACACTGCATAAGAATTAAAGGTTTACAATCAGGAAATAAAATAAGAGTTATAAAATAAAATAAGTACTAAGGTTGAGTAGTACTGCTTCTATTCTAATGTAGACACTCAGGCAGCCAGTTTCTATGACAAATTCTGGTAAACTACACAATTTACAGTACACTTGTCACAGGCTGTTCTTCTTTAAACCACACAGACAGCAAGTCTACACCTACGACTAGTCAATTTCTTCTTGTTGGGGAAGTACCCTGCAGTACTTTAAGGTAAATACTAGTAAAAGGGGCATCCCTGAACCCTTATAAAAGAGAAGGTTGAGAACTTTCACCATAAACAGTCTTTACTTAATCAGCTAATCTACAGTCATCAAAACAAACAGGAAACTGCTGTTTAGTTCTGAATAACTCACTTAAGATAAGGTTCACACAAACTCAACTAGAGAAAAAAAGAGAGAAAAACACTAACATCAAATAAGACCAAGATAGTCTCTGTGAAATGTAGATGTTCACATTATTAATCAGTCGAGAGTGGATGTCATACACCTGCATAAATTGACCCAAAAACAACAAGAAGCCATTACTGCTGTTGGTGTTTGGGGTTTTATGGTTGTATATTCGTTTCTGTGTCTTTTTTTATTTTAAGGTCACCACATTAGTGGGACTTCTGGTAACTAAGTTTCAGATTCTTGAAAACAGGAAGCGACACAAAAGATAGCATGGCCACAAGCAGTTTAAAAATGAGCTACTGCTATTGCTGACTCATATCTGCACTGATATACACACTTAAACATGTGAACAATAAGATCATAACACATGATCGTACAGAGAGGGTGTTGTTGATAATGTATTAATGTTGTTAAATGTATGACAAAAAATATTTTTTTATTAAGAGGCATTTTTGTATATGTATCAATTTTTATCTTGTGTCAAGAAGCTTCTTCTGAGAAAATTTAATTTTCACTAGTGATATATAATCTGATAATAAAATAATCAGTGTGATATATAATTTTATAAACAAACGAAAAAAAAAAAACATCAACAAGTTTGTCTGAAAATTGTTCTGTTCCAGATTAAGCACAGACACCGTTTTTACTCAGGGACTTCCTTCTGCTTAAGGGCATCAGCTAAGTTTATAGACAAATGAGCAGAGGAACACTTAGTTAGTAAAGGGGATTATAAACAAGTCTTTAGGTGAGCATCTTTGAAAACAAACAAATCCAACTATACTAATGAGCAAAATAAAGTTTTGATGAAAAAATATATATGCAAAAAATTAACAGATGAACAAAAAATATTCAATAGTGTCCTGCATGCCCCCAGGGCCACACATAGGAAAAAAAAACCTCCCTAAATCCCTTGTGGGCAAAACAAGCCTGCTGCCACACTAAGCAGCATAAATCCAGGCAAAGGCAGAACTGCTTTTCATCTGGGCCTAGAGTGCCATTACGGGTGGTTTCTGTCTGCATAGCTGAACTGGAATGACCTTGTCTACAGAAGCACACAGCCCTATACTGTCCGGGAGTCCATGCCTCATAGGCCCTGGCAAAATGAGGATAGTAAACACCCAGAGTGCCTCAGGCTTTATATTCAGCCTTTTTGCTGTTTTCTGCTCTCCACACCCTCAGTCTTTTTCCTATATACTGTTGCATCTGCCTATTTGGCCCAATGACTCTGATGCTCCGTAGTTTGCAAGGACAGACATGCGCTCAAAATGTCCATGCTTTGATGAGTGCAACACAGTAATATCCTCTCACTGACACATACAGTACATGCATGTTGGCCGATGTTAAAAACACTGAATAAATAAAAAAAAGAAGGAAAATATAAAAGGATGTGATCTTTTGTAAAAACTATAGGCACATGCAGCCTTTTGCATTGTCACTGACGGTGTGTACACTGGTGAAGAGCGAGTGGAGCAGAGCAGGCATTTTCAGTTAATTCCAGTGGAAGCTGAGCTTCACACTTGCAAGGTGATTTGTGGAATTGACACTGAATTGTAGAAAGCACTGAGAGCAGCTCAACTCAATACAAATGAAGAGAGTAAAATGTCAGGCAGAAACAAATAGCTGTTAAGTTTCGGTTGTGATGTTTGTCTTGAATTTGTATAAATATGCAGATTGTGCAGCTTCTGTTGGACTTAGTGCATAAATCCTAATGCAGTTTGGACTCTTATTTAGGGATGCACCGAATGTTCGGCAACCGAAATGACTGTATGATGACTGAAATCGCGAAATGGCCTTAAACCATTAGTAAATAAACTACAGAACGTTATGTTGTCTAATACACACACAAATTGTATGCATTCTGACAGCTCAGCACGAGCGTTAGCCAGGGTTCAAAGTTCAAAGCGCAAGGAAAATCTGCGCTGAAACAACATAATGGGAATAATTCAATAATTCAATAATGCTGCTGTCAGCAAAAAGCAGTACTGAGGTCTTTTTTGTGGGTTTCCGCCAAATTAAAAGTAAACATTCATAAATGTTAACATTGTAATTTTACTGTTGTTCTGTAAAAAAAAAAAAAAAAAAAAAAAAAAAAGTAAGACAAGAATAATGATAATAATCATTACAACAGCTCTATTAATACATTTATTATAACATTCTCCTTTGCTCAGCAAGGCTGCATTTATTTGTACATTAAAAAACACATTCTTAAAAATGGCCAAAGTATATTATTTGACTAATTTATTAATTTTAAGTTAAATTGTGCTTTGTTGGTAGGCTATAATGTCTACTAGAATGTTAAAAATGTTCAGTGTTAAGTAAATATTTTTAAATTGTTGTTTTGTAATTGATTTTTTTTTTTTTTTTAAGCGAGACACATTTTGGCTATTAAATTTATGCAATGGTGGAAAAAATTGCAAAAAAACATGGGGGAAAAAACATAAAAAAACGTGTTTGGTAATCGACCTTCGGCCCAGTGTTAAATTTTGTCCGGCTTTGGCCAAGAATTTTCATTTTGGTGCATCCCTACTCTTAATTGTGAGACAGGCTAGGTTTTTTTTTTTTTAAATGTTTATCTGTGCGGCACTGCTTGGGACTAGGTTCATAACCACCCCTTACCTGGATAACTAACATGATTTAATAAAGATGATGTAAACAAAAAAAAAAGGAATTTGTTTTTGCTTGTTTCTCACACAAGTATTGCATCTGAAACTAGGGGAAAGCTTCATAGAATGTTTACCTCTCTTATGTAGCCATCCCTCTTTTATAATGACAACATCACTCATTGTGGCTGGAGAGAAAACCCTCTTGTCCCTTTGACTCGGACCAGGATCAGAAGGTGGGAACTGATGGATGTCTCCTGCCTAGACATTAAGCAGGACAGGTGTTCTGTAGGAAACCAAGGAAAAAAAGTTTCTGACTTATAAAGCTGACTTATATTTTTAGCTTTATCCCACTGTTTAAGCACAAAGCATGTTTGCACTATCCAAAAATGTGATTCTTACTGAATATATTGACATTGCATCTGGACAAAAAATAAAATAAAAAATAAAATAACTGCATAAACCTCACTTTGAAATGTTTTGTGCTATATTTATTCAATTAAATCATAACCTTTTGAAGTTTAATCGTTACATTGAACCATATTGCAAGTCTTAAATGTAAGACTTTTTAAGGACTCACAGAAACCCTGTACAAAACATTTAAACATTTAAAGGAATTCAGTTCAATTCAAATTGCTTTAAATTAAATAGTTTTTTTAAATAATAACTTTAACTTTTAACTTTATAATAATGATTTTAAGTAATTTAATTGCTTAACTCCATTCATGAGTGGTGCATTTAATCTGTATGTGTATATTAAATGTAAAGAAGAATTTAAAATAATTTTGTTTACTTAATTGATTCATTGTCATGAATCAATTAAGTCATGGTCAAGAGTCAATGGGAAATTGTGTACACAATTAAATTTATTCACAACAAAATTCTTTAATAAAATTTTGCGTATATATTTTGCCACACTGTTTAAAAGGCACAACAGTTAGAATATAGTATTAGAATAAACCAGTTGGGGAATAGCTTGAACTGTAGTTTTTGAGGTCTGACTATTAAAACCTGCTGCCCTTCATGCACCCCACAGCTATGCAGCCTCTGGCTGCTTGGAATGCAGTGAAAAAGAACGGCGTTCTCCTGCCTCAGAGCCGTCTGAAACAACAACTCCATGTGAACTTCCCCTCCCCCTGCCTCAAACATCAGCAACTAAGAGATGCAGGTACTCCTCTTACTCAAAACGTGCATGCACTTACACAAAATGAAAAGCAAAGTCTGCAAGCCCCCCAAAAAAAATTAAGAAAGAAAGTTAGCTGACATGCAATCACATAATCTTTAAGAACCGCTGTAATGACAAAATGTCTTAGACAAGTACACACAAAAATACACACTGAAGAACCATTTACTCACAAGGATGCCAAGCAAATGCAAGAGTTCACACAGACCTACAACTCACAGGCACAACTACCTTCTCTAATGTTTCTCTCTGTCTGTCTGTCTCACACAAACCCACACACACCAGGAAAGTCTTCACTGTCTGCTGCTGCCACTGCAGCTTGTCTCTGAGTACGGCCCCTCCCAAAGCCGCCAAGCTGCAGGAGAAAAAGAGAGAGTAAAAAAAAGTGGGCGGACGACCAAGCCTGTGCTCAATGCAGCACTCTATATGAACTCAATGGCCTCACAGAAGGTCACGTGTCACAAATAAAGTGAAAGAGTGAGAGACAGAGGCCCCTGAGGAGGCCACTGAGGCCACTCACCTCATTCAACATTTTAGCTTTCGCTCGTGTCTCAGTGAGAGGAAGAAAGGGAGAAAAAGGCATCAGTCACCTATTTTTTTTTTATCAGTAGCCAGTACTGTATTATGCTCAAAGGTATATTTCATAACTGTATGTGGAAAATGTATTTTTTTATATTGCATGCCAGCTCCTGGTTTGCCTAGTAAGGTTGTCTTTTTTGTTTGTACATACATACATACATACATACATACACATATATATATATATATATATATAGGTTAGGTTTACAATGAATGGTTCTGGCTTTATGAAGGTGAAATTTACCCAGAAGACAAAGCAATAATACAGTATGGACAAGATTACTGTCTTTAGAATGAAAGTCAGACAAAAAAATTATAGGTTCTGTCATTTCTATCATTTTGTTAAAACAGAAAGATATTAATATGGTAACTCTTGACCAAAAAGACTTTGAGAATGGGCAATGACAAAACAGGTGTAAAATAGATTCTGCATCAGTATTACAAAATGAACACAAAGAAGAGAAATTATCAGAGAACCTGCTCAAGAATAGATTACAAGGGTAGTATCTATGAACAATTTTGAAATGGAGTTCTTTCATTTTACTTGGAATAAAAAGACTATGAGGAAAGGTCCATAAGTTTTTCAAATCAGAGTCCGGATAACATATTCTCCATTTAGATTGTGCTTTAGAGGGACATCCTGGAATTGAAGAAAGAGCATTTCTGATAAAAAAGTTATTGCATTTTTTATCTAATACATGAACTCCATTGAATGTAAGTGTAGGAAAATGATTGTTTATACAGCCATAACATAAATGAGCTTTAAACAAAGTTTTCAAACTGGCAGGTATACTTTTAATCACCTTATTAAAATCTCTTACTGAGATTGTTGCACCTTTTAAAGACACAAAATCAGGAAAGGAAATAAGGTCCCCATGAGCATTGAATAAATCAGAAGCATAGAAAATATTTTGATTCACCCATTCAGTGAAAAAAAGGGATTTGTTACCAGACAATATATTTTCATTGTTCCAATTCACTAGTTCGCTTTTGCATATAATAAACAGCGTAAAAGTTAAGCGTGTTTGGCATGCTGTCCGGGAGAGGGCTCCGAGCTCGGTAGTCATTCCCGAGCCCGGGGCACTCCCCCTGCCCAGGGAGAGGGGTCCGAGCTCGGCATTTGGCCCGAACCCAATAGCGCTCCCCCCTAGCTGGAGGTGAAGAGAAATAAAAAGGGGGGGGTGGGAGGGATGCTGGAATCAGAGATAGCTGAAGGTAGGACTGCTTGGTTATTTAAAGGGACTGTAGTAATTGGATAGGGAGAGTGATTGGATAGGGAGTGATTGCTGATGATGAATTGGCCGTGTTAATTATCTGCGCGAGCTCCTCCTGAAATTTGTTAATGAAACATCACATAATACATGTGTGCGGGGAGAAGTTGTGTTTAAAAGCAATCTTCCAGGATTCTAGGGCTTGTTTATGAAAATTTGAGAGTTTGATAGGTAATTTACTACACTTAAAGTTACAGGACAATATAAATTTAAGGCCACCACAACGTTTGAATATTAGGTTGGGAATCCAAAACCAGGGTAACTCATTATTAGATAAACAATACTTAATCCAGTTAATTTTGAAAGTCTGGTTAATGGCTTCAAAATCTATCGCATTAAGACCACCCTCCTTATAATTTCTTATGATAGCTTTCCTTTGAATATATTCTGTCTTGTTTTTCCAAATAAAGCGGAATAGTAAAGAGTTAATAGATTTAATAGTTTTTTATATTGGAAAGTTGTTGCGGTGTGCAATACATAGTGCTTTGTTTATATTAAGTATTAAAGTATGGCGAGTTTTTAATGCCTTTTCAGAAGAAGACGAAGGCGCCTAGCCTAAAGTTGATTTATTCGTCATAACAAATTTTTAGAAGAAGTTAAAAATTAAGGAATTAGCCTGTATTCAATAGATGGGGCAATACGTTTTTTTTTACTTGTGTTAGACTGCCGATCGAAATAAAATAATACTTGATCATCTTTAAAAATGAGAGAATCACTGACATAATTTAGGCTATTGACTGTATAAAAAAGAAACTATTTAAATTTGCAGCGTAAACTTATGAATTGAAAAAGCCAAGAAATAAATCACAACAATAGAGATTTTTACTATCAAGAAAAACGTTTGATAAAATTACAAAATTAATGCTGAATGATATATGACAGGGAACACTTCCCCGCTATAGCTGCGCTTGGTGTCAGTGACAAATATTAAATATTTAAAAAATCTTTGTGAAAACAAATGGCAATGACTGGTTCTTGGATTCTAAGATTATTATCTTTAGACACAGTCTGACACTTTTTTTGCCATGAACAGACCCAGACCTACTGGGCACGATCCGACCAAATTCCATTCATGACAGTCCTGTAGCGTGTCGGCTTTAGTTTCACGAATTTATCATGTTTGGTTCGCTAATCAGCCATTTTAACTGAAAGATGAAGGCGGTGATATTAATGTTGTCCACTAGATGGAGCCACGTGATAAGGAATCTTCTAGGCCTTATATTTTTGAGTTCCCTTCGATCAGTGGGACTGACAGCTAGACATCAATTTTTCCCAGTGAACTCATCTGGCCACAGCACACATGTCCACTGTCTCTTTGACTATCTGAGATGAGCTCTGGCCCAGTGAACCAGCAGCATCACTTGATATATATAGCTTTCTGATGAGCCAAACCTGATAATCTTACCTATTACTAATTTACCCTGCTCACAAACTGTTCCAAAACAGCTTATTTGGATATTCTATAACCCTTTTTTATTTTGCCTCTGTCCCACCTTTTTTTTAGTGTGGTGTAGCCATCAAAATCAAAATTCGTTTATATTTACAAAATATATTTAAGTTGGTCAGTGAAACTTTGAAAATCTTTTCTTTGTACTTTTGTCAATTAAATAAAAGTTAAAGAGAATTATCAAATTTGCAGATTCCTGATTTGTATTGCATTTTACAATTTGTTATTAAATGATTAAACATTTATCTGAAACATTACGTATTGTTCTTGTGATTTTTATTCATGCTGGAAAATGTATTAATTATTTAAAAAACATTGTGTCTATTTTGTATTTTTTAGTCATCAAAATAATTGGATAATAATATGAAAGTGTACTTTGATTTTTATTCTTAAGATTTTTTTCTATTGATATAGTATTCTGACAATTCAAAACTTATGATTTCATTCTTAGCTTTATTCCATGTGCAAGGAGAGTACGAACAGTGCCTTCAGGTGATGAGATTTTAAAAATAAAAACAATAACTTTATTGTTTCACAGAAGAAAGAAAATAACAATAGGACTGAAATTAAATTAAAATGATTAGCCTATAGTGATTACTTGGTTTTGAAGTTCTTGATTTTCGTTAACTATCCCTTTAAGTAATATGCAAATACATTCCTTTAAATAAAATAAAACACAAGGCTATATATTTAAGATATTGTTTTTATTACTTATGTTACTTGATTTTAAATAAACATGTTCATCTTTGATTTTTATTGTATGAAACTGGGGAAATTACAGCTGTGCTGACAATGTATTACAAATTCAACAAATCTAACAGAGACATATCCTGTGCTTCCAGGTCAGAGAGCAACTGTCCATCAAAAGCTCATTAGCCAATCAGAGTAGATCGCTGTTAAGCCCGCCCCCACGAGAGGTTTGTGCCAAAACAGCAAACGAAAATTTGCGAAGCGTAAGCGAAAGCTGTGGCAACGCGTTCAGAATCCATGATTCGCGAAAACTATTCTTTGAAAATCATTAACAAAGAATGAAGCATATTTGAAGAGCATGTTAAATTCGTGCGACTGAGTTCATTTTTTCATTTTCATTGTGTTCTTCTTCTTTTGCAGTGGCATATTTTTGATCGTTTCTTGGAAAGTTACGTTCAGTTTTATAAAGTTACGTTCAGTCTTATTGACACAAAAATAATCCCATACAGGAACGCCCTTTCACAATTTTGTATCACTCCGCGTGTTCTAGCCGGGACCGTTTTTTTCCGAGTGTCATGGTGGACGTCCAAATCCCGTATCATTTTATAAATAATACTCTTTGTGTGTCACAGAATGTAGTTTTAAGAGGTTTTCAGGCGAGAATGTACTTGTTGATGAACAGATATTAACGCTTTCTTCAGTAAACATTCAAACTAATGTCATATCATCGTGAATATGAATAATGAATGCTTCATCAGATGCAGGTACGTTAATGACTCGCTCAGTCCATCTCTCTGTGATAATACTCAAACATGATACAGTGAGGTTTTAATACAGTAATACAATAGGCTTTCAATGAAGCAATTCAATATTCCTTCATTACTAGTTCTAAAGTGACGTTTTGGAATTAGTAACGAAGAAGCTTATGCTCAGCTGATCAACCGTCAAACTTTGATTTGAATTCATGGCGGAAGGAATAGTTCGCACAAAAGAGGTTTTTTTAAAGACACCCCGTTGTTATTTTTTTTATGCATTTACACACTCGTGCCGTCCAACTGTTGTATAAATGCAATATCACACTCGTAGACTTGAGATATGGCTGTATATCGGCACTCTGTGATTACCTACGGCACAATCACAACCGTGCCGATATACAGCCATATCTCAAGTCTACTCGTGTGATATTGCGTTTATACAACAGTTGGACGGCATATATATTATATATTTATATATAATATAATATTTATATATATATTTAAATATATATTTATTCAACGGTTCGTTCTGGTTCTCAAATCTGATTGGTTGAGAACCGTGAGATATTCTACTGGTATCGCTACAGGAATGCCCTTTCACAATTTTGTCTCACTCCGCGTGTTCTAGCCGGACCGGTGCGTAAATCTCTGACAAGCTACGCCATATCGCGCTAAATATCGAATGCGATATTAAGCTCGATATGGCGTAGCTTGTCAGAGATTTACGTCTCTGTGTATCAATTGCCGCTCCAGCGGAACCTGAGCGGAACGCACGTGATGGAGATTTACTACTAATCAAAGCACCGGCTTCATTGACTAAACGCGCCTCACAATATCGTTCGATATATTGCACAGCCCTAACTGACAGTTAAACTTTAAGTTAATTTTCTTCAAGACCACACCGTTGTTACCTCGCGTGAGAACTGTCATGTCGTTTTTAAGTTGTTTATCGTCAGAGATGCGCTAACAACATTAGCGCGAGTGCTAACTGAATGTGTGTGCGTCTCTGAGTGAGAGAGAGCGAGAGAAATAGAGTATGTGCTTTCCGTACATAATAAAACGTAATGTTGTGGAAAAAACATGGACATAATCTGTCATTTTTATCCTGTTGTTTACCGTATGTATTAGTTTTGCCAGTGTCACTGTAGCTGTGGTTATTTAGCTGTTTTGGGCTGTAAGGACCTTTGAAATAACTGAAATGTGTGGCGAAGTGATATAGACATGTACTGCGGTCAAAAGCTGCCTGGAACTACGTTCGCCGTGCGTTTCCCTGAAAATAATGCACACCTCTAGAACGTTAGTCAGCCAATCAGATTCAAGCATTCAACGGCCCAGTAGTATAAATAAATTTATAAAACGGTTAGTTCCATTCCTAAATTCTGATTGGTCAGCAGCTGTGTCGTATTCATGATACGGCACTGCTATGACCACTTCACTCAAAGGTTTTGTGTATCATTGAACCCCCTTAGCAACCACCCTTAGCAACGTAAACACAGCTGCAGCAGTTAGGGACTACTTTTTACAGTGGAAGGCAGTTAATGATTTTACTTTATGAAAACGTACAACTTAATATATATAAATTAATATATATTTTTGATTTTATTATTTTTATTGTGTGGTAACCGTTTTATTAAAGCAATAAGGTACTTGAGGCCGTGCTGTATCATGAATAAATCACGGCTGAAGGGGTTGCTGGCACTCCGCTTCGCATCGTGCCTAACAACGCCCTTCAGCCGTGATTTATTCATGATACAGCACGGCCTCTCGTACCTTATTGCTTAAATATATGAGCAATATCACACTCGTAGACTTGAGATATGGCTGTATATCGGCACGGTTGTGATTCACCGTAGGTAATCACAGAGTGCCGATATACAGCCATATCTCAAGTCTACGAGTGTGATATTGCGTTTATACAACAGTTCGACGGCACGAGTGTGTAAATGCATAAAAAAATAACAACGGGGTGTCTTTAAAAAAACTCTTTTGTGCGAACTATTCCTTCCGCCATGAATTCAAATCAAAGTTTGACGGTTGATCAGCTGAGCATAAGCTTCTTCGTTACTAGTTCCAAAACGTCACTTTAGAACTAGTAACGAAGGAATGTTGAGATGCTTCATTGAAAGCCTATTGTATTACTGCATCAAAACCTCACTGTATCATGTTTGAGTATTATCACAGAGAGATGGACTGAGCGAGTCATTAACGTACCTGCAAATGATGAAGCATTCATTATTCATATTCACGATGATATGACATTAGATTGAATGTTTACTGAAGAAAGCGTTAATATCTGTTCATCTATTAAGGGTGATTTTGCTGCTCAGTGCATTTATTCGCTGTGGCAAACTTGTTGAAGCTAAAAATTAAAAAAATAACTTCCGCTTAACTTCAGTTTAAAAGTCCCAAAGTCACTATTAACTGCTCACTCATAACACGGTCTCTTGTCGCCATCTAAAGGCGGAACAATGTAACGTTAACTAAATTCACCATCACGAATGTAAGCACGTTACTCAATACTAAGAACTATTATTAAATACATTATTTAAAATATAGTTTATATAAATTTGTATTTATTGAGTAATAATATTTAATAAACAACAACAACAAAAACAGGCATCAAAAAGTTGCTAGGCAATTCAGTCAAGAGTAAAGGCAGCATTCAGCGTTGAATTTACATAAACATGCTAGATGAACTATCTTCTTCTCTGGAACAAATAATAAATTATTGAGAGCAAAGACTGCCCGTTAGATTTACCCATAATGAATTACATGTCATGTGTAACCACTACAGAGACATCAGAGCCAGCGGTAAATTCCAGAAGATCTGGCCGTGGTGAGAGCGCTCTGAGTGGATTGATGAGTGCAGAACGCCCCCGGACTATATGGCTCTCGCACGTCCGAAAACGACGAAGCAAATTTTCAAACAGACATTATCTTTATTAACAAACTGCATATTTGAACTATAAACAAGTACATTCTCGCCTGAAAACCTCTTAAAACTACATTCAGTGACACACAAAGAGTATTATTTAATAATAATAAAATGATACGGGATTTGGACGTCCGCCATGACACTCGGAAAAAAACTGTCCCGGCTAGAACATGCGGAGTGATACAAAATTGTGAAAGGGCGTTCCTGTAGCGATACCAGTAGAATATCTCACGGTTCTCAACCAATCAGATTTGAGAACCAGAAAGAACTGTTGTATAAATATATATTTTTCAGCATTCATTACTGCAGTCTTTAGTGTCACATGATCCTTCAGAACTAATTTTAATAAGTTGATTTGGTTTTTATTTTAAATTGTAGTAATGTTTCACAATGTTTTCACTGTATTACTGTAATGATCAAATGAATGCATCCTTGGTAAGCATATAAGACTTCTTTAAAAATTATTCTAAAAAACGTTTACCCAGTAGTGAATATTAGTAGCATAGAGTTGAAAACTACATATTTAGCTGCTGGTCACATGAGTTCATATTTACAATTAATTTAGGACAATTGGTGTGTAAATAAATAATTAAGGGATTATTTACAAGACAATATATAAAATAATTTCTAAATATAGAATTTAAAATTTCCACACACAGAATTTAAAATTATTCTGGGCAAGACAACATGGTCCTGAATTACTGCCTTTAGAGGGTTGTTCCCTGATGAGAGCCATCAGGTTTTTCAGCTTGATGACGAGAAGTTTTTTTTTTTTTTTTTTTAGGATTTTCTTAAAAGGAGGACATAATTGCTCTCAACTAAACAGCCTTAAATATTTCTTAGAGGATTAAATGTTAATTGGATGTAGGAAAAGTCATGAAGCATCTAAGAGTTACTAACCCTAATAATCTAAATGAACTAATAAATAATCTTCACAAAAAGCAACCCATTTTATCTGATTTAAAAAATCCTATAAATTTAAATAAATCCACAGGGCTAGCTGGTTTAGATAGACAATTGTATATTTACATCAAGCTTTTTTTGTCCTTTTTTCCCCTCCTACATCATAAACATCTTTTCCAACTTCACACAGAAAACGTAGCTCTTGGGCACTATATCTTGGTTGACCACCACATTGCGCAAATTGTACACCAGACACAAAATAGCCTACATAAAAACTGTTTCAAATAAATAAATACATAAATACCTGTACTTTCAGCTGTAATCTTGTTGAACGAGTTCTAATATCTTATATATATTCTAATGTCTGTCAACATGTTTGAAGTCAAACATCACTCTAATTTATAATTCTGGCGTTTGATTTGCTGGATGCACATAGTATGCACTATCACTCCATGCATCTCTATTTAACACTTTTTAAAAGTCATATGAAAGCTGCTGTATTTAACTATTAAATTAACAACAACAACAAACCCTGGTCATCTGATTTGACTTCTGAAGAACAGAGTTTTGGCAGAATCTCACCATCTACCCTTACAAAGTTAACAAAAATTATGTAAGCTCAGGCAACTTCAGCCGTGATGCATTTAGATCTCTGAGGAACCCATCTCATGTTCACTTCACCCCAAAACAAGACTACTAAAATCTATATGCACAAATGTACCACATAATGTCATACCCCAGGACTTCAGATGTGACTTTTGCTCATTTCACAAATTCTTCGAGCGTCCTCGCGCACAACTTATTTCCATAATGTTTTGGGTAAACCTATGTCCTGCGAAATTCTTCCCGCTCTTATATCGCTCTGTATCTCCCTTCAGCACGACGGTTATTTCATCCTTCATTTGGGTTTCCTTCATTCGTTCGGTGTGGTGCAGTAAAATGAGCAATAAGTTGCGCAGGCGGTGACGTCAGATTTTCTTAAACAGACCCAACATTTCCTCAAAGAGACCTTACCACACTGCAAAATGTTCCATTTAAAAATGTCGGTGGGTGGGACTTTACAATCAAATATTGTTGGCCACCATGAATAATGTAATCCAGTGCACCCTAATATCTGTGTAGGCTGAATAAAATATAAAACAATGAACAGATCATTACACTGTAAAATGTAACAAACTGAATATACTGAATAATTTTTACTGAATATTTTAGGCCTAATGAAAATATTACTGAACTTTCCTTTAACACAAGTTATGTGAACTCAGTAACAGATTAGGCCTATACAAGATTGTACAAGAGATTCTATCAACACGTACAGAACAACAACAATAGAGAATAAAACATGCCATAAAATAATAATAAATAAGCAAGCTAGAAAAAAAAACAAAGCAAAAAAAGTATGCAAAATTAAATATTGAAAGTAATTTTTGACTTTTTAAAGATGTTTTTGTTTTTATGCCCATCAAAGACAAATTTCTAGACAAAATTATAGTCTACTAAAAATTGACAGTAGCAGTAGCACCCAATTTTTTGCATACGTGTATAAAAAAAATTGTACAAAGTAAAGTTCTGTAAACAATACTTAGATTTTTTTTCGAAATAAACCAAATAAATAAGTAACCGAGTAAAGCCTGTAACAAATGGTTAACTCAAACAATTTTTTTTTTTAGATTTCTGTTATGTCAGAGCTTATGGTGTTTGTCATTGTGCAGAAGAATAGAACATGTGGTTAAGTCAATGATAAGCCAAACCCTAAAACAAAAACAAACAAACAAACAAACAAACAGCAACTTATATTACTAATGTGTAAAAGTTATAATGGTACTTGCTGTAGTTTAGTAATAAATCCACAACACACACGACTTGTACGATGGATTCTGTTTACTGAACTTTACGCATGTGACTCCCAAGTCTGTACACTTGTTAGATAGTCTGTTGTATTGTCGCTTGTGTTCTAGTTTTTAAAATAGTGAGGGGGAAATGAACCTTTTCAAAGCGAATTTATTGAATAAATTGCTTCACAAAACTGTTTAAGCTCTTGAAAGGAAACAACACATGCTGGTGACGCCTGCTGTCCAAAACTGTGTAAATGCAACAAACTCTGGCCAAAACATGCATTTTTACAAACCTGATGTAAATGTTTTATTGAAAGTAAAATATATTAAATTCAATTAACAAATCATCATATACCATATTAAGTGCCTTTAAAATATGTGTTGTTTTAATATTTTTTTTAATGGTACTTTTCAATAACCAAACAGATAATAATATTGTTGATACAGCAAATGCAGGAAAAAAAAGAACAAAACAAAGCAGAATATAACAGGAAACAAAAAAGAAGGTTATTCATCAAAAAAGTCTTATCTTTCAACAATACTCCAACTTTAATTAAGATAACAGTCAAAGGGTGTATTTGTATGTTTGGAATTAAGTTAGTTTTTAAATTCAATCCAGAAAAATTCTGTACAAACAAAAAGCAAAAAAAAAAAAAAAAAAAAAAAAAAGTATGCAAAATTAAACATTGAAAGTAATTTTTGACTTTTTAAAGTTGTTTTTGTTTTTATGCCCATCAAAGACAAATTTATAGACAAAATTATAGTCTACTAAAATATATATATAGAAAAATTCTGTACAGGTTCACAATGGAAAAATATGTTCTACCATTTCAATGTCTTTCCCACAGAACCCGCATGAATTTTGTTCTCCCAATTAAATCTTTCATGCAAAAAGTTAGATAAATGTCATTTAGAATTTTAAATGTCACTTCTTTGGCCTTAGGAAGGATTGGATATCGCTTGTTTGTAGGGGTACTGGGATGGCCTTCATTACTTTGTTGTATTCTTTAATTGAGCATTGTAGAATAAATTTATCACACAAATCTATAATATAAAAAATTACCATAATTATCCATCAAATGTGATATTGCCAATATTCCTTTTTCCATCCAAGTCCCTACAAACAAAGATTTTTGATTACTAAGAATATATATATTGTTTCACAAGGGTGTATTATGTAGAGTAAAATTGTGTTTAAATATTTCAGTTAAGTTCCAGTATCGAAGAACCTGCTGATGGAAATCGTGTTGTTTTAATCTTCATGGCTAATAGTAAGAGACTATTGAACTAATTTTTTTTTTTTTAATCAAACTCTCAAACAGCTGCTCAAATGATAAATCAATTGCTAAAATTATCAAATAATAAATCAAACTCTCAAAATGGCTTCTCAGATGAGAAATCAAATGCTCAAATGAAATTTCATTTCCTCATTCAGGGAAGCATGAACTTTACTGGAAAAGCAATTAAAAAACATTTGTTTTTGATATTTAATTTTCATTAAAAACCTAGTAGGCTGATGTAGTAGCCTGTCATAATGAAATGCTCAAACCCACATCAAATGCCAGTTGTTGTATAATGGTTGTTGTTTTCTAAGAATTTAATTTCAAGAAAATACTGGGACAGGAACAGACTTTGACTAAAGTCTATCCACACTCCAGCGCGAGAGATGGCAACATGCACGCAACTAGCCGGTCTGCAAGCCGAATCAAAAAGAATTGTTGGTTTTGTACGCATGCGCACCGACTACGGAAGTTTTGAACCAGAAGCTTTCTAACTAGTACCTGAAATGAACAGTCACGCGATATTTCTGCTCTACTAATGATCGAAGCCACATTTCTGTTTGGCTTTACTGCTTTTTTATACAACCATACAATACAATACGTTGATAGGCAAGAATAGGTCAAATGTGGGTCATTTCAGGTCGACCATAAACCCACAACAGCGTTGACAGTTTTACCGTACACAACAGCGCGAGAGTCGTGCTGCCATGCCATCCGCTGAAGCAGCGCCAAAGAAAAAACACGTTCGTTTCGCTAGGATGGAAGAGGGCATTGACCACGACGATCAGGAAGAGGATACGCTTTTTGACAAGCGTAAGGACATTAAGAAGGGATTGAAAAGCGCTCTGAAGGGGGGCAAAGGAGTACTGTACCCGGGTTCTGATCAGGTTGCTGTAGTTCGACCAGGACGAAGTCAGCGCAATACTGGGGCATGCTGGCAATGGCTGGTCAGCCTTGCGCTTTGCGCATCCTTTCTCGGGCTGGTAGGTCTGTATGTTCAGTTTGTTTGTTTTAAAATGTAAAACAGAAGACTCTCATATACAATTGTATGTATGTAGATATTATCTGAAAATAAGCAATAACTGAAAATTGATGTTAAAAATAATTATTATGGTAATTTCCTGGTAGCCTACAGTATCCTCGTGAAACAGGATACAAAGCAGTGGTGTAACAGGGCTGACAGGTTAATCCTGGCCTGGGTACTATGCTACATTGATTCCAGGATATTACTATGATATTTTTACATATGATACTGTTTGGTTACCATATTTATGTGCAATGCAGTACATTACATAGTATGTGCAAGGTACTTGATTATTAACGTGGTATTAGCATGGTACTACGCAAACAAGACACAGGCTGATATTTACTCAGGCTAACTGTAGTTTAGTAATGCAGTACTACACATCCCACAATATTAAAGTGTGTTATTAGTAGAAAAATTGCAGAAATACCTCTTTTGAAGCCACACAGCAGGTGTACATAGCATGGAGACCGTGTTTAAATATGAGTTGGTTCATAGCAGGGCCGTGCAGAGACCTTTAAAGGGGCAGGTGCTCAAAGTATAAAAAGGGCATCTGAAACAAGACATTAAAGAGCCCCTAGGGTCCATCACCTCATTGTAGGCATCCAGTTACTTATGTAACAAGTAACAATGTCATTAATAAGACAAATTATGCATTATTTGAAGTTTAAATTGCGTTTCAGAACTCAAACAACAGAATCAGTAATATTTTTTTCACTTTGTATTGTATTGTATTGTACAATTTGTATTGTATTGTAAGATTGTAGACAACAGGCTTTACTGCAGAGTATAGAAATAAAACAAACATATTAAGGAAGGAATTTTATTTCACTATTTAAAATATTTTAAATATCAATTTAAGGCAAATTGTGACCCTTTTTAAGAGCCGCAGAAGTAAAATGAACAGTATGAGTAGGATTTGACAACGTACGGTAGAATATTGAGGCATAAAATGGCATGATTTATAATTCAGATACAGCTTCACACAAAACAAAATATCTTATACAATGGAATTTCAGCCTTTATACCATTAAAAGGGATAAATCGAGTTTATCATTAATTATATTTATTTAAAAAAACATAAATATTACTGTCTTATTTGTTTAGATATTTAGAAGGCAAATTAACTTCTTTAACATTTACAACTCTGTGTTTGCTGCATAACAACGTAGGTCGATAATTGCAATAATTTGACCATAAAGAGCTGAAAAAATGTGGAAAAGAAAAAGTAATTCTCTGTCACAAGGGGGCGCTTTAAGAGCGCTGAAATATTAAGGTTTCCCTAGTAAGGGTAAATCAGCATTAACGCTGTTTATCAGGCAATAAATGAAAATGACAACAACATGTTTCTGAAAACAGTCGGTTCCCTTCAGATACATTCATATAAAGACATCAGTGCCGTGTTTTGACTTTGAAACCTACAGCATGCATATTTATTCAATGACATCATTGCCTTTTGAAGTTTAATCCAGCCCTATCGCGATTCTCGTCTTTCCGTCCCCAAATGTACGACCTCCTAAATTATAATTAAGTATTTTCTTATACTATTTAACATATTTCAAACTTTTTATGGCCTTAAATTTGATACAACTAAATTGAGGAGTTTTTAAAAACAATATAAAACACAGTGGTCCAAAGTACTTTTTTTGGATGAAAGCAAATTTTGCATGTCATTCGGAAATCAAGGTGCCAGAGTCTGGAGGAAGACTGGGGAGAGGGAAATGCCAAAATGCCTGAAGTCCAGTGTCAAGTACCCACAGTCAGTGATGGTCTGGGGTGCCAAGTCAGCTGCTGGTGTTGGTCCACTGTGTTTTATCAAGGGCAGGGTCAATGCAGCTAGCTATCAGGAGATTTTGGAGCACTTCATGCTTCCATCTGCTGAAAAGCTTTATGGAGATGAAGATTTAATTTTTCAGCACGACCTGGCACCTGCTCACAGTGCCAAAACCACTGGTAAATGGTTTACTGACCATGGTATTACTGTGCTCAATTGGCCTACCAACTCTCCTGACCTGAACCCCATAGAGAATCTGTGGGATATTGTAAAGAGAAAGTTGAGAGACGCAAGACCCAACACTCTGGATGAGCTTAAGGCCGCTATCGAAGCATCCTGGGCCTCCATAACACCTCAGCAGTGCCACAGGCTGATTGCCTCCATGCCACGCCACATTGAAGCAGTCATTTCTGCAAAAGGATTCCCGACCAAGTATTGAGTGCATAACTGAACATAATTATTTGAAGGTTGACCTTTTTTGTATTAAAACACTTTTCTTTTATTGGTCGGATGAAATATGCTAATTTTTTGAGATAGGAATTTTGGGTTTTCATGAGCTGTATGCCAAAATCATCAATATTAAAACAATAAAAGGCTAGAACTACTTTCAAATGTGTGTAATGAATCTAAAATATATGAAAGTCTAATGTTTATCAGTACATTACAGAAAATAATTAACTTTATCACAATATGCTAATTTTTTGAGAAGGACCTGTATTGAGTAAACCCAAACACATCGGCAGGTCTACAATATTAGGCTAATATCAGTTCACACACAGGCTTATCGCTGTGTTAGTTGTAGTGGGTGACAAGCTGCGGTAATAAACAAGCTAAGCTTGGTAAGCTTATAATCGCTCAAATAAAAATACATTGGATATCATAATTTTTTGTCATGACTAATTTATTAATGACACAGCATCATCTGTATTAAAGAGAAAGAATCACTTCACCCGATGTTTAAAGTGAATTAGCCTTGACTGCCTAAGTACCTTACACATAACTACTGAAGAACTTCTCTCTCTCCGACCCACCTGACTCGTGTGTGTATCAGTAAAGGGGGAAAGCAGGCAGTGGACCAAACCACTGTGAGGCAAGAAAGGGGGACTTAAAACATTTCTGAACTTCAAACGCTTTTTCGCATTAAAATTGTTTTACTACTTGCACAGTTATTTTAAGTATATGTCCATTATATGATTTACAATACACAGTCGCTTGTAATGATATCTTTAGGGAAGCATAACCCTCAGATGGGGGGATCCTGCCCCGTGATTTGTGCCCTACGTTTGAAGTACACTATTTATTCAAGAACTTACTTTGAGCAATAAGATCTAGTCTCCTCAGGAGTAATGATTTTTAAACCGATTGTATGCATTCACTAACAATACGTTTTATTTATTTTTTAAATACCTCTTTAGTTTAGGTATTTTTTTTAAATACCTCTTTTTTATATATATTTTTTATAATCTTATAGTATTGTTTGAAATGTCTTGAGTATGAGTACCATGTAAATACTGTGGTATATAAATAAGTACCATCTAATGTCATGACTGAACCTTTGTAAGATATCAGTCCCTTTTTTATGCATGTGTTAAAATGTCCACATTAACTATGTTATATTTTTATATTCATGTATTTGTTTATATGGTATATTTATAGGGAATGGCCATCTCTGTATTGGGCCCTACCTTTGAGGACCTGGCTGTCAATGTCAACAAGAACATCAGTAATTTATCCTATATATTTGTGGGTCGTTCATCAGGATACATTGGAGGTTCCTTGTTAGGAGGGATCCTGTTTGACTGTGTGAATCCCCATCTGCTTTTGGGTAAGGCCCATGGACTCCTCAGAGAAAAGGACCTTGTGTTAATTGAGAGAATCATTTTAATATTTAACTTTTGTAAATTATTTACTTACGAAAGTGTATTATAAGTGATTATAGTTGGTCTAACAGTTAACCATATGGACTCATAATGCAAAGGTTGCCGGTTTGGGGAATCTGCAATCCTTGCACTATCACCTGATTAAGCTTAATATCTTTAATCTAGGACAAAGATTTTAGAGCAGAGAATTTTAATTTTATTTATTTAAATGAATCAAAAAGTGAAAGGAAAAGCACAGAAAGAGCTAAATAAAGAGACATAAAAGCAAATTACATTGCCTAATAAAACATCCCTGCTACTCTTCTACAAACTATCTTGTATGAGTTTAGTGACCGTTGTCGGAGGAGCCATGTCTCATGGTTTATGTTTTGTTAGAACCTCACAGATTTGTAGATTTATTTGGCTGAAATGTTTTAGAAACTTCAAAAGTTATGGTAGTTACAGTACACTTGTCAGTAGTTTTGTATTTATTCTTATGTTTCTTTTTTGGATGAATATGTGATATTATAAAGTATGATTAGTGATTTGTTACTTATGGTTGATTTATATCTGCAGGCTTCTCGTTGTTAATTACAGCATTTGGGATGTCTGGTACTCCTTTCTGTAAAAAGGCTTGGCTGCTCACTGTTTTGATGTCTGGTGTGGGGGTGTCTATGGGAGTTTTAGATACAGGTAAGATAACATGCCTGATGTAGACAAGGTGTTATAGTTTAATTCCAGAATTAAGCAATTAACAGTAAGTATTTTAGTAGTTTTAAGCATTGTTGTTGACACTTATTATATACAGTATATAAAGTGCTGTGATTGCATGCAATGGATTTGCAACTAAATATAAGCTTTTAAACTTCTACATTTGTTTTAAATTCAACTTTCCCAATATTTATGCTCATCAGATATGGGTATAAAACTCTAAAAGTGCTGTCCTTTTTATTTGGTAAAACATGTTTGTGTTGAAACACCCAATAATAAAATGTGACATTTAGTACTTTTGTCTCATAATCCTCTTTAATCACATTTACAGTTGCCTTGACTGCACAGCAAACTAAGCAATTTTGTCTTTACTGTCCCAATACTTATGGATGGCACTGTATATACTGTACAGTGCTGCTTGAAAGTTTGTGAACCATTAAAAAATTTCTATATTTCTGCATAAATGTAACCAAAAAGATCATCAGATTTTTAAGTCTTGAAAGTAGACAAATAGAACCCAATAAAACACGCGAGTTAAAAATATATACATGTGCTGGGGCCTCATTTATAAAACTTTCTTACGCACTGATTTGATCTTAGAGTGTTCGTATGATCAAATCCACGTCAAAGTACAGATTTATAAAAACCGTCTTTGACGTGGAAAAGTACTTATCTCCATGTCAGATTCCAGCTTGGTGTACGACCGTTTCCTTGTGGTAATGCCTGGTATTGCAGATAGTTCAGCCTCACTATAATTTGATTTCTGCGCTCCTTTTTACTTGCCATTGTCACAGAGTTTTTGCTTTAGGAATGAGCTCATTTTATATGTTAATTAATTAAGCAGGGGCATTTCGACGGCGGAACATTCAGCTGCACACAATTCTACGATCATTTGTGATTTATAACCGAATGACTGGCGTACGCATGGATTTCATGCGTACGTTCGTTTTCTCTGAATCGCTCTTACGATCAAATCAGAAAAGTTCTTAGATAAAATCAAGGATGGTTTCTACGCAAGTCTTTATAAATGAGGCCCCAGGTCATATAATTAGAATATCTTCAAAAAGTTGATTTATTTCACTAATTCCATTCAAGAAGTGAAACTTGTATAATGTATACATTCATTCCACACAGACTTGATATATTTCACGTGTTTATTTCTTTTATAACTGACAACTAATGAAAACCCCAATTCAGTATCTCAGAAAATTAGAATATTGTGAAAACCTGGTGCCACACTCTAATCAGTTAATTAACTCAAAACACCTGTAAAGGCCTTTAAATGGTCTCTCAGTCTAGTTCTGTAGGCTACACAATAATGGGGAAGACTGCTGATTTGACAGTTGTCCGAAAGACGACCATTGACACCTTGCACAAGGAGGGCAAGACACAAAAGGTCATTGCAAAAGAGGCTGGCTCTTTAAAGAGCTCTGTGTCCAAGCACATTAATAGAGAGGCGAAGGGAAGGAAAAGATGTGGTAGAAAAAAGTGTACAAGCAATAGGGATAACCGCACCCTGGAGAGAATTGTGAAACAAAACCCATTCAAAAATGTGGGGGAGATTCACAAAGAGTGGACTGCAGCTGGAATCAGTGCTTCAAGAACCACTATGCACAGACGTATGCAAGACATGGGTTTCAGCTGTCGCATTCCTTGTGTCAAGCCACACTTGAACAATGTCAGAAGCATCTCACCTGGGCTAAAGACAAAAAGGACTGGACTGCTGCTGAGTGGTCCAAAGTTATGTTCTCTGATGAAAGTAAATTTTGCATTTCCTTTGGAAATCAGGGTCCCAGCGTCTGGAGGAAGAGAGGAGAGGCACAGAATCCACATTGCTTGAGGTAAAGTTTCCACAGTCAGTGATGGTTTGGGGTGCCATGTCATCTGCTGGTGTTGGTCTACAGTGTTTTCTGAGGTCCAAGGTCAACGCAGCTGTATACCAGGACGTTTTAGACCACTTTATGCTTCCTGCTGCTGACCAACTTTATGGAGATGCAGATTTCATTTTCCAACAGGACTACCAGTACCTGGTTTAAGGACCATGGTATCCCTGTTCTTAATTTGCCAGCAAACTCGCCTGACCTTAACCCCATATAAAATCTATGGGGTATTGTGAAGAGGAAGATGGGATATGCCAGACCCAACAATGCAGAAGAGCTGAAGGCCAATATCAGAGCAACCTGGGCAGTGCCACAGACTGATCGACTCCATGCCACGCTGCATTGCTGCAGTAATTCAGGCAAAAGGAGCCCCAACTAAGTATTGAGTGTTGTACATGCTCATACTTTTCATGTTCATACTTTTCAGTTGGCCAAGATTTCTAAAAATCCTTTCTTTGTATTGGTCTTAAGTAATATTCTAATTTTCTGAGATACTGAATTTGGGTTTTTCATTAGTTGTCAGTTATAATCATCAAAATTAAAAGAAATAAACACCTGAAATATATCAGTCTGTGTGGAATAAATGTAGGAATGAAGTTTCACTTCTTGAATGGAATTAGTGAAATAAATCAACTTTTTGAAGATATTCTAGTTATATGACCAGCACCTGTAAAATACATATGGGTATTTATTTATTGAGAAAAATTATCTAGCGTTACATATCTGTCAGTGACAAAAGTATGTATGCTTTCAGTGTCTGGTGTGACCCCATTTTGGAGCAATAACTACAGCTAAACATTTCTTGTAACTGCTGATTAGTCCTGCACAACTACTTGTAGTAGGAATTTTAGCCCATTTCTCAGTACAGAACCGCTTCAACTTGTTGCTGGGTCAACTCTTTAGAGAAGGCTTTGTGACCTTTTCTAGCCTGATGAGCAAAAGTAACTCTTTCTCCTTTGTCCGTGCCACTTTCACAAGCATGATCAAACTTTGATAGATTTAAATAAAACAGGGCAGGCAATGGCACCTGATAGTCATCTCACTGACTGAAAACACATCTGAACAGATGGACTCTAATTTCACCTTTAATTAACTGCTAAACCTAGAGATTCACATACTTTTGCCACTCACAGATATGTAATATTAAATCATTTGTTTGATTGGGTTTTCTTTGTCTATATTCATGACATAAGCAAAAATTATTGTTTTGAGCAATATTTATATAGAAAATTCTGAGGGGTTCACAAACTTTCAAGCAGCTATATATGTATACTTAAACATACATAAACCTTTATAGGTGCTAGTGTAACAGAGTTTCTGGTTTTCAACAGGCGGTAATGTTCTCATACTGAATACGTGGGGAGAGCAGGCTGGACCTCACCTGCAAGCTCTGCACTTTAGCTTTGCTGCTGGAGCCTTTGCCTCTCCAATCATAGCCAAGCTGGTCTTCGGCCAGCGTTCCGACAATGCCTCCATTTACACGGCGTCTGGCCACGCATCCAAGACCTTCGATGCCAGCTTGTCATCCTCCCATCCAAAGAGCACCACTCTAACATCCATGTGGGCCTACATCGTGATTGGTGCTTTTGTTTTATTGGTGTCACTCATCTTTTTTTTCCTGTACTCCTGCAGTTCCTCCAACTCAAATAGGGCAAAAACACCTTCAGGAAAGCAGATGTTCTCCAAACACCATAACACACTCATATTCTTGCTGTCATTGTTCTTTTTTTTCTATGTTGGAAGCGAGGTGGCATATGGTTCCTTTATATTTATCTATGGCAAGGACTATGTTGGTATGAAACAGGTTGAGGCAGCGGGACTAAATTCACTCTTCTGGGGAACGTTCGCAGCTGGTCGTGGTCTGGCCATATTCTTTGCAGCTTGTCTGCGCCCAGGCATTCTGATCCTACTGAGTCTAGTGGGCACCACAGTTTCTGCACTCCTGCTGTGTCTTTTTAGCCGAAATTCCCCTATGCTCTGGGCGTGCACTGCTATATATGGTGTCTCTATGTCTACCACCTTTCCCAGTGGAATTTCATGGGTTGAGCAGTATACGACTGTGACAGGGCGGTCAGCTGCAGTGTTTGTGGTGGGTGCAGCTCTTGGAGAAATGGTTCTGCCAGCTCTGATTGGGTTCTTACTGGGGCAGGTGCATGATCAGCCCTTGCTGATGTATCTGGCACTTGGCACATCCACCTTCACTTCTATCTTGTTCCCCGTCATGTACAAATTAGCATCACCGGGAGGGGACACCACCTTGTGGAAAACACCAGGGAGATGCACCAAAGATGCTGATGAGAGCGAGTACCGACAAGCACTGCTGGATAATGCAGAGGAAGACGAGGAGCAGGAAAATGAAAGTGAAGCTGAGCAGTGGAACGATGCAGACTTTGAGGTGATAGAGATGGATGATGCCAACCTATTGAGCTCTCCTTCTAAAGCCTCAGGGCCACCTGATGTTGCACTCGCTGCCCAATCAGTGGCCGCCCCCTTATTGGCACCTATAAGAGACCCCACAACCCAGGCCTCTCTGTCTAACACATTGTCCTTATCCACAGACTCTCCCAGACGCAAGCTATTAATGTCCCTCAACAGAGAGAAGAAAGACTAGTATGTTGCACTACATTAAAGAGGTGTTGGACTTCAGCCCTGAACTGAAAAGTGGCTGTTTTTTTTTCTTGGGTGAAAAGATCATACTAGCCAGTTGATTTGGTACTTTCTAAATGCCAACTGCATGTTTGATGTTTATTACATAAATCAACATAATCCACACCAAGCCTTTTCCTGCTCACAACTGTACAGGATGTTCTTAAGTAGTGTAATTAGCATATTGTATATTAACTGAGAATTGTCCTGTTATTTCAAATCAGCCCAATTATTGGACACCAACATATATTAGGATTATATTAGGATATCAAACTACTCCTCTCATTTGCCTCAGATTTTCTCTCATTTGTTATTGTTGATTAATTGACTGTAAATTAAAGTTTTTTGTACAATAGTAACAGCACAGTTCATTAATTTATGAAATTAAGCTTTTTTGGTCACAATGAATGTACAAAATTACATTAATATTTTAATGCTGAAGTCCTTTTTATGTTTACAAAATATTTATTTTAACTTTTCTAATCATACTGAGTGATTGTTGATTAATAAATATTAACACATTATGGTTTAAATTGTGACTTTTTTTCAGTCTGAAGTTGTATTTGTCCTGATAAACCTCAAGTGACTTGGTCATTTTCATTGCTCATTTTGTGTAGCCCTGTTTTTAATGACTTGATTAACTTATTTGTTTGAGGTTCCATTCAACATGACTGTATAAACATCAAATATCTTCTACAGTGCAGCTGTTTTAACACAGTCTGTGATTAGACACAGCAGCTGCCAGTTTACCGTTAATTTTTTTTTATTATTATTATTTTTTTTTATAAACTCCTTTCACACAGGGACACTGGACATATTTTATTGTTAGTAGTAAAGTCTCATTACTGTCCCAAGTTATTGTAACGGTGACCTTATTTTTCTATCACCTGTAAATTGTTAGTGTCTTACTGACTGTTCCACAGGTGCATAGCAATACTTGTTTATGGGTTATTGAACAAGCATAAAAACATTGTTTAAACCCTTTCCAATAAAGATCTGTAAAGCTTACAATGTATGCCAAGATGTAAAAACCAACAGACTCATTTTGACTGAAACAAGCATTTGTTAAATACATTGAATTTTATTATATCAATATTAGATCTTCACCCACAAATGTTCTTTAAAAAACAAAGCACCTTAATTTTTTTTTTTTTTTAACAAGTTTACAAAAACAGAGGTTATGTAGCTCTGGTAGGTAGCATAGGTCAGTAACAATGGCTGGTTTCGAATAGAGAAAGTCATTGGAGGGTCATTGGAGTCCACAAGAATTACAGCCAGAACAGAATATTCTCCATTCACAAATTTTTACAGCACAAAGGTTAGTTTAGAGAGGATTATGCTGTAAATGTCTGACCTGTCAATCTGCAGAAATGTAACCATTTAATGAACACTCAAAAGACAACTACCAAGCAAATTCAAACACAGTGCATCAAAATCATCTTCCTCTTTTCTGTATTTAAGGCCTCTTTAGTCACACTGCACTGCAGTACCACACAGTCAAACAGTAGAAGATGGAAACTTTAAGAACACAGAAAAAAGCACCTTTTTAAACTATTATACACAGAAATTGTGCTGAATAGCACAGTGTTTAGCACCACAGTAAAATGAAAGGACTGCTGGACTATCAGAACTGCTCCAGCAGCTGGCGAATATATGGTCCCCGGGAAAGATGCCGATTAACACGAGACAATTTGTAGAGTATAGGGCAGTCCAATGAGACACATGGCACCTGACGCTCTGCAGTCCCACTGCAACTTCTACATACCTGTTAATCAAATCACAACAGAGGAACATAAAATACTTAAATGTGACAAACATGAAACATGTGACCTCTAGTCTTACGTAGCCAGACTTTTGATTAAAGTGTCCAAATCTGGTCCTTATTGCTGCTTAAGTTCTTTCACACAAACATGTTGTGAAAAGTGGAGAAAAACAACACCACCATGTTAGATCAAATCTCCACATCAGAAATATTAGATCCAGACCCGGGCACCAAATCCTGTCAGAAAATATCGGTTTTGTCTAGTCTCTGAACAACTAATCAACATAGTTGTTCAATACTTAAAACCAGTTAACATTCAGTCTTGGCTGATAGAAGACTGTTAATACAGTTTTGGGTGCCAGACAAGAAGTTGACTGACAAAGCCAGAGAAGAGCAGAAACAGGGGGCTGTTTTTCATACCCATCTTAATACATCTGAGATGATTTGATAGATGCCAGATCTTTTAATCCTGATAATTGATCTCTGACTAATTGGGTTATTCAAACAAGTTAGCAGATTTGATTAAAGTATTTGGATTACATTGTCTGAGATTACTCTGCTTAATTTGGTTTCAAAAATTAATATATCTGCCCTTTGAACATGTCAACACAATGCAGTGACTGGCTGATTGCAAGACAAGAGCGTAATCACATCATATAATTAAGATCAAGGAAACAGCCAGGCAGGTAAAGTGACAAAAAAGTTCTAATAAATAAAATGTCTAATTGTTTTTTTTAATGATTCCCGTATAAAGCCAACTAAACAGGGATGCTTTTCCAAAAGCAACTATGGTCGCAAGTTCCCCTTCGAAAGGTAACTCTCGTTTTTGACGACTGCTAATGGGGGTAACTCCTGTTTACTCCGATACTGAAGCCTGATTTGTTAACATCTGTGAAGTTGCACAAACCAATGGCGCTTTCACCCGCCAGAAAGGGCGGAGCTGACTGCTATATAAGTGGGCGAAAATCATCAGAATATATCATCAGAATATCATATCATCAGAATCTTCTCCTTCAGCGACGAGACCATCTTCGCTGACTCTGCTGCAGGAAGCTGAAGCCGAGGAAGAAGCTAAGAAGCTTTCCTGCTGCCCGCTCAGCGCTCCGCCGTCCCGCCGTGGAACTCGCCACCTGCAGTGGACTCCGCCTCCCCTGCGGCTATCCGGCCAGGACTGAAAGAGCAAATTTGAGCAAATTTCCAAGCGCATTGTGCAAATGTGTGGTTCATGCAAAGAGCCTTTGCATGAGACGGTCACAGCGAGTGCGTCGCCTGTCTGGGGATTTCCCATATGGAGGGTGCACTCGTTGAGGCTTCATGTTCTCATTGCGAGGACATGAACCTCTCCCGTCTTCGCTCGTGGATTGCCTTTTTCCGAAAAGGCGATCCCCCTCACCATGTTCTCCCGCCTCTCTCTCCACGGAGGAAGAAGCAGCAGAACAGTGGGTCTTCTCTTCACGGCGCGAGTGATGTGACGTCGGCGCGGCGCCCGCGCCCTTCACCCTCCCCTTCGCGCTCCCTCCCGCCGTTGTGTTTCACACAGGATGATCGATGCCCCTCCCCTGATGCGAGCGGCTTGATTTCCTTCGGCGTTTCCGAGGAGGAAATGGTCGTTGACGACTCCATGTCCTTGACGGCCTCTGATGCGGACGAGTGGGCGTGTTCCGGCGAAGAGCCTGAAGCCCCGCCTCCTCAGTCGACGCGCCAAGCGTCGATACAGAGCTGATCCTAGTGCTGAAACGAGCTGTGGAGGAGCTCGGTTTGGATTGGTCGGCACCTGAAGAGCTCGCCCCCGGCCTCCTTGACGAATGGTTCCTTCAGGGAAAGCGCCAGCCACCTGCTCGTCAGCAGCCAGCTCCATTCATGCCTGCTGTCCATGAAGAGCTCACTAAAACCTGGCGGGCGCCGTATTCAGCGCGAGTTAACCCTTCCACTGCCACAGCTCTCACCATTGTTGACGGCGCGGAGGAAAAAGATTATTGCAAGCTTCTCCCTCTGGAAGAAGCGGTAGCGGTGCATCTCCTCCCGCCAGCGAGCAGAGGACTGAAGGCTACAGTGCTGCCCTCCAAGCCCAAACAGAGCGTAAGCAGTGGCCGGCCAGGCTGGCTCCGCCATGCATACTATGTCCGTACTCCAAGTGTCTCAAGCCAAACTTCTCCGTGACATGGACGAGTCTGGCCGTGAACTGAGTGCTTTTAGCGAGCTGCGCACCGCAACGGACCTCGCCTTGCGTGCAACCAAGGCAACAGCCCAAGCGGTCGGGAAGGCTATGGCCGACCTAGAGGTGCTGGAGCGCCACCTGTGGCTGAACTTGACAGAGATCAGGGACGTTGAAAAGATGGCTTTCCCGGATTCGCCGATCTCTAAGAAAGGTCTGTTCGGCCCCGCTGTGGACGGTTTCACAGAGCGTTTCATGGAGGCACAGAAGACGTTGCAAGCGCTGCGTCACTTCCCGCCTAAACGCCCCAGTGCATCAGCGACTGTTTCAAGCCGCCCGAAGACAGCGTCCACACCGCAGCCTGCAAAGCCCGCGCAGCCTCAGCTCTCGCAGAAGCCGGAGCCTGGACTGCAGCAGCGCCCCCGAACGGCAAGGAAATTTCCATTTCCAAAGCGCCAAGGTCCCTGCCCTCGCGTAGTGCTGGACCCTGAGCCGCAGAAGCCGTCCTGATGTGCGTGCGGAGAGGAAGAGAAAAAGGAGGATTCTCGCAGGTTCTGGAATTCCCTTAAAGAAATCTCGCATGTATTCCCCGTCACTTCGAAAAATTCTGAGTGGCGGAGGTTTTCTGACCAGGCGCGTCCCGCTAAGGCAGCGTGCGCCTCAAACTACCGCTGTGATAGTGGACACACTTACTATAAAGAGCAATTTTCCTCTCCCCACACTTACACTCACACACATCAGCACATTCCCGTCTGGCGATGCGCTGATATTATCAAAAATACTCAAGAATGCCAACGCTCCCTCTATAGGCGGCGAGTTAGCATCAATAAAATTAGAACCCCTCTCCGCTCGGCTGTCGGCTTGGAAAGCCATCCCCTGCGTGTCAGATTGGGTTTTAAAGACAGTGGAACTTGGCTACTTGCTTCAGTTCGCTCGCAGGCCACCTGTATTCAAAGATGTCATTCAGACTTTGGTTATGGACAACGAGTCACGTGTTCTTCGAGCCGAAGTACAAACAATGCTTGCGAAGGGCGCCATTGAAACTGTCCCCATAGCAAACAGAGAGTCAGGATTTTACAGCCGGTATTTCCTCGTACCAAAGAAAGACGGCGGGTTCAGACCAATTCTCGATCTCAGACATCTGAATCAAGCTCAGAACGTCAACTGATCGCTCACAGGTCGTTAATGCTAGACCACCTGAAGAGCTTAGGGTTGAAAATCAACATGTCCAAGAGCTGTTTGACTCCCAGACAACGAATTTCCTTTCTGAGTACAGTCATAGACTCGATTCAAATGCGAGCTTGGATTACATCAGAACGCTCCCTAACTATTCAGTGAGCGCTGATGTCTTTCAAGTTGGGAACATTGCGTCCCTTAAAAGCATTTCAGAGGGCGCTCGGCCTCATGGCCGCTGCGTCTCCTGTGATTCCTTTGGGCCTTTTGCTGATGCGACCCCTGCAGTATTGGCTGGAAGCGCACGTCCCGTCCCACGCCTGGCGCCTGGGCCATGCTTACATCAAGGTAAGCTGCCGCTGTCTCAAAGCTGTGGCTCCTTGGACATCTCCTCGCCTGTATATATCAGGCGTCCAGTTAGAGATGGTATCCAGGAGGAAGGTGGACACAACAGATGCGTCCAGCTGGGGCTGGGGCGCCCTGTGCGAGGGTAGTCCAGCGTTCGGCTCCTGGTCAAGCCACGAGCAATGCTTACACATCAACTGTCTCGAAATGATGGCAGTGTGTCTAGCCTTGGAAACCTTCCTCCCAGCCCTAAAAGGACCTGGTGCGGTCGGACAATATGTCGGTGGTAGCCTACATCAACCACCAGGGCGGCCTCAGGTCCTGTCCCCTTCACAGGTTGACGCAACGTCTCCGGTTATGGGCACAGAATAAAATCCTCTCATTACGAGCGGTTCACGTGCCGGGCAGATTGAACCAAGGGGCGGATATGTTGTCGAGGAACAACATGGCGCCGGGGGAATGGAGATTACACCACTATCGGTTCAGGGAATATGGTCAGTTTTCGGCAGGGCAGAGGTCGACCTCTTCGCCTCCGAAGACAACTATCACTGCCCAATCTATTTTTCAAAAGCACGGGATGCTCTGGCCCACGATTGGCCCAACACCCATCTGTATGCTTTTCGCCCGATCGCCCTGCTACCCCAGGTTATCAGGCGAGTCAGGGAGACGAGATTCTCTCTCCTCCTCGTGGCCCCCCCCTCTGGAGGAATCAGATTTGGTTCCCGGAGATGGTCCAGATGCTGTCTGCAGCACCATGGCAGATACCACTGAGGAGAGACCTTCTCTCGCAAGCGCAGGGCAAGATTTGGCATCCTCAACCAGAACTGTGGAGCCTTCATGTCTGGGCGCTCGACGGGAGTCTAACCAACTCCCTGCGAGAGTCAAAAATACCATTTTAGAAGCTAGAGCTCTGTCTACTAGACGTCTCTATGCTCTGAAGTGGTCAGTCTTCAGTACGTAATCAGGATCCAGTATCATGTGATGTGTCCCATGTACTGACTTTCTTACAAGAGCTTTTGGACAGGGGACGTTCCCCGTCCACACTCAAAGTTTATATTTAGATTAGATTAGATTCAACTTTATTGTCATTACACATGTACAAGTACAAGGCAACGAAATGCAGTTTAGGTCTAACTAGGAGTGCAATAAGCAGCAAGTGCAGGATAAAGGTATAAGTTATAAGTGCACTTATAGGCAATATGTACAGGGAGAACTATGGATAATATTTACAGATGAAGTACTGTGAGCATAATTTACAGATGATAATTAACTACAATTAGAATGTACAAATAGATGAACACAATATACAGGTTGCTATTAACTATAATATAAATTGCAGGTAGATACGAACATAATATACAGGTTACTGTTTACTGAAGCAGGAATTTACAAATTGACATGTATAGATATAGATTTATCACAAATTTACAGTATGTATATGTGCAATGGAAATGTGCATTTACAAATGGGTATGTACAGCGTAGTGCAATGAATATTAAGTAGTGCAATGGTAGTGGGGAGTGTGTGGGGGTGGGGGCCAAGGGTCAGTGGGGGTCAGAGTTCAATAAGGAGACAGCTCTGGGAAAGACGCTGTTCCTCAGTCTGCTAGTTCTTGTCCTGTGGCATCTGAAACACCTGCCAGAAGGCAGGAGAGAAAACAGTTTGTGGGCGGGATGAGAGGAATCCTTAAGAATACTGCGTGCTCGACGCAGACAGTGCTTCTTCTGAATGTCCTCAATGGATGGAAGTGGAGTCCCTATGATGCATTGGGCAGTTTTCACCACCCGATGCAGTGCCTTACGCTCCGCAACAGAGCAGCTTTCGTACCAGACTGTGACACAGTTTGTAAGGATGCTTTCTATCATGCAGCGATAGAAGTTCACCATGATAGCTGAGGGCAGCTGGTTCTTCTTAAGTGTCCTCAGGAAGAACAGGCGCTGGTGAGCCTTCTTGACCAGGCTGGAGGTGTTGGTGGTCCAGGATAGATCCTCCGAAATGTGGGTCCCCAGGAACTTAAAGGATGAAACAGGCTCAACAGCCATCCCGTTGATGTGGATGGGTTCGTGTGAACCTCTTCTTCCCTTCCTGAAGTCCACAATGAGCTCCTTGGTCTTGGTGGTGTTAAGGAGCAGATTATTGTCTGTGCACCACGTGGCCAGGTGCTGAATCTCCTCCTTGTAGGCAGTCTCATCGTTGTTGCTGATGAGACCGATCACTGTAGTGTCGTCTGCAAACTTGATGATGGAGTTAGATCCATACACAGGCCTGCAGTCTTGGGTGAAGAGGGAGTAGAGAAAGGGGCTCAGCACACAGCCCTGTGGTACACCAGTGTTCAGTATGATGGTAGCAGAGCAGATGTGGCCTGACCTAACATGCTGAGGTCTGTTGGTTAGAAAGTCCATAATCCAGTTACAGAGTGAAGTGTTAATGTCCAGGTCTCTAAGTTTGGTGATTAACTTAGAAGGTCTGACAGTGTTGAATGCTGAGCTGAAATCAACAAACAGCATTCGTGCATAAGTGTTTGTATTGTCCAGGTGTGTGAATACAGAGTGCAGCGCTATGGAGACTGCATCATCTGTGCTCCTATTGCCACGGTAGGCAAACTGGTGTGGGTCCAGTGTGGATTGGAGAGAGTTCTTGAGTTGTGAGAGGAGCAGCCGCTCGAAGCACTTCATAATGATGGGTGTGAGTGCTACAGGGCGGTAGTCATTCAGGCATGTTGGGTTGGAGTGTTTCGGCACTGGCACAATGGAGGTGGATTTAAGACATGTGGGTACAGTTGCTTGGGCAAGGGACATGTTAAAAATGTCTGTGAATACCCCAGCAAGCTGCTCCGCACATGCCCTCAGTACGCGGCCAGGAATACTGTCTGGTCCAGCAGCCTTGCACGCGTTGATCCAGCTCAGTGCAGTGTGTACGTCAGAGGAGTTTAGTGTGATGGGTGAGTGGTCGGTTGACAAAGTGAACTTGGTGGCAGTCTCTTTATTGTCTTTCTCAAAGCGAGCATAAAAGTCATTAAGCTCATCCAGGAAGAAGACATTAGTGGCTGTGGCGGTGGAGTGGCTGGGTTTGTAGTCACTGATGGCCTGAATGCCCTGCCACATGCGTCAAGGGTCAGAGTTAGAAAAGTGCTCCTCTAGCTTAAGTTTGTAGCAGTGCTTGGCCTTTT
The DNA here is from genome assembly GCF_049309525.1 of Garra rufa. NCBI lineage: Eukaryota > Metazoa > Chordata > Actinopteri > Cypriniformes > Cyprinidae > Garra > Garra rufa. The sequence goes on from NC_133373.1 coordinate 19,070,952, forward strand.
TGATGCCCCTCTTCAGATTAGCCCTGGAAGTGCTGTAGGCCTGTGCATCACCTGATCTGAAGGCAGTGTTGCGTGCTTTCAACAGGAGACGCACCTCCTTGTTCATCCATGGCTTCTGATTTGGGTATGTGGTGATCTGTTTCTGGGTTGTAACACTGTCTATGGTGGTGTTGATGTAATCCAGAACAGAGGAAGTGTAGCTGTCAATGTCCGTGTGAGAGCCACAGGTGGCCTGAGAAGCAAACATACTCCAGTCTGTGCGTAGAAACCTGTCCTGGAGTGTGAAGTCTACCCCCGCTGGCCACACTTTGATGGTCTTCACTGATGGCTTCACACGGTTGATGAGGGGTGAGTATTTGGGGGTGAGGAACAAAGAAAGGTGGTCAGATTGTCCCAAGTGGGGGAGGGGGGTCACAGTATAAGCTTCAGCCATGTTTGTGTATACATGGTCTAAAGTTTTGTTTCCACTGGTGTGACAGAAAATGTTTTGGTGAAATTTGGGGAGTACTGTCTTTAAGTTTGAGTGATTAAAATCCCCCGCAGCAATAAATGCAGCCTCCGGGTGAGCAGTTTGTTGTTTGCTGATGGGCGCATGAAGTTATTATGGTGGAGGTGAATTCCCGCGGCAGATTAAACGGTCTACACTTAACCATGAGAAACTCTAGGTTAGCTGAGCAGTGTCTCCCAATAACAGCAGAGTTCGTGCACCAAGCTTTGTTAACATAAATGCACAATCCTCCGCCTCTGGTCTTACCGGAGTCATCTGCCATTCTGTCTGCCCGGAATGTGTGATGATCAGTTAGAGCAATAGCACTGTCCAATACATCGCTGTTTAGCCATGTCTCAGTGAAGATCATGACATTGCAGTTCAAAAGTCTCTTGCTGTGGTTGATGCGGAGTCGAATCTCGTCCATTTTGTTCACCAGCGACCGTACATTAGCGAGGAAAATGCTGGGTAAAGAGAGCCAGTGTGGTGTTAGCTTTAGCTTAGATCTTAGTCCTCCGTGCTTCCCCCGTCTTTGTTTACGGTCTCGACGCCGCCTACGAGCACTTCCGCCCGGCCGGGTAGAGTGCGCAGCTTCGGGTGTCCTAGTGATCTCAGGGACGAGTCGAATATTACTGATAAAACTGTCGGGAATGTACAAACCAATATCCAAAAGCTCCTGTCGGGTGTACGATGTAAAGGCACTACTGTTCGGTATGAACAGACCCGAGATGAGCAGGTAAAATACTGCAAATTTGCAGAAACTTGCAGGACTTGTCTGTAGTCCTAAGAGCCCTTAAAGGGGCCCCCTTTGAACCGCTCGCTTCGATCGGCTTAAGGGCCCTGACGTTGAAAATCGCTCTGCTTTTGGCCCTAGCGTCGGTCAAAAGAGTGAGTGACTTGCAAGCCCTGTCTGTCAGTGCTGCATGTCTCGAGTTTGGGCCTAATGACTGCAAAGTCATTCTTCAGCCACGCAGTGGCTATGTACCGAAAGTGCTCTCAACACCGTTTAGAGCTCAGGTCATTTCCCTTCTGGCTCTCCCTGCTGCGGACGGCGAACAGGGTCCCAACCTGCTGTGTCCTGTCAGGACACTCAGGGTCTACTTTGAGCGTTCTGCGTCTTTCAGACAGTCAGAGCAGCTCTTTGTATGCTTTGGAGGTCGCTCTAAAGGGCTGCCAGTTACAAAGCAAAGATTGTCATGATGGATTGTTGACGCTATAGCCTTAGCTTATGCTTCGGCTTACCTACAGTGCCCGATCGTGGTGAAGGCCCACTCCACTAGAGGGATGGCCTCGTCCTGGGCGTGGTCTAGCGGAATTTCTATTGGGGAGATCTGTGCGGCCGCTGACTGGTCGTCGCCATCTACCTTTATTAGATTTTACAATCTGGACATGCCCGCCTTGCAGATGCAGGTGTTATCTGCTTAAGTTCTCTCTCACCCCCTTATTAGTGGGTGAAGTTATGTTAAAGCAGACCTCAGGTTGACCTAGGGTCTCTTATTAGCTCAGGTCTTTTTGGGCCCTCAAGAAGTGCCTTTAGACTGGGCTTCTGAGCAGGCTAGTTCTGTTCTTGCTTTTAGCACGGCGTGACTGGATACGTTCCCCATTAGCAGTCGTCAAAAATGACGACGCAACGAGAGTTACCTTTTGAAGGGGAACGTCACCGTCATTTTTGTGTCGTCATTTTTGACGACTGCTAATGGGGGTAACTCCTGTTTATTCCGATACTGAAGCCTGATTTGTTAACGTTTGTGAAGTTGCACAAACCAGTGGCGCTTTCACCCGCCAGAAAGGGCGGAGCTGACTGCAATATAAGTCGGCGAAAAGCGCCATATCATCAGAATCAAACGACTGAAGCGTCAGCCATCGACTCATGTGCAACTTTAGCACGGAAGTTTACGCAACGCTCGTTCCCTTATCTCAGGGAACCAAGGTTACGTCAGTAACCGGAGCATTCTGTTGTTACCAATAGAGTTTAGCAGAACTTGCGACCATAGTTGGCCAACAATGCTTTTGGGAAATGCCCCCCCCAGTTCGGAACTGATGAAATCAGATTATCAGTCAGTGATCCAACTATGGCATTCTATGGCATTCTAAGACTAAGAAAACATGACCTCTTACCTTTAGGAGCTGGTCTTGCTGGCTTTCCCAAAGTCGCAAGTCTTGGTGTAGGTAAACAGCAACATGTTGGGGTTCAGCCCGACAATGCTCACACACTCCTAGCTGTGTCAGCTCATCACAAACCGGGCAATGCAGCGTTGTAAAGTACTGAGAGATGGTGCCTTTTCTTGTGCCCTCCTCCCCACCTCCACCCACAGAGCTCCAGGCCTTCTGTACCTATGCAGTGAATAACACCACAGACAGGCAGATTTTCACTGGAAATGTCTTTTTTGTTTAATTGTGCTTTTTAAAAGGTAAAGCATTTATAAATGCAGTTTTGGGTAAAGCAGTTTTTTTGGATGCTAAAATACTTTCTCCAATTTGTATATGCAGAGTTAATTATAGGTGCATCTCAAAAATTACAGTATCACAGAAAAGTATTTGAATTTTTGTAATTTGATTTAACAAAAAACTTTCTTATATTCTAGATTCATTGCACACAAAATGAAATTAAGAGTTTGTTTTAATTCTTATGGTCACAATTGAGGAAAATTAAAAATTCAGTATCTCAAAAAATGTGAATATTCCATTTTGAGCTTGATTAGTTTGATTAATTTTCAGTTTAAATACTGGGTACCTCCCGGGCTAATTTAGAACATGCAACCACAATTATGGGAAAGACTACTGACGATTATCGACACCTTCCACAAGGATGGTAAGCCACAGAAGGTCATTGCTGAAAGAGCTGGCTGTTCACAGAGTGCTGTATCGAAATATATTCATAGAAAGTTGATTGGAAGGAAAATATGAGGTAGCAAAATGTACACAAGCAACAGGGATGGCCGCTGCCTTGGGAAGATTGTCAGGAAAAGTCGATTTAAGAACTTGGGAGAGCTTCGCAAAGACTGGACTGAAGCCAGAGTCAGCGCATCAAGAGCCACCACACGTAGACATCTTCAGGAAATGGGATACAGCTGTCACATTTCTAGAACCAAGCCACTCCTAACCCAGAAACAATGTAAGAAGCGTCTCACCTGGGCTAAGGAGAAAAAGAACTGGACTGTTGCTCAGTGTTCCACAGTCTTCTTTTCGGAAAGTAAATTTTGCATTTCATTTGGAAATCAAGGTCAGAGTCTGGAGGAAAAGGAGAGGCACAGAGTCCAAGTTGCTTGAACTCCAGTGTGAAGTTTCCACAGTCTGTGATGATTTAGGGTGCCAAGTAATCTGATGGTGTTGGTCCACTGTGCTTTATCATGTCCAATATCAATGCAGCCATCTACCAGAAGACTTCAGAGTACTTCATGCTTCCTTCTGCTGACAAGCTTTTTGGAGATGCTGATTTCATTTTGCAGCAGGACTTAGTAGTAATTTTGGCACCGTGGGCAAGTGCTAAGTGGTTGGCTTGTAAAAATCATGGTCAGCAAACTTGCCTGACCTGAACCCCATAGAGAATCTATGGGTTACTGTCAAGAGGATTATAAGTAACATCCAACCAAACAATACAGATGAGCTGAAGGCCACTATCAAAGCAACCTGGGCTTCAATAATGCCTCAGCAGTGGCACAGGCTGATCGCCTCCATGGCACACCGCATTGAAGCAGTAATTCATGCAAAAGGAGCCCCAGCCAAGTATTGAGTGCATAAATAAACCTACTTTGGAGAACTTGAAAAATTCTGTTTTGTACATCTTTTTTTGATTGATCTTTGAGATCATATTCTAATTTTCTGGCATACTTAATTTTACATTTTCCTAAGCTGTAAGTCGTAACCATCAGAATTAAAAAAAAAAAAAATTCTTGGCATATTTTAGTTTGTGTGCAATAAATCTAGAATATAAGAAGGTTTGCTTTTTATAATTAAATTACAAAAAAATTTAATACTTTTTTCATGATATTTTTTTGAGATACACCTGTATATGATTGAATTTCATCCCCAATAAATAAATTATATAAACAGAGCTTGTGCTGATAGAAGAGCAGAACCACACTATTAGTTAGAACATTGTTACCAGCCTGACACAGCAATAATGGTTTAATAAAAATGCCATTTGTTTTGAGATTGGTGTTGCACTACCTGTTTGTCTTAAGCAAACTGCAATCTGATGCAAAACTTATGCCATTTTAATTGAGCATTCAGCTCAGCTTAACAGAGCAACATTCCCTCAAGCTATTTTTGAGAATCAGACAGCAAGGGTTTTTTTATATTCAAAAGAATTAACCTACAAATGGTTTACTTACAGTTGTCTCTGCATATGAAACTAGGACAAGTGAAAGTATTTTAATATATAACCTACCACCAGATGGTGCCTTTATATTAATACTAGCTAGTATAATTCAGTAACAAAGGTACAAGAACTAGTTGTAGATACACCCATTTATGGTAAATGATGTTTCAATCTCAAGCGTAATCATTTATCTGCATATACTGAAAGACAAAAATGGCATAACTAACCCTTGGCAACTCGTGGAACCAGCTGAAAACATCTACTCCAATCAGGTTGCAAATTCGTGCGAGTGGTGGCAAGATCTGCTTGGTGATGTAATAGGTTGCATTGAGGCGCAGACTGGGGTCCTGCAGTACCTCTATAGGACGCCGAACCAGCTGTATAAGCGGCACTCCTGGCATCCCGTACACAATAACATATGGCACACGCTCACCCACACGTGGCTCTAAACGTCGATCATACACCATCATACGCCTGAGAGACAGACAAAAACAAAACAATTGGACAGCAATTTTTGTTTTATTTTCTAAAGCATTTGGATTTAGCCTGGATAGAGAACACACGAATAGCAGCAATATTAACAAATAACAGAATTCCCCTTTAACTACAAATCTAATTTCAGCATGTGTTAATGGGTATGTTGCTAGGCAGCAGTCTCAGATACAGTAAGGCTGTCCTGCAGCATGCAGACAATACACCAAGATCTGTCTGGTAAAACCGATACATATTCAAGTGTGTAAACCTGCTATCATTTACCAAAAATGTCTGCACTGATTAACTATGGAACACATTGTCACACAATGTGTTTGACTTTCTCAATGGTTTTTCCTGCCTATAAAGGGTGACTAGTATCACACTCGAATAGTTATCTGTTAAATTATAACCATTATACTGCCACCATTATGTTTCACAGATGGGATAAGATTCTTAAGCTAGAATGCAGTGTGTTCTTTTCTCAGAACATAATAGCTTCTCATTTAAACCAATAAGTTCTATTTTGGTTCCATCCATCCATCCATTAAACCCTTCTCCAATAGTCCTCTGGCAATTTTCTTTTTGGAGAACAGTAAGCAATCATGGTGTGCATGGCAGAGTTGCAAGAAGACAGCCAGTGTTCTCCTGATGGTGGGCTCATGAACATTAACATTAGCCAATGCGAGAAAGTTACCCTTAGAAGTTACCCTGGGAACTTTTGCAACCTTGCAGACCATTACGTTTTGTTTGAGTGCTCTTTGTTAGTCGACCACTTCTCGGGAAGGTAACAGTGGTCTTGAATTTCCTCTATTTGTACACAATCTGTCAGACTGTGGATTTGTGGATTCCAAACTCTTTAGAGATGGTTTTGTAACATTTTCTAGGTTGATGAGCAACATCAACTCTTTTTCCGAGGTCCTGAGTAATCTCCTTTGTTCGTGACATGATTCACTTCCACAAACATGATCAGACTTTAATAGATCCCTGTTCTTCTAATAAAACAGGTCACGTACTGACATTTGACAGTCATTGCACTGACTGAAAAAAACATCTGCACAGATGGACTCCAATTTCACCTTTAAATTAACTGCTAATACAAGTGATTCATATACTTTTGCAATGCACATATATCTAACATTGGATATTTTTTCTCAATAAATAAATGACAAAGAAAATATTTTTCTAGCACTTGTTTGATTGGGTTCACAGATTTTCATACAAGTCCTGAAAGTAGACAATGATTTGGGTCATACTTATGCAGAAATATAGAAAATTCTAAAGGGTTTATAAACTTTCAAGCAAATATATATATGGGAGGTTCCCTCTCAACAAGTAAACCCTAACACACCTAAATAGGGAGATAGGGAGAATAATAACATAGAAAGAAAACTTGTTTCTGCTTATTGTTTGGAGCACATTAAAACCAGCTAAAGTGATGTTAACCTCATCAAGGTGTGCTGTGCTGTCTTCTGTACTTCACTTGCGTTTACATGTTAATGCTTGTTAAAGACATATCTTCCCTTTGTTTTGGTGGGCAATGGTAAACCAAACTCTAGCTCTGACCATACTGCTGAGGAACACACACACACACACACACACACACACACACACACACACACACACACACACACACACACACACACACACACACACACACACAAAAAAACACACACTACCTATATGTCTATTTTTAAAACAGTGTTAAAAAGTTAACAGAGATAAATGAACAGTGCTAAAATGAGCAATGCTGTAATCTAGTAAGTGATATATAATTGTCTAAGTAAAGGCATGACCATCAGACAGCGAAATGCTAATTTGGTCAGCAGGGTCAGAAAAACACAGGTGGAGAAGATGATGCGTGTTAACTGAATTAAGAATTAATGTGAAGAATTAAGTGTAAAACCATCAGGAACCCTTTAGTCTTCAGAGCCACCCTTTTCCAAAACGGCAACCTAATAGAGCCTCCAGAAGTACAGTGTGACAGTAAAAAAAAAAAAAAAAGTAATAAGTAATAAGAATAACATGCTGAAGTGTTGTGAAACACATGTAGACAGATTTTTTTATAGGCTTTATAGATGGATAAGTTGAGAGTGACTCTTGAAGGACCAGCAAGCATCACATCCTCTTGTACCACTTTTTCAGGAATTTATCTTCAAGAATCTGGCAGTAAGTTTTGGGAACTCATTTTAGTCTATATTCTATTCTGAAAAGTCTGTCTTGCAAAGATGGTGGTGCTGGTCCTTCAAGACTCACTCTCAATTTATTCACTTATCAATTTAGTCTATAAAGCCTATACATTTTTTTTTAAATCAGTAAATACAAGATGACTATACCTGTTTTTTTTTCTGACCGTGCAGACCTAATGAGCATTTTGCTGTCCAATGGTTATGCCTTAACTTTGCAATTTCTGTCTTGCATTAGTTTTGCATATTTCTTATGGGCAAGTTTTAGTCTGAGTTATTGTCTTTTTTGGCTCATTTTATCTGTAAAAGAAAACCTGCTTATTATTTATGTTATGGACACCTGAATATATAAAGAGCTTTTCACTTCCAGCCTTCATAGTTCGTTGTGGGGGCAGGCATGGCTTAAAGGGGTCATCGGATGTAAAACTCACTTTTACATGTTTCAACATAAATGTGTGTTGGCAGCTTGTGTACAAAACCACCCTACAATGATAAAAATACACCCAGTGGTATTTTTTTAATCTTTAAAAGTAATATCCCCTTTTTAAAATCAGGTCATTCTCAGCTTCTTGTTGGTGTGATGACGCACCGACAGAGGTTGCTCACACGATAGTTGATTGACATGAGTGCCTTACCTTAGACGCACCCTCACTGAGCTGAAACAGTCTGACCCTGATTGCCATTGTGTCGACTCAAAAGCATGGGAAGACAAGAATGTCTCCGATTGAGCAATTGAGGTGTTCTGTTGTTGGATGTAATAATGAACATTACTTTCGTTTTCGAAAGGAATACGCCGATCCAGTTTTACATATGCGTCTATGTTCGTGCAAATCATTCGTGATGCAGCTTCACCCACAGAAGTGAGTATAAGGTTTTTTTTAATGCATCTTTGCAAATGGCCTTTCTTAATAATGTGCTTGTTGGGAATTTTCGCTGCTAAACGTGGCTAAATGCGGCTAAAGAAAACATTACGGCTCATCATCCCAAGGAAAAGAGGGGCAGGGCGGAGCGAGCATAGCTCATTTGCATTTTAAGGAGCATGCAATAGAATGAGTTGATTTTTTGCAGAGCTGATTTTGACAAGGTAAAAGGGTGTTTTTTTACATTACTATTGAGAATTTTTAACCAAAGTATATTATATACTTCATTAAGACCCTAAAGAATCATATGAACTTGTGGAAAAAATGCGCATCCAATGACCCCTTTAATGGTTAGAGAGTTGGACTTGTAACCAAAAGGTTGCAGGTTCGAGTATTAGGTCCGGCAGGGATTGTAGGTGGGGGAGTGAATAATCAGCACTCTCTTCCACCCTCAATACCACATCTAAGGTAACCAAAACCCACAGCTGCTCCCCAGGCAGCACAGCATTGGCTCCGGGTGTGTGTTCACAGTGTGTGTGTACTTGGATGAGTTAAATGCAGAGCACAAATTCCGAGTATGGTTCACTATACTTGGCCTTTACGTTTGTCTTTATGAACAATTATATATCACTTATAAATTATTAAAAACTAAATTATTAGTAGCTATAAAGACTGATGTGGTTTGGAATTGGTAAAATGTGCTTGAAAAAAATATGATCAGAATATTAACTTTTTCATATAATAATAAACATGAGTGCTATCATTGTTTTCCATAACCTGTAAATATCTCAAATAAGTTTTAATCTCAGATGACATCCATACTTGGCACTGACCCACCTTTTTAAATACATATATACACACTTACTCACCTGGTGAGTTCCAGAGCAGGGACACAGGCCCCTGGTCGGTACGATCCGCTGCCACGGTACTCTTTGGCAAAAATGAGGTCCTGCATGCTAGCTTTGGCCTCTAGCACCTTCAAACACTGCCGCTGGACATACTGCTTCACCTGGCTGATGTCTCGTGACTCAAAAAGCAGCTTCAGAGATCGCTCCAGAATCTAACAAAATAGAATTTCATTCGTTAACCTCAACTGCCCACCGGTTGAGAAACACTGCATTGCAACTGCAATGCTAATGACAAAAGGAGCAGGACAATATTAAGTAATTGGGCAAAAAGAAAATAATAATTTTGGAATGCTAGGTACCTTGGCAACAGCAGGGCAGCCATCACGACGTACGGTTTCTATGCCTTTGGCATCAAATACTGGGTTTTTCTGATCCAAGCTCTCATACATGTATCCAACATAACGCTTCTTAGTCTGTAACACGCATGGGAGGTACACCTACCCAAACACACAAGAATGCAGACAAACAAAATTGGAATACAGCAATCATCTGGCTTAAAAGAGCTCCCCTTCAAAATAAAAACAGAATATTTGTAGACAAACCACAGATCCAAACCACTTCACAAACCTTCTCAAACTTTAATTTGACAGGTTTAGGGTTGGTGGCAGTGACAGCTTCTGCAATTTCATTACCAATCTTAAATGCCTGTTCCTTGGTTGCTCCTTTTAACAACACAAACATACTAAAAGAGAGAGACAGATAGGTATCAGAGACAGTATAACATTGTTCTAAGCAGGAACAAAACAATTTTCCAAACAAACACATTTCCACTGACAAGAAATTTGTCTGTTCACACTGAATGCAAAACTACTGCACAACAAAACAGCCAATGACAACATTTTGATGTTTATGTTAATAGTGTCTGCTAATTATTGAACACTAAGTTACATTAACTTGACAATGAGTTCTGCTCAGAGAACACTCTCACATATCAGACAGTTCAGGGATTTCATCTAAATCAGTCAGAAGGCAGCAGAAATATTAAAACTGTAGGTAACACTAACAATGCTAACAATTTGTGTATGTTTTGTAAATTCATTTAGAAGTCAGTTACAAGTTAATTTACAAGTAATTAGTTAATGATAAACTAATTATTTACAAAACATGACTATGTGTTTATAAATTATTAATAAGCGATATGTTCATTTTATTGTAAGTAATATGCTAATGATTTACCAATCTGTCATAAATTATCTTAAAAATAGCATATAATAAAATAATCAAACAGATCCTTAGTAAATGGTTAAAAAACTACTAGTTAACCCCTTAACTGTCACCCCCCATTTTTTAAAATAGGCTTGAAAGTGCACTATCCAAACTTAAATTGTTGTAATTCATGAACACTTTGGAATACAGATGTAAGGTAGGTCTCTTTTTAAAGAAAACAATCAGCAGATTATTGCAGAAGCGGAATTAAAAAAAAAAAAAGTATTAACAAATTACAGAAGTTTAAATTTACTGTAAAGAAAATACACTGTGCAATTTTTATTATATTTTATATAAAATACATATTTTACATAACAGGTTTTATCCTAAATTTGATATCAATTTTAAGCCTTACATCTAAATAAGTTATTCCAAATTTGAAGTTGATATGAAAAAAAATTGAGGTTCCTGTGAAAGTTTGTTTAGGGTGTTATAAAATACAAAATAACCTTATATAATTCATACACTACATGGTGCAAAGTGCATAAGTGCGTAAGTACATAGTGAATAAGTGCAGAGTGTATAGTGCCTCAAGGATAGATTACTGTAATGCTTTATTGGGTGGTTGTTCTGCACGCTTAAAGGGATGGTTCGGAGTAGAATTGACTTCATTGCTATGCACTCCGAAGCCCATCTAAATACCCCATCCGAAGTTTTTTTTACCTTAGTCGAACATTTATGGAGATATTAGAGTTTTTCGAATTGCTTGTTACAGGAGTGAATGGTACATGTAATGTATCTCGTAAATTGCACCACTAAACGTGCAAGTAATCTTACCAAACTTCTACAGTAGTGTAAATAGGTTATGTACTCACAAAACGCTGCATCAGAACATTTGTAAGTCCACCATGAGTGTTTTAAAAATACGTTTTACCCGAGAACTACTAGTCTCAGAAACTACAAGTCGACGTCACTTCCCTGGTTTGAAAAAAGCACGTAAAAGTCCTCCTACTACATCTGTGTGCATGTCAACTTGTAGGAGGACTTTTACGTGCTTTTTTCAAACCAGGGAAGTGACGTCTTACGTGTCGCCATTTGTAGTTTTTGAGACTAGTAGGGATCGGCTAAAACGTGTTTTTAAAACACTCATGGTGGACTTACAAATGTTCCGATGCAGCGTTTTGTGAGTACATAACCTATTTACACTACTGTACAAATTTGGTAAGATTACTTGCACGTTTAGTGGTGCAATTTACGAGATACATCACATGTACCATTCACTCCTGTAACAAGCAATTCGAAAAACTCTAATATCTCCATAAATGTTTGACTAAGGAAAAAAAAACTTCGGATGGGGTATTTACATGGGCTTCGGAGTGCAATTCTACTCCGAACCATCCCTTTAATAAACAAACTCCAGCTGGTCCAAAATGCAGCAGCTAGAGTTCTTACTAGAACCAGAAAGTATGACCATATTAGCCCGGTTCTGTCAACACTGCACTGGCTCCCTATTAAACATCGTATAGATTTCAAAATCTTGCTAATAACTTATAAAGCCCTGAATGGTTTAGCTCCTCAGTACTTGAGCGAGCTCTTATCATATTATAGTCCCTCACGTCCACTGCGTTCTCAAAATTCCGGCAATTTGATAGTACCTAGAATATCAAAATCAACTGCGGGCGGCAGATCATTTTCACATTTAGCGCCCAAACTCTGGAACAATCTACCTAACACTGTTCGGGAGGCAGACACACTCTGTCAGTTTAAATCTAGATTAAAGACCCTTCTCTTTAACCTGGCCTACACTTAATACATTTCATAATCCAAATCCGTTAAAGGATTGTTAGGCTGCATTATTTAGGTCAACCGGAACCAGGGACACTTCCTATAACACCTGATGTACTCGTTGCATCAGAAGAAGAATGGCATCTACGCTAATATCAGGGGTTAAAGTAAATAAAAATCCTGAGCCTGAACATGTTTTGGGGGGGGGGGGGGGGGGGGGGGGCTCTCAAGTGCACTCGTTCAATCCCACTCGTGCGCACGAGTATTGCAGGGGGGGGCGCGGTCCATCAGCAGAAAAATAAACGTAAACAGCCAAAGGACGTAACGAACGGGAGATGGATCGGTGTGTGAAAGAGAAGAGAAAACCATAGATGAATTAGCACAGACCCAGGCAGGGGCTGGTCATTCAAAAGCTCAATGCAGGGCTTCAAAGCTGCATTTATTGTCTACACAACTAAGAAAGAACTGTGTCGTTTATGTTTTGCTATTTATACTGTAGATTCTTTAAAAATAGAGAAAATAAATATCTTGTTCATGTACTCATATTTTAATTAATTCCTGTCCCTTGCTTAAGGCGTAAAATAAATATAAAAAAGGCTTTCAGAATCAGCCCATTTGCTTGTAAAACATCTGCAACAAGAATCAGCCATGAAGAATCAAGATCGACACATTACTAAAAATAAATTGGGTGCTCCTATATATTTTTTTGTGCTCAAACTTTTTTTACGTGGTAGCACTGTAAAAAAGTTAATTTCAAGCCCTGCTTTGCCTTAGGACAGCATGAAACCTACAAAAAAAAATATATGAATAAATAAATAACATAGAGAATTAAAATAATAACAGTTATTCTCCCTGTGCTATTTTTTTTTAATTAAGCTATTTTATTTCAAGTGTTGCATGTGTTTTTCTCCTGTTTTTTTTTTTTTAACTAAGAAAGCATTAATTTTTCATTAAGCTTAGTAAAATCATTTATTAGTCTTAGGTGGGATAGGTATTTTTGGGAGGGGGGCGCCAGATTTTTTTAAAGGTTTAAAGGGGGGCGCGACCAAAAAAGATTGAGAACCACTGCCATCATGCACTATGAGAGTCAAGTGCCGATTGAATTCACGATCCGCGTCTCACCAGAAGATGGCGCCCGCAGCTAAATCATCCATCCGTTCATTTTACAATGCGCTCGTCCACTGCGTATTACAGCGTACAACAGTTACACGTTCATTGTGAATTGATTATTAAATTGTTTAACTAGGGTTTATACATAATTTCCGTGACAGAGTTCAAGATAAATCATTTAATCTTACTACTGGAGCTGCCCATTTGAAATGATTATTAAACAGTAAACACACTATGCAAAAGCGGCAGTCCTTCCGGTGCACTTAGTGTCCGAATTCACTCACTCGTTTTCATTCACTCCTTCAAGTGAACTGAATGAGTGGACTAATGTAGGGAATAGTGAATAGGGTATAGGGGGCAATTTCGGATACAGCCTAAATCATGACGAGCAAGCACTTTCTTACCGCTGCTGGCATACAGTAGCTTCCTCGAGCAAATCGTGCAGAAAACAAGCCCCGGGCTCTCTTAGTTTCTTGCACCAACTGCCAAAAGGCTCGCCATCTCTACTTTCTTCAATCCACGCCCAGCGCCATTTATTTTTGAGTCCTTTTACTATTGCTAGGACATCATCCCCAGGCTTCATAAACTTGCGCTCCATTTTTTTTTTCTCTGACAACGCTAACGTGACATTGACGTATGGGTGTCAATCATACTGTGTTGCAAGGACCCGCCCTTCTCTGCTTCTGATAGGCTTGTAATGTTAGTTAAGGCTGCGTTCCTCTCATATGATTGGTAGGTGAAATAAATTGTCTCGAAAATATTGAACCGCATGCGCAGGCTCTAAAATATATATATATTTTTTTTCCCTTACGGCCGCACGCCAGAGATCCGGCACGGTGCCGGAATACTTTAAGCCCTGTAATATTAGTATCTTTCCTTCTTATTCCGAGGTCACCGTAGCCACCTGTATCCAGATCAGACGGTCACTGCAGTCTCCCGGATCTAGTCCGTGCCCATCAGCACCCAGAGATATCCTCTACAGCCCTGAATGTCAGCAGAGACCACATCAAAGACAGATCATCAGTGAAGACCTCATCACCTAGACGGCCATCGACGCAAGACAGCGAAAACCAGATGAGTCCTCTCCAATCTGATTTTTTGGCAACTTGGAACTCTTGCATCTACATTAATATTAGTCCGTTTGTTTCTTATTCCCAGGTCACCATAGCCACCAGATCCAGTCCGTATCCAGATCAGATGGTCACTGCAGTCCCCCGGATCCAGTCCAAACCTAGACCAGATGGTGGATCAACACCTACAGCCGAATGTCAGCGGATACCGTGTCAACTAGATGAGCCCCAGAGACAGATCATCAAGAAAGAACTCCTACCCTAAACGGCCACCGGCACAAGGCCATGGGAACCAGATGAGTCCTCCCCAATTTGACTTTGTTGCAATATGGAACTCTTGCATTATTATTGACATTTTATTTTATTATTTTAATACTGTAAGGTTGCTTTGACACAACTTGTATCGTAAAAAGCGCTGTATAAATAATCTTGACTTGACTTGACTAGTGCGTCATTTGGGGCGCAGCTCATGTTTGCCAGAAAAGACATCTTTACCCTCACATTGCAGTACACACTTCAAAGTATTCAAAAGCTGTTGTGTAATGCATGAATAAATCATTTACAAATCTTTCTACATCCCCTAATTTAAAGTGTAAACAATTTATTAATAATCATTTGTAAACGTATAATCATGTTTTGTAAATGATTAGTTCATCATTAACTAATTACTTGTAAATGAATTAACAAAACATACATAAATTGTTAGCATATCACTTATCAAACATTTATGAATGTTTTGCAAATCATTATTTTATCATTAACTAACCACTTATAAATGACTTACAACTGAACGTTATTATAAAGTTACCAAATTGTACTGCAATTGGCCCACCACAACAATTTTTTTTTCAAAGTTTTAGAGGCACTATGATTGGCTAATTAATCTCGTATTATAATGCTTACCTATCATGCAAGAAAAACATTGTAGGCCACATCTTCATTGAAATGAGCTAATTAAGCCTGTTTTTATTTCTCTACCTGTCTGTATCTCCATAGACAACACGCGCTCCCCACTTCTTTGTGTCATTGACCATCTTTATGGCTCTCTCCAAAGTCTCTCGGGCCTTGTGCACAATGCTGTCACCTACCTGGAGTGTGAAGAGAGAGACAGAATATTTTCTCAGGTTTCTTTGGCAACATAGCAATCACACACACAAACTGCATTAGGTTGAGGCTCAATGTAAAATTTATGTCTTAATGTGAAGATAAAGTATATATTTGTTCATATGCAAATCGCGCATACAACATTGCTGCATACCAATTAAGAAGACAGAGCCTTCAAGTCAAATATCAAGTGGAAAATTATTTGTGTCATACACAAGCATTCAAAAACCAAAATCGGCAACACTTCAGAGTATTAACTAGTTGTTTATTAACTAATGTTCAGTCGGTAAAAGTTTCTTAAAATGATTGCACAAAACCAAATTTTAATTAAAACCTTTAAAAGGTGCTAAGGCTATTTATTCTCATAACAATTAATGGTTATATGTTTAATTGCTTTTCTGCCTGTGATCAAATATGTCATGCGACTCATTTTTGGGTTGCAACTATTCAGTTAAGAACCACTAATACAAAATGTAAAATTACAGTATGTACCTCAACGCTGGGCATACGTCCTGAGAAGTTGGCAGCAGTGTAACCAAATGTGACATTAGCAATAAGTTTAAGGCCAAGCTGCCTGGCATCCAGCAGGCGTAATAGAGCTTTGTCGTTTTTGTAAGCTTTCATAGACTGCTTCACCATGATCCTCGTCTTCAAAATCTCCTCCAGCATACTTGGCAGGACACCCCTCCGCACTGATGACTGAGCATACAAACACTGAGTTTAGCTGACTTGGACACAGGCAAACATATTACAAACTGACATATTACAAACATGACTGTAAAAGTGACAGTTCTTGCTCTAAAATCTGTCTGGATGAGATATGTCAAAAAAAAAAGAAAAAAGCAACTGTGAAGGCACATCTGTTGAATTTTATATTCAGCCTTTTAATCAATTTCCATTCATAGAATGATCTTTATGATGCTTGATAACCAAAAGCAGAAGAAATCTGCTTTTATACTACACAGGCTTAACTAAAAAAGCTTAACACGGCTTAATGCATTATACAGTGTTTGCAGAGTTTGATTTCTTTTAAATATCACTTTATTAGTAAAGCAAACTATAGAAAAGCAGATGAGTCAAAAATATGAATGCAATGAGTTTGTGATTATACACAGATCTGCTATAAGCACTCGTGGGTACTAATGGTCTAGTAATAGAACTTGTTAGCGGTTCTGAGTACTATTCAATCCTTGTATAGTTTTGTTCCTTATTAAAACCAAACATGTTAATTAGTGTCACTGATAACAGTGGCAACGAGCACTCAACATCTTTTCAAAAGCTACACTTTTCTGCACTAGATGGCCTCTTATTTAACACAAATGAACTAAATGAATACTCTGCTAGTCAACTCAAGATGTTTCTTTTATAATAGATATATCTGTACAGTGAGATGTTTCAAAAATATTTGACATTCAATTTGCATTAACAGGGGAATATCCTTTTTGTTTGCTTAAACGACAGGCACAAATGCGTGTATCCGACCGTATCTGATTCATTTCCACACGTGAATGAGGCATTAAACTGATCTGAGAGTATCAGAATCCATGTGCTTTTTCCCTGCTTACACATTCACAGGCTATATCCCATCTGTGCCACAAGGGAGGAAAAGAAAATATCGGAATCTCTTGAACCATGCAGTGTAAATGTGTCACACTTTTGGAAACCTGTTTCACATGCAAGTTTTCACAAATAGTATGCAGTACATTACACAGTATAAAGCAAATATTTAAGCTACAATATTCCAAGTATTCCATTTCAACTAATCACGTGAGCCTGTTGCCATTTAAGAATAATTTAAAAGTAGGTATTTAAATAAAAGGGGTTAACGGCAGTGTAATCTCAAAACTACCTTAACAAATGCAACACCATTGGGAGAAATCGTGATGTCATTTCTGAGCTGGTAAAGAAGGTCAGGAGGGACTCTGAGAGATGTACAACCAAATCTGAACTCATCACACCTGAGAGATAGTAAGAGAGAAGGAGAGATAAACACTAATGAACCACACAACAGAGACTGGGGATATTTAGAAATAGTGCAATAATATACACTACATCTAATGTAGTTTTACTCGAAATCCAAAAACATGCTTACGTTCCAAGATTCTCAACATGTCCAAGGCAGGTGGAGAAACAGTAATTGTAGGCAATGATGATGGATGGATACAGGGACTGGAAATCCAACACAATAACAGAGTTGCTATAGAAACGCGACTCTGGCTCCATGACAAGCGGAATGCACTGTGGGGCTCTTTGTTGGGCACGCTGCTGTGTGCTTGGAGTCACTGGAATGTAATTCATTGGCTTTGCAATCCTTAACATCATTGATTCCACACGGTACTGCAATAGGAGAAGTGAGATTAACTACCAACACAAAACTGAAACAAAGTATTTATGCATTTAATAATTTAAAAAAAGAAATATAACATACATCTGTGAATCTCTCTTTCTCCAAAATTAAAGGAATACTAGATCCCTTTCACTAAGCATGCATATGCACAAATTTGCTTATGAAATCTGCGTTCAAACTAATAAGAATCAACATTAAATTTGAGCTAATTCTTACAACTTACTGGAAAAAAAAAACCTTAATGACAACTTATTACTACTATATTTCAACATACAACAAACTTGATTTAAGTTTACTTAAAAGTAAAGTTTTTTAATGTTCTGTAACAGTTTGTCTATTAAATGTTAAAAATTGTATCAAAAATTTTACAAAGTGAAAAAAATATTTACAAATTGTTATGTGCGAATAATTACAGAAATGTGCAATTAATTTATAAAAGTTTTATCAATTCACAGCATTAATAATATTATACACTGTCTGGCCACCACAGAGTCTTGACCTTAACCCCACTAAAAGTCTTTGGGATATGCTGGAGTAGACGTTACACTGCCTTTAGCCCAGATA